>NC_023751.2:17016279-17382373 GCF_000499845.2 Phaseolus vulgaris
CATTAAATGTTTGGCAGGGATGTGACATTTGCTTTTTAAGAAAAAAAACACCGCTTGAATGGGTTTCAATCAGATATCCTGAATGGATGAGATGTGGTGTCGTTTCATATTTCGACTAATGTTAACCATTGGATGGGGGTAGATCTAACGGCTCTGAACAAAGACGCAATAATCTCTCTCATGCTTAGTTTTCTATAAATAGGGTGACATTTGAAGGAAGTAGGGTTTACGCTTTCCCTACTTTCAAATAGTATACTGTGAGCTCTGAGTGCCGAGTCTTCCCGCTTTCTTTCGTTCTTCTTACGTTATTCAGGTTAGTGATGTCTTTTTCCTATTATGGTAGCTCTAATAATGTTATTAATGTTGAGTCTTCTAAGGTCACTCGCACTGCATCTGGTAGTGCGAGGGAAGTGAGTGGTTCGAACCATTCAGTCAATCGGACGTCTGAAGGTCCGAGTTAAGAGTGGGTCGACTCCTGTGTTTTAAGTATCCCTACTAGTTTCAGGGATTCCAATGGTTTAGATAAATTTTTATTTAAGATTGCTTTTATAAAACCTGATTGTCCTTTGGATGTCGTGATGGATGATATTTGTGGTCACACCGATCGAGTCTGTCATGGTCGGGAAAATGCACTCCAAGATTTCTTTTTTGTGTATAATACCTTTTTTTCAAACTTGCATATTACTCTACCTTTCAATGATTTTATTATGGGGGTCCTTAGGATCCTCAATGTTGCTCTGACCCAACTGCACCCTAACTCGTGGGCGGCCCTTTAGGGGTTCCAATGTGTGTCTTGTGATCGCCATCTCGAAGAGGCAGGGGACAAAGGTCCTCGCCTAACTCTATATGGGCTTCATCGATTCGGAGGTCTAAATCGACTAGTGCAACCATATGCTATATCGATCTTTTATCACGAGACCGCGTTTCGGTCGACCGTCTCTCTCTTTCACAAGACCGGCCACATAGCGATGCTTTATATAATCGTCGGGTAGGTTCGACTTTAAGACTTGCGATGTAACATTCGCGAGCAACTTTATGATCTACATGGATCGTGACGATATCTCGAGTCATTGATGGAAATTTCATAGCTAGGTGAAGGGTGGAGATTATCGCCTTAAGGCGATTTATGGACGACCATCCAAGCAGTATGTTATAAGAGGTATTTGCATTAACCAATAAATACCTAGTCTTTATGGTTTTGCTCGAACCGACCTTTTCCCTTAATATAGTGTATAGGTCAATGAATCATCTGGTGTCCACTCATTCGTCTGAGAATCCGACAATTTGTTCGTCATACGACTGGATTTCTGTTTTAGGGATCCTCGTCTTCTTAAAAGTGTTCCAGTAAAATATATCTACCGAGCAACCTTGATCCACTAGGACCTTAGTGATTACAAATTTGTTTATTTGCACTATGATTATCATGGGATCGTCCTGTGTTGGATCAGTGAAATCATTGTCAGTAAAAGTAATCGGGGACATCCTTGGTTGGTTTCGGGTGGATGTGGAATGTGTCGACTGGATAAGATGTTGTCATACTTCCTTGTTCTTATTCTACCACAGAATAAGCTTCTTCTAAAAATGACTAGTTTATGTTTCTTTTTATAAGAGAATTTCTTTTAATTTTTTATATTTTTATTTTCTTTGGCTTCTCTTCTTACAATATTTTCTTCAAGCTTTTTTCTTCCATTAAAGACTTTATTTTTTTATTCTCATCACTTTTGTAGGCATATTGTCAATCTCTTGAGCTTTTATACCATATGTAGGGTCATCACATACCGTATTGTTCTTAATGGTTGAAGATTTTGAATTTGTACAATACTAATTTAACTCTACTATTTTATCCTTTTATAAAGATAAATCTTTTTTATATCAACAAGTATATCGTAAACCAACAAATTATACATAATTAAAGGTATATATGTGTTATTTATAAATAGTTTAGTTTTAATTAACCATATATCAAATAAAACTAAAAATACTACATTTTTATACCTTAGTATTCAATACAATCATCTCATTGTTTTTATTAGAATCTCAATTCTAAAAATTCCACGAATTACAAATATTGTAACACCAAATTTCAAAGTCTTCCACTTACCATTGATACATTTGATCATATTTAACTTCTTTATCATACTCAGAATAATATAAAACCTATAACTATGTATAAAAGCTTAATGTAAATATTATAGCAGAAGTAAAAAAAAAAGTTGCAAGAACAACAATATAAATAAACTCCTAAGCTTGTATTTAAAATAGGGTAAAGATGTTTGAAAAACAATTACAAATAAAAAAAGTTCAAGATAATACAAAATGTAAATAGAAGCTTAATGTAAAGACTACGCAAAAATACAACAAAAATCCAAAATACAACAATTTAAATAGGTAATCAAGCTTGTATTTAAAACAAGCATATTAAAAATGTCAAACCATCAAAGTCAAAGAAAAATGCAATAACAACAATATATAAACAAAAGCAAACCCTCAATTCTTAATTTGTCCCTTAAAATCTTAATTCACAACAAAGATCATTTTTGTCTTGTCAAACTTCTTTCCATAAATCACCTTGCTCTTATTTCTTTATTCAATCAAAGACCAAATCTTTAAAAAAATAAATACAAAGTGACTACAATTCTATTGAAAAAAAGAACTTTCTCAAAGGAATACATTTTCTCGGTGAAAAAAATAAACTTTCCTCTCCACTTGACGTTTTCCAAAAGTCTTGAAATGTGCTTTTTAATCTTTGATCTCTTGAATTTTTTGTGGTGAGTAACTTTTATTTGGAAAGGAATTGCAAAAATAAAATAACTTGAAGAGTATTAGATGTTCATCTTATCTTAAAGAACAAACATAATTTAGCAACACGATTAATTAGCAAATAATATTCAATAAACATTTTTCATAATACAATTACAATATTTGAATCTTGTCGGGTCAGTCTTAATCATTCATAATCATAAAACTAGAAAAATCCAAAGATCCAAAGATTTGAGAATACAGAAGAATACGTGAAAGGAAAATATAATCTTAAAAAATTATAACTCATAGTATAAACAAGTGCCAAAATATTTCAAATGGGTAGTTTAGTCCAATTCATAGTAATTTGTTTTCTTAATAAGACAATAGAAGTAAGTATGAGTTTAATTTGATTATAATGCAAATATTTTATGATTAGACAATTTGTAACAAAAAATTAAACTCAACTTAAACTAATAAATATTTGAGTATTTAACTGGTCTAAACTTTGTCTAAACAATAACTTTAACCATATGTGGTTTGTCTATTACATAGTTATGAGCAAATAAAAGAGTTGATATTGATAAGATGGTCCAGGGTGGGGAATACAGCAAAACATTATTAATATTTATAAATGTGTTTAAGTTGATTGGCAGCTGGTGGTTGGCATGATTGAAGCAAACAATGATGCAGTGGTTAAAAAAGGCCAACAAGATTTCATGTCAGTTATGCAATATTAATAACATATTCATCTGCTTCCATTCACAATCATCATAACCATCACCACCTATACCATGCTGTTCAATGTTTATCTCAGAAATTCCTACACAGACAAATTAAGGAGTAAACATCAGAATAGTTAACAAACATGAATGCCGCATGAAATTAGGTTCAATCCAACCAGCCACGTGTTCGCGGAATTAAAACAGAACCTTTTATGGACATCTCGTGATGTTTCAAATATTTTTAGTGTTATTGTCTTTCGTTCTCATAGTAGTTTTGGAAAATACCATGTGATGCTTGGTTGTCTCTATATACAGTACGTGTTTTTCTTCCTTCACACGTTGTCAATGCTTGTAACTTCTAACCTGTTACTTTCCTTCCTTGTTTCTTCTTCAAATGCAGACAACATATTACTTCGGATTTTAATTTACTATACCCAATAAGAATTATGTTTAATCGTATTTTAACTGCGAATTGCATTAATCTACTTGATTATCTTAACAAAAATTATTGTTTAACATATATATATTTATAACAAGATATAATATAATGTAATTATATCATGTTAGAGAGATGAGACCTAGAGAATCATCGAAAACTTCGTTTTCTTCCTTGCTATCGAGCGGTCGGTCTATTACTACAAAAAAAAATCAGTATTATCTACGGATTTTTATTCACGGATTTGAGTCCGTAGGTAAATTCAGCATTATCTATGAATATTACCTACGGAGAACATTACATACGGACATTACTCACAGATTCTGAATTTGTAGGTAAATTCAGCATTACCTACCAACTATTACCTACGGATCTTATTATCTATCAACTTTTACCTACGGATCTCTATTACATACCAACTATTACCCATGAATTTTTATTACCTACGAACTATCACTCACGGATCTCTATTACCTACGAACTATCACCCACGGATCTCTATTACCTACCAACTATTATCATAATAATTATATACATAATATTAAAAATATTAATATAATATGAAGAATTATAAAATCATAATTAATATTCATAAATAATAATAACTAATTTATACATATTATTAATATTATAAAATTAATAATATTAATATAATAATTTAAATAATAAAATTAGTATTAAATTAATAATATTAATAATAATAATAATATTATTAATTATATTAGTAATATAACAAAATTAATAATATTTAATAATATTAAAAATATTTAATAACATTTAACAATATTAATAATATTTAACAATATTAATAATATTTAACAATATTAATAATATGTAATAATATTAATAATAATAATGATATTAAATATATGAATAATGTTATTAATTTTTATTTTATTAATTATATTAATATTGATAGTCATATTATAATAATAATCATAACATGACAACAAAACTTGACTGATGTAATGGTTAAAGCTTTTATCAACATTCAAATCACACTTACTGTAATTGAAAAAAAAAATTCAAATAATAATTAAAATTTTAAAAATAAAGTATACCATTACTTACCATTACAAATCAAAATTTTATTTGAATTAAATTATCTGTTTGTAAGTATGTATTCATTTTCATTATAGAAAATGAATACACATTATCATTAATGTAGAACATAGACACCTAATATTTATGTTACCAGAATAATTTTTCAGATAAATTCTATTATTTAAAACAAACCCAATGTGTTTTTCTACTATGTCTCTGAATGTTTTCTTTAAATTGATCTACTGTATATGTACTGTGGATTATGTTTTTTTTTATAGAATTTTGGTAGTACAGTGTTCTACCCCCTGTACGTATCCATAACTATCACAGACTGAATTTAATTAGTTGATTCCACATCCTCAATTCCCTTTAGTAATGCGATCCACTAATGCTTCATTTTTATTACTGTATATCAATAAACCTTTTATAAAATTAAAATTGACTACTCAAACACCTAAAACATTTTGATAGTAAATTGTTTGCACCTAATAATTTATTTTCAACCAAGTGTAATTTAAATTTATACATCAAGATTAATAATAAAAAATGTATTTAAAAAATTGAATTTATCCTTTTATTAGTGACTTCTTGTAACATTTCATTTCGAAATAATATAATAGTTTATAAATATAATAATGTATATTACATCATATTGCAAGAAAAAAATTCTATTTGTCAGATCGAATGCTTTTCAGAATATATATTGTATTTAAACTTGATTAATTATTAACATAACAAAAGTTTATCATCACATTTTTATTTAACTACACTACATGCATATATTTTTATGAAGCAATATATCACACGTGTATCACAATATATATATATATATATATATTACATAAATCTACAATTAATATTACATATAAACATCAACATCATATCTGTGTTAGTTATTATTTGAGCTTCTTATTATTAATAAATATTTTATCGTTGTAATATAATGTTACAAAAAAATTATTAAATAAAAATTAATTTTAGAAAAAAATAATAATTATATTATTGTAAAAATTAAAAATTATTAATATATAAATTAATTTTTATTATTAATAAATAATTTTTAAATTAATATTTAATCAGTTACTAATTATTTAAATTATAGATTTAGTAGTTAAAACTTGATAGTTAATTAGATATTAATTTAAAAAATTTTATCAATAATATAAACTATTTAGATACCAATAATTTTTTTAGTTTTTAAAATAATATCTAATTTAGTTAATATAACAACTAATTATTTTTTTTATAAAATTAAATTTTATTTAATATTTTTCTAATAATAAACTCTAAAAAGCATAATTAATTTTATTTCTTCATCGTTCAAATGCTCATATTTGTTCTGAATACCCATCACTTTGGAGTTCTTGTAATGTTTAAGTTACTACAGAAAAATTCATTAATAGTAACTAAAAATTAAAGACAAAAAATAATTAGTTATTATATTAATTAAATTAGATATTATTTTAAAAATTAAAAAATGATTTGTATTTAAAGTGTTTTCTATTATTAATAAAAATTTATAAAATAGTTTTTAAATTAGTATCTAAATTAACTATCAAGGTTTTAACCATTAATATTTTAGATTTTAAATTAGTCTCAATTAGTCTTTTAGAGACTAATTTAGAATCTAAAATATTAGTAGTTAAAATCTTAATAGCTAATATTATATATTAGTTTAAGAACTATTTTATAAATTTTTATTAATAATAAAAACTAATTTAAATACTAATATTATTTTTACTCTCTAAAATATCTTTAATTTAATCTAATAACAATTAATTATTTTGATCTTTAAAATTAATTACAATAATTTGATAATTTTATTGATAATGTACTCATTGTCTCTCCCAAAACAAGTTTTATAAATATAAGGTACACCACTTCAATGTCATATTATAGAGAATAAATTTGTCTGAATCTCTTATAAATTTGAGTTATACACCTTATGATTTGAATAATATATTTTATTTATTAAACATCCATTTGTTTGTTGTGGAGTAATAAATAATAAATATAATTATACACACATTACTAAATACAGTTGAAGGATACTTCATTGCTTGACAATATCATGATAAAGAACGAAATTCCACAAAAACAACTATACAATTTATACATCCAACACTTCACACTATGAAATATATTCACACCTATTTAAACTTATATAAAGTTAAGAGAAATTGAGTTTAGTGAGATAAAAGAGTAGAAAGTGACGGTTTATATTATACTTATAAACTTGTTTATTTCAAATGTGACTTTATTAAATAACGGGTCTTACCCTACTTAATTTGTTTTTTTTTTAAAAAAAAAAATTGTGTTGAGATTATTAACATTTAATAAATGATAAAGAAAATTTATGTTTAAAAGGACATGATATAATGATATTTAATGGGAAAAAAAAACTAAATGTTAAAATCAGAATAATTGGCAATCAATAAAGCCATGATTCATATTGTTGTTGGACTTGGCACATCGTGTGTATGCTGATGTTGAAGCTATGAACTGTAACAGCAACAATAATTATAGTAATAATAATGAAAATAAAAGTTAAAAAAGTTGATAAATGTTAAGAATAGGGAAGGAAAAGGATGAAGGCAACAGCTGGCTGATAATGGAATAATGGTTCGTTTAGACTTTCCACTTCTTTTACGCGTTCTTGCCACTACTATTCCACACCAAAAACACCGCAATCCCAACCATTTAAGAAAAACATATAATCAAATAAATCCTATTTTAATTATTTTTAGCACATATTTAGTTTTTAAAATACATGTCAAAATAATTTCTAAAAAAATATCGATGACTAATTTATTCCTAAAAATCTATAAAGCTCGGACACTTCTCTTAGATGGTGTGTCCGTGTCGGACACACGTATCGCTGTCGACACTCGTAGGATACATATCGATGAAATGTTCAATTCAAAAAATATTTATTGAATTTCTAACAATTCTAGCATGGTTATAACACAATTTTAAAAAGGATAAATATAATAATTTTCTAAAAACTCAAATTTATTTGTATAAATTTTTATTACGATTATAAAAGTAAGATTTTTTTTTTAAACTAGTCATGAAAAACATCTTCTGCTTTCAAAAAAATCTGAAACATACTTATACACATATATATTTATTATCAATTTATATAATTCATAATTATATAATATATAGATTCGTGTTTCATTTCCTATCTTTTAAATATACGTATATCCGTATCCGTGTTCGTGTCAATCTCACCTATCTAAAAACATCCATTGCATTAAATGAATAATAAAATTGCCTCTATAAACTAAATTCACATGAATAATGCCTTAACAGTAAAACTATATACTTATGCTCGATTTGTTTTAAATGAATTCCAAAATTTTAATTGATATCCTTTATTAGATATGATGATAATACAACACCATGTGATTTTTTAATAATTATGTACAGATACTATACTTTCCAGGTTTGTATATATATTAAGTTCACTTTAGATCTTAACAGAATTAAATTCACTGTACATACTAATTTAGAATTTAGAATTTAAATTTAAAATATTTAATATTTAAAATCTTAATAATTAATATTAGATATCAATTTAAAAGTTATTTTATAATTTTTTTTATTAATAATAAAAATTATTTTAAATATTAATAATTTTTTAATTTATAAAATAATATTTAACTTAATCCATATAATAATTAATTATTTGTTGTCTTTAAAATTAATTTTTATTTAATATTTTTTTAAGTGATTTATCATATGTTTCGTTATAATTTTAAAAAGAAAATTCTCTCTTAACAATAAAATACTAGTTTAATAGTATAATATTTCATATACACGAGTTTTTATTATTTTTCGTGTAAACTCTTTTTATATCTACGCGGAATATTTGAAATATAAGAATTTGAATAGTCATATTATGTTTTCCTTTTTCAAAGTTCTGACACTCTAATTAATTTAAGTGTTTTTATTTCAATTTTTAACTATGACTAATTTATCATATATTTTTCTTTTGGCAATTAAGTTCCTAAAAAAAATAATTCTAATTCAATTATTGACGAGTTCAAAAAATTTGAAGAAACAAAAGACATTCCTTTAAGTATGTGAAATATTCTTTAGTTTAGTGATAATAATAATATATATAAAAATATATTATTTTGACTTCCTAAAATTATTTTTCAAGATTTTTCATCCGTTATAATTTTGTATAATTGTGTGAGAATTTATCTAGGTAGTAATCTAGTTCGACATGAGTATAGTAAGTATTGGGTCATAAATGTATCAAAGAAATTATTTACCTTAAATATAAGTTAAGTATTAATCTCACTTAAAAGTATTCAATATAGTTTTTTTTGAAAGTTTTGAATTGAGTGTGGTGTGATCCTAAGTGACCCTTCTAAATGCAAGAAATGATATTTATATATTTGAACTAAAGAAAAATGTATATCTCAATCATTTTTCCGGAGCTTATATTGTGTGTTGTTGTGATTGTGTAAGTTATGTGACTTTGAGGCTGAGATAAACATAAATATACTTACTAAGATAGTATTCGAGTATACTCTAGCGAGATTTGTTGAATTTAATGAATTACTTATAAATATTTAGTTTCACATATAATATATTCACGTTTAAGTGTGAGAGAGTGTATTCAAGATCTCATATTTACTAAAAATAAGATTAATTTATAGTATATAAGTTAAGAAAAACTTTAGCTTGCAATTTAATTTTGTAATAATGAGTTACACTCAAATTAATTTCTTAATTTCATTTTCCATAAATTATAAATAAAAAACTTTATATCTATATATAATTATTTGATGTCTCATTTATATTAATAAAATGAATGTAATCTATATTTCTCAAAATATTAAAATATAAATCATTAAATTATATTGTTATTATTGTTCAATTTTAATCAAATTTAACATGAATAACTATATGTTAACATTTAAACAAATAAAATCCACTTTTTTATAAATATAATCGACCATATAACATTTAGTTAAAACTACATTAGTATAATTTGGTATCTTTCCTTTTCCTATGTATAATATGATCATGTATATGTAGTTTATTTTTACTACTTTAAGTTTGATTGTGAAATCGTTGCAAGAATACTAATAGTATATATACTTTTATTGAATCACAAATTGTTATATAAATTGAATTCATGAAAGTTTAATTTACATTAAATAATGAAAAAAAAACTTAAACTTTATTCAATTTGTGTGCATAATGTTTTCATTGTATGTCATAGGTGCCATTTATTTTATTCATTTTTTCAATATTAAGTAAGGACAACCTTCTATACATTTAAGAATCTTAATGGAGATTATTTTTTCTTATACCAACCATAGCATTCAAAGGTTTTTCACTCTCAATTATATATAATTGACTTTAATCCAGTTTATTTATGGGTTAAACAATGACTTACCAACTATCAACTTTCTTATTTAATGCATTTCTTTTACCACCATTAACTTTACCAATGCTACAACCGACAGCCAACAAACTCTTTAAGAATAAAGTTTGCATTGATTAAAAAAAGAAGAAGATGAAGTGGCTCTCATTGTGATCTTCTTAACATATTTGGAATAAACTACCTTAGATATAAACATGAGTGGTTGATGATATCAATGGAAGTTGATTTCTTCTTTTTTGGTGAATACCGAAAGTTTACTTCTTTTGTTAAGGTTATGTATCACTCTTTATACATTTCACAATTTATTACATTTTTTAAGGAATAAATTAAAATTATTATTATTATTATTATTAAATAGATGCATGCATAATATGTGTTATATATATACACGATAAAAGTTGGAATGTGTGTTAATAAGTTGACTAATTTAAGATTTATTCATAAAGAAACATTTTTTTTTGTATAATAGATTTCCATTTAATATGTTTTTAGAATTATTTATGAATATAATCTATCTTTGTATTGTTTTTTTAATATATGAATTTTGGTATAGTCTCCTATATTTTTGTATTTTTTTTCATTTTTTTTTAATAATACTATTTTTTTCATGTGAGATGATTGTTGTTACTTGAAGTGTCAGCTTAGTTGAAATGTCATGCATAATGATGCCTATCATGAAAATTTTTATAAAAAAGAAAAGAAACAGATGCATGCAATGTGTTATATATATGCATGATAAGCAATTTATCATAAATTGAATAAAAATCAATAATTTAACATATTTTAAAATTTAATGTACACTCACAATATAAAATGCAACTATATAAGATATGAGATTAACAAGTGGTTGATTTAGATAATATTGAATAAGGCTTTTATGTGAATCTTGTGATTAAGGGAAAAAAATATGGTTAACCTATGTTTGAATGGATTAATTTAGAGAAGATTGAAGCTCATGAGTATATTGAAAAAGGAAATCATTTTAATGGTTTAGATTAGATTGAAATGAAAAATAAATAAATAATTAAGCAAGACTTCAAAAGTTTCTTCTATTAATTTTTTAAAATTGTTATTTTAAAATAAACTATTGTTATTTTCAATAATTTTTATCCAAAAATGTCTTTTCAGCTTTTATTTTAGGAAGAAGAAAAAAAAGATAGACTATATACTACATAATACATAAGTTTAGGTATCATAATAGTGCATTTTGTTTTCCCAAATTTCATTTCACGAAGAGGTTTTTGAGGTATAATAGTTTATAAATTGTGTTTATTATTAATACTCAATACTAATAAAAAATGATATAGCATTCAGCAATGATTGTCAATGTGTTGTGTAATATATATATATATATATATATATATATATATATATATATATATAAAAGACTTAAAATTTTCTTCTTCTAATGATATGAAAAAGTAAAAAAAAGTGTAGTCAAAGACATGTTAACATATATGTGTTAATATAATAGTGGCATTGTCATAAGTGTTACATTATCATATATAACTTCGAATATATGTTGTGAAAGTTACAACTTTTTTTAATGACACTATAAAATTATTTTACATAAATAGTCTATTTTTACATTTTTTGAAAAAATATACAAGTATTTACATTAATAATATATTAAAATTATTTAAAAATATTTCCCTTATTTATTATTTTTTCAATAATGATTATTTTTAAATTTAATTAAAATAAAAATTACAATGCGTCCAATAATAAATCGTTATGTAATTATATTTGATTGTTTCTGATTTTTTTTTTCTGTATATAGAAATTAACCTTTATTATTTTAAACAAAGTTTTTTATATTATAAAAAAAAATTATTTGAGGAGAATGCATTAAAGACTGTGTATTAGATGACAATTTTAAAGTTTTTTTTATATATAAATAAATATATTTATATTAAATTAGAGTAATATTCTAAAAATAACCATAGAATCCGGTAGTAATTAATTAGGATTTTTAATAACGTATACACATTTATTAATATTTTTAAGTATATAAATTCTGATGAATTATTTTTTAGAAAAAAAAAATTGATTGGATTTATGGGATATTTTGAGTAGGAAGTATAACATCCCTCAAATAATTTTATAAAAATCGTTTTCTTTTATTATATTATTTTGTCGGTTGATATATATTTTCCCTATCTTCCCGCATAATTCATTATCTATTTATTAAAATTGACAAAGACATTCATATATAGTACTTGTGATATCATTTTTTTAGGCTGATTAATATTAATTGAGAAAAAACAAAAGTGTTCATTTTCAATAAACCATGCATGTTTTTGATACATGTTGCATAAAAGATAAAACAAATTTTCTTTTCTACACTCAAATAATTACTTGCTAATTATAAACTTAATTATAAAGAAAATAAAAGAAAAAATAAAATAATAGATGTAAACTAATTCTATGAATTTATTACTATTCTACTCATTCTATATTGTAGTTTTAATATTCAAAAAAATTTCAAACTTAAAAATATTTAAAGTCTAAAAAAACAATATTGAGATCCAATTACGTATGTAGAGTTTGACATTCAACTTTTATTTTTCTCTAAGCAACGTCTCATATTCAAATATATATTTATACTTTTACTTGCTTCAACCACTTATTAATATTCTCACTTCCTATCGTATTCAAATTTGACCCAATCTTTATACAACTCTTCAATTTTCAGTAACTGCGTCAGTTCGCAAACACAGCATGTTACACGGATGAACAATTCAAATAATACGAAGAAGAAGACATAGTGTATTTCAATTAAAAAAGGAAAATAATTAAATGAACCTAAACTATTGGTGTAAAATTATATATATTATGTAATATAATACACATCCTCATAAACTAGTTTAAAATTAATATAAATTCTCAAATACATAAAATTTCAATTTCTACTCATTAATAATCAATTTAATCAAAATTCCAAATTGCTCATGATCAACTACAATTTACGATTGATTTTCTTAATTGCACTACAATTAATTATTATAAAAAGTTAATAAAACACCAAAATTATTGAAATAATGTAAAATTTTTAGTCAATAACTAAACTAGTTGAGGATATAAATTTTCTCAATATTAATGAGCTAAAATACTAAGAAAATTAGTAAATTTTTGGGGAAAAAAGACATTTACACTAAATGAGAAATTTATTGTAGTAAACTTGGTCCTTGACATACCTGTAGAATTTAATTTTGAGAGAGAGCAAAAAATTAAATTATGAATGGAGAGAAGGATTTGGCATAAAAGAAATTGAATGAAGAATAAAGAGAAAAGAAAAAACTGATATGATTTGTCGAAGAAGAGTGGGCGAAAGTATGAAGAAAGAGAGAGATAAAAATATAATGTGAATATGAAAGTTGTGAAAAGAGGAAGAAGAGTGAATTGATTTAGAAGGCATGAATAAAAAAAGAATAGAAGAAAAGTAAAAAGAGAAAGAGGAGAAAGAGTGTGTGTCGCTATCTGATCTGAACGGGAGTTTTACCGTGTATGTATGTAGTCCATAGTCTTGACTCTCTCACCTCTTCTCTTCTCTTCTCTTCTCTTCCTCTTTCTTTTCTTTCTCTCTGTTCACGCAATGGCTCATCTCTTCAGGGACCTCTCACTGGGCCATTCCAAGAGAGACACGCCGCCACCGCCGCCAACAATAATGCCTCCAAAACCTTCCGCTCTTTCTTCCGCCGACGACCTCCCCTCTCCGCTCGGCCAACTCGCTGCCACACTCTCCGATTCCGACCTCTCTCTAACAGCCTTCGAGATCTTCGTTGCCGCCTGCCGCACCTCCTCCGGCAAGCCTCTCAGTTCCGTCGCCAACCACTCCTCCGCCAATTCACCCGGCCAGAACTCGCCGAACTCGCCGGCACTCCAGCGATCCATCACCTCCACCGCCGCCAGCAAGGTTAAGAAGGCCTTCGGCTTGAAATCGCCTGGTTCGGGGTCCAGAAAGAGCCCTGGCTCCGGTTCGGCTTCCGGTTCGGGCCAGGGAAAGCAGAGGCGGCCGTTAACCGTCGGAGAACTCATGCGGAACCAGATGAGGGTTTCCGAAGCCATGGATTCGCGCGTGAGACGCGCTCTTCTCAGGATTTCCGCTGGCCAGGTCATAACACTATTCGTTTAATGCACTCTTCACGTTTTTCGCGCGTCCTGCAATGCATGTGACAAGTGATGGTTGATCTGGTTCAATTTTACTTGCTTATCGGTTATCACTGAGGTTTTAAATTGCGGTCACTATCGAGGTTTGAGCGCAATCATTGATATTGCGAGAAATTGCGGTCGCCGAGAGTTCAAAATCCTTTGATCTGTAATTGGATTCTCTCATATTTTTCGCTTGATTGTTACTTTGATCCAAATATAACTAACACGTTCTCGAATAATGATATTCACGAAGTGCTAGTTAACTGTTCTTAATTGTTGAGTGTGTTGAATTGCTCGATATATGAATCAATATTGTGTCATTGAAGCTTAATTGAGTGTTTGTTTGTTGTAGGTTGGAAGAAGGATTGAGTCTGTGGTGGTTCCGCTTGAGTTGCTGCAGCAACTCAAGGCTTCGGATTTTACTGATCAGCAAGAGTATGTTGAGTGGCAGAAAAGAACCTTGAAGGTTCTAGAGGCTGGTTTGATTTTGCATCCACAAATGCCCTTGGATAAGTCGAATTCTGCGGCACAGCGTCTGCGGCAGATTATTCATGCTGCATTGGATAAACCTATCGAAACCGGGAAGAATACTGAGTCTATGCAGGTTCTTCGTAGTGCTGTCATGTCTCTTGCAAATAGATCGTATGATGGATCATATGCTGATTCATGTCACTGGGCAGATGGGATTCCTCTGAATCTGCGGCTTTATGAAATGCTTTTGCAATCATGCTTTGATGCTAATGATGAATCGTCTATTATTGAGGAATTTGATGAGCTGATGGAACAAATCAAGAAGACCTGGGGTATCCTTGGGTTAAATCAGACATTGCATAATCTTTGTTTCACTTGGGTTTTGTTTCACCGGTTCGTTGTGACTGGCCAGGTGGATTTGGAACTGCTATCTGCTGCTGATGGACAACTGGCAGAAGTTGCAAAAGATGCAAAGACAACAAAAGATGCAGAATATTCCAAAGTTTTGAGTTCTACGTTGACTTCAATAATGGGGTGGGCTGAGAAAAGGCTCCTTGCATATCATGAAACTTTTGACCGGGGAAATGTTGAAACCATGCAGGGCATAGTCTCTTTAGGGGTAGCAGCAGCTAAGATTTTGGTTGAGGATATATCCAATGAGTATCGCCGGAGGAGAAGAAATGAAGTCAATGTGGCACGCGAAAGAATTGAAACCTACATCAGGTCATCACTACGCACTGCTTTTGCCCAGGCAAGTTCATCTGTCACCCGTTGGTTTTTCCATTTAGTAAAAGGTTAATGACTTGAGGTTTATTATCTCCTCGGGTTGCAATAGTGCTTGAAGAGGGAGATTGGGGGCGGGGGCGGGGGTTAAAATAACTCTTTAAATCACTAGTTTGTCGCGTATGACAATATAACGTCTGTACATTTTTTACTTATTATAAAATCATTGTGAAATTATATTGGTATGCAAACTGCAATTCCAGGTGATTGCAAGTGGGAAAACTAGGCAACATATTGTACAAGGTCTATAGGGAACAAAGGTTTGGATATCCATATGCGGTCTAATGGATAGTTTTGTTGTGTTAATAGATTTTGATCGTCAATTACATTTATGCCTTTAGTATTCATGTTAAATTCTTCATCTATCAGCCTCTCTGTTTTTAATGGATGCATATGCTGAAACTTGCTTGTTTTTCTGCTGCATAGATAATGGAGAAGGCAGACTCCAGCAGGAGAGCATCCAAAAATCAGCCAAATGCTCTCCCTGTCCTTGCCATCCTTGCAAAGGATGTAGGTAGCCTTGCAATCAATGAAAAACAAGTCTTCAGCCCAATACTTAAGAGGTGGCATCCTTTGGCAGCAGGTCTTGCTGTGGCCACCCTTCACTCATGCTATGGAAACGAATTAAAGCAGTTCATATCAGGTATCACAGAATTGACACCTGATGCTGTTCAAGTATTGAGAGCTGCCGATCAGTTGGAGAAAGACCTTGTGCAGATAGCAGTGGAGGATTCAGTGGAAAGCGACGATGGTGGTAAAGCAATTATCCGTGAGATGCCTCCTTATGAGGCTGAAGGGGCAATTGCTAATCTTGTGAAAATATGGATTAAAACTAGAATAGACAGACTAAAGGAGTGGGTCGACAGAAATCTGCAGCAAGAGGTTTGCATCCATTATCTTTTCTTTTGTTACCAGTTGATGATTTTCATTGACACCATTACCCATAACAATTGTTGCGGATGAGCATTTTGATACAAATTAGGAGGGGTTTGGAAGAACTTTTATGGAGATTATTTGAGTCTTTGAAAAGAATTTATGACTCCTAGAAATTCTTTGAAGAGAGCTATAAGCTCCTTGGTAAAGATTATCAAAATAAGCACTTTAGCTTATTTTGATGTTTTTATTGTCAAATATATAGCAAAAGCTATCATGTGATAGGAACTTGTTGGATAAGCACTTAGTTAAGTTGTTTGTCCAAACACACCTTTAGACTCACGATTTTACAGATCAAACATCATAAATTCATTTCTGAACATTTGTATGCTGTGTATTTCTTTGCATGATGAAATTCTATTAATTGATTAGAGATAGCATGTTCATTTATGCACGTGATTAATTTTCATGTTTTCTGGTTATCTGAATTAATTGAAGGCCCATATCATGAACTGACTTAGTTTACTGTGTTATCCAATCCTAGGTTTGGAGTCCTCAAGCAAATCAGGAAGGATATGCTCCATCTGCTGTTGATGTTTTGCGAATTATAAATGAGACTTTGGATGCTTTCTTTCAGCTTCCAATTCCCATGCATCCTGCAATGCTTCCTGAAGTGATGAATGGCCTTGACAAATGCCTTCAGTATTATGTCATCAAAGCAAAATCTGGCTGTGGTAAATGATGTTGAAATTTTATAGTTGAGCACTTGAGCTCTGATATTTGGCATCTTTAGTAACTATTCTTTGTTTTAATATTCAGGATCACGAAACACATTTCTTCCAACAATGCCAGCGTTGACTAGGTGCACTATCGGTTCAAAGTTTCAGGGCTTTGGGAAGAAAAAAGATAAATCTCCAAATCCTCAGAAGAGAAACCCTCAGGTTGCAACAAATGGGGATAGCTCTTCTGGAATACCACAACTCTGTGTTCGCATAAATACTTTGCAATGGATCATGGGTGAATTTGATGTTCTGGAAAAAAGAATAATTACCCTTCTACGGAACTCTGAATCTGCTCACGTGGAAGATTTTTCAAATGGATTAGCAAAGAAGTTTGAACTATCTCCAGCAGCGTGTCTTGAAGGAATTCAGCAACTCTGTGAGACTGCAGCGTATAGAGTTGTCTTCTATGATCTAAGCCATGTTTTGTTGGATGGTTTGTATGTTGGGGATCCATCATCTTCAAGAATTGAGCCATATCTTCAGGAACTTGAGCGGAAGTTAATGTTCATTTCAGATACTGTTCATGAAAGAATTCGCACACGAATTGTTACTGAAATAATGAGAGCTTCATTTGATGGGTTCTTGCTTGTATTGCTTGCTGGAGGTCCCTCACGTGCTTTTACCCGTAAGGACTCTCAGATCATAGAGGATGATTTCAAATTTCTCAAGGAATTGTTTTGGGCTAATGGGGATGGCTTGCCTTCTGAATTAATAGATAAGTTTTCAACAACTGCGAGGTCTGTCCTTCCCCTTTTCAGAACTGACACAGAGACCATCATTGAGCAGTTTAGACGGTTGACCATGGAGACATATAAATCCTCCGCCAGGTCTAAACTTCCATTACCTCCCACTTCAGGACAGTGGAATCCGTCAGAACCAAACACATTGTTACGTGTTTTATGCTATAGAAATGATGAATCAGCTTCCAAGTTTCTGAAAAAGGCATATGATCTACCTAAGAAACTTTAACAACCTTGAGAACCAGTTAATGGAATGGAAAACTATGATGTGCTGGGAATGGGAGATGCAATCTGTTAATTGTCTGGTTCTGCTGGTGTTTAGTGCAACGTTGCGAAGCAGGTAATTTATGTGAATTGTTGAGCAAGACCTACATCAGGATGGGGCCGTCCTGCAAGGCATTGGGAATATTATCCAGAGGCTTAGTGCTACCGGCAGCGTATTCTCCAAGTCTGAAGTGAGGCAGCATAAATGTGGGCCATGATTATGGCTGGCTTATTTGCGAAGGTAGTTGGATATTCTTTCTGATTCATTAATTATTATTAGAGATATCTCACGGTGGTTTATTCTGTGATTAGCTTAATTTCTCTTTTTTTATCTTGAGAGTTCTATATATAATATGAAAATGGTATCTACGTTCTCATTATTCTTTTGTTAAATTCCTTTGGATTGGGTTGCCCCTTCTACTAGTATGAAATGCAGGAAATGTATAATAGCCCATTTGTTGATTGAAGTTTATGCAACTTTTTCTTAGTATGAATGAAAAGGCCGGCGTTGATTGTAAACTGGGATTTAACATTGTATTTGTGTGTATATATATATATATATATATGCTAATTCAGTACTTTTATGTTATACTTACATCCTTCTTTAGTCAGACATTTTTTATTTTTGGACTTTCCCGAAGGAAGTTTCTGGCCATGTGTGGACAGCTAAAAACACCTTTATGCTTCATCATGGAAAACGCAACGACCGGAATAATTGATTGCTCTTATTGTACTCGTCATCTAAAATTTTACACTTTACTGATCCACCAAAAAATAAAATATGAAAGTAATAGCCAAAGTTACATAAATGCCGCAGTCACACAAATTTCTGGATTATATATAGGCCCTTATACCAGCAAGTTCGGTTAGCTTTACATTCATGATTTTTTTAGAAAAAGGGAAAATATGTAGTAAAATGTAGAAGTGAAAAACGAAAAGAAATTTAACACCTAGTAGTCTAATAATGTGTTTTGGATCAGGAAATTGGAGATATGAATTATCTCAATATATTTTCTTTTCTGGTATGATAAAAAATTAAAATGAAATGAATGCCGTGATGCTTTTTTCCCGTTTTATATCTGGTATTGTAAGAAATTAAGAATGTAATAAAATTTATACGCAAATAAACGATGTTATCATTTTCGGTTTTGTTCCCGTGGGTTCCACTGGCACTAAACACGTAAGGGTAAGTTTCTGATACCGATAATGTGGTACCGAATTATACAAGTGGATGATCAAATAGAGTGAGTAATAAATGGACATACCAATGGTGCAAAATGGAATGATCAAATAGCTTATAACTTTTTATGTGAGAAATCCTTTTGTTCGGAATGGTATCTTGTTTTTAATTTTAGATACTAATTTTACACCTCTGAAGATTGGAGACACTCCTTTACAATTTCCTTGATCCTTCTCCTCATTAGTTCATCTTTTACTCCAGCAAGCATGTCTCGGTAAAACATTTCCAACCTAATTAGCTTCCTATGATCTGCTGTACCTAACATCTTCTCCCATTCTTTTCCAATGTCAAGTGAATCTGAATTCTGTAATGAATCGGGAATATCTTGCTCCTCAAAAGGCTTTCCAAAAACAGAACCATGAAGTATACTGACATATTTTTTCATCACAGATAGCTTTGTTTGAAGCAGCTTCAGCTCAATCAATGCTGAGGATAGTTTCTCTTCTGCTTCTGTTGTTGCTTCAGTCTCTTCTTCTCTAGCCTTATCTTGCTCACCATTGCTTTTTACTTCCTCTTCCTCAGAATCCTCCATCATTTGAGGCCATAGTACGAGCGTAGGAGTGTAACAATCTTCGCCTTTGCCATCTCCAAGAACTCCACTTCTTCCCCTACCCCAAGACCACATTCTATGTCCCCCTTGCGCAATTATAACAGTATGTGCGGCTCCACATGCAAGTTTAACTGGATCTGGAAATTTAGGTTGATTTGGCTTCCATGACATAAGACGGGGAGACAGTGCATCACCAGAATCTGTTCCAGCTCGACTAGCATCAGGGCATAAGCCAAGACCCTTTTCCATTCCCCATGACCACACATCCCCACCTGAGGAAACTACGCTTGTATGAAACAAACCACAGTCAACACAAATAAGGGATACATTTTGTGGCAATTCTTTAACAGGTGTAGGAAATATTGTGCTTTGTGTTGTTCCATGCCCAAGCTGGCCATTGTCTCCAAGGCCAAAGGTCCAGCATGTGGTGTCTGATGTATCACTAGTTTTCTTCATACGAGTGAGCAAAGCAGTGTGATAGGCACCACATGCCACCTCATAGGGTGATGACTCCTCATCAAATGTTTTAACTACTTCCGGATGCAGCCTGCTCTCTCTATCCCCCAAGCCTAATTGGCCACGGGTGTTATAACCCCAAGAGTAGCATACTAGATCTTCACCATTGTATGATTCCCCAGCACTAACCAGCACTACGACATGCTCATTTCCACATGCAACCTTGACAACAGATCGACCCTGAAAATCCCAAACTGGAGTTGGAGTGAAACTGCTTACAAGGGCTAACTCACCTTCTTTGATTTGTTGTGGGCAGTTTCCCCACATCCACAGGGTCCCACGGTTATCAATAGCCAGAGACATCATTCCTCCAGCTTTGACAGCACATATCTGCGAAAGTTGAACGGTTCAGAATACATCAATTATAGAGTCACCTTGCTTTACGTTTTAGATTAAGAAAATTAATGCAATTCGTGTTAACCTTCAGTGATGTTTTAGCTTCTGCTTCAGACACACCCAATGAAGAATTGACGGGGTGCAATTCATCAAACCTCTTCAGTAAGCGGGGCACTAAAGAAGAGTCTCCAACATCAGATTCATGGTCATGTGATTCCTCTCCATTTGTACCAAGTTGACCATCCATACAGTAGTCAAGGGTGTAGGTGCTAGTACAGAACATAAATTTAACAAACGTCTAAAGTAAAAGCAAGCAATGTATATTAACTGAGATGAACCAAGGGACTCCAAGCATATTAAGGATACAGAAATTGTAACCCCAAGACCAAACAGCTCCATCTTCTGTCAACACAGACTGAAGAATTAGATGGTGGAATACCTTCAAATTCAAAATCAGAAGAACCAGCCTAAGTTACATTAGATAACCAATACGCACGGTGTTTCTAAATGCAAGCACACATTTGAACCTCTTACGAAAGTTTAGTAACAAGGTTAATAATAATTGGGCAACTTTAGCTTGGGTTATCAAGAGAAAAAGATTTAAATCTGGAAATCCATCCCTTGTTAGCAAAGTCTAGCTCTTAGACTAAAAGCAAAAAAAAAAAAAAAGTATTGAACATATATATTCATTCACTTCATTGCAAATGCAGATTTTGTTGAATAGCTTCAAATTATTTCATTTTCATAGACTTGGTCTTAACCACTGGTACTTACCGGTGCAACAGTAGCTTGCATGCATGTCAGGTTACTTTTAAAAATGCAGTCAATAAAATAGCAGATGTCTGTCAATGCTCGTAATAAAAAATAAAAATGTTTTTGACAATTTTAAAAATTACATTCACTCAACAACTCAATTTTAATAATATAATAATATATATTCGAATTTTAAATAAAAAAATAAAGCAAATTTTAGAATATTTTTATTCTAGGATGTCAAGTGAGTGTTTTTTTATTTGGTGGGTGTTAAAGTATCATCACCCATTAAAAAACTTAGTAATATATTAGCAGACAACACTTAATGATTTGACTTCTACATTCACATTTCAGCAAACAACAATGAAAATGAAATTATACAGCAGGACCTGCTCGTTATGGAGCATTCAAGATGAAAATTTATTTCTCCAAATAAAGAGGTAAACTGTTCCTCTTATTACTAATAAGCTGAGGAAGTAAGTTACTGCATTTTAGTGAAGTTTTTATTTGTTTTTTCCAGGTGACCTAAGAATTCAGCAAAAGAGAAACAAGGTATGATGTGTATGAAACTAAAATAACATAGCGAAACTTCCAGCATAAAAAGAAAACTACACAGTCACAAATGCATGTCACATAACCCTTTTTCAAATTATTTGGCTTTTATAGTACCAGTGAGTAATTACTGTGTTTGGATCCACATCCATTTCGTTCGGAAACCAGATCAAAATTGTATCTGATGTAAAAGCAAATCTTATTAGTTTTAGATTTTGCAAGTCACCCACTTAAGCAAGTTTTGTTTGTAAGCATGAAACCAAACAGGCATTAGTGTTTTGTATGACCTACAGATTTTTTTAACATTGTTCTTGAATCAAAATTGAAATTCTATTTGAATAACTTATGTTGACCTTTAATGCAAACATCTATTATCCGGACTACTAAATGAAACTCTAACTCTGATCAAAGAATAACACTGAAGGTACCCAAGGAACCACACTTAAATGTAGTTGGATGCACTTTGTTAGTAACCGAGCCAACTCTACTTATAAAATACCTCTCAATTCATCAAATAGATGCCACGTGCTTCTAAAGGGTGAACTGGACAATTCTAATAAAATTTTATTCTTGAACAAAATTCAATTTTGGAATTTATTTCTTCTACTTCTAACCAGAACGTTACACCACAATTTTGAATCAGAAGACATAATCAATAAATAATAGATCTATTTAAAGAATAACACTAAAGACACTCAAAGAACTGCACTGAGTTTTGTTATCTTATCAAAATTGAAACTGTATCTTGATAATTTATATTGACCTTTTATGTAAACATTTATTATGCAGATTTAGAAGACGAGATTATATAACTAGTTAGAGTACATCACTAACAGCATCCAAAGAAATGCACTTAAGTCTAGCCATTGGGATATCTATATAAAAAGAGGGAAATTGAAAGGTATGAAGTATTGGATAACCTGCAAGAGCGAGACTATGATAAGCTCCAGCAGAAATTCCCACTATCTTGACAGTGTCTTGTGTTCCGTTTGGATTTGGGTTTCCAAAGTTGAGTTGTACTGGAAAAAGCACGTCCTTTTCTGAGCCACTCCCAATCCGTCCAAACATTCCTCTACCCCAACTGTACACACAGCCATCCCCTGCAAACAACAGCAAACAATTCAACCCTCAACTCAACACTTCACACCAAACAGTGAAATTTGAGATTTCAATTTTCTTTCACACAAAAAAAATGAATTGGGTTACTCACCAGTAAGAACGAGATTGTGTGCCTCTCCCACAGCCAAATCAACCACCTTATGCGACAGGTTGCCGGACTTCAGAGGCTTCCCGGCGTCTTCCATTGGTTCCGATGACAACTCGCAAAGCCAGAACACACGCTCTGTTTATCCCAAAGCATGTAAATACACAACCCAATACGAGACACGAAAAAATCGAAAAGAAAAAAAATAATACTTAGACTCTCATAAATAAATCCGAAAGACGACAAGAAAAAGGAAATTATATTAACCTTAATTTAAAATTTATTAAAATTATAACTTTTTATTTTAAATGAACTAATATTATACATGATTGGAAGTATTCTTATTATGAAATTTGTATCAAAAAATAACTTTAGAGATAAGTAGTATATTAAATGATATGTGAATATTTTATTATTAAAATGAAAAAATATATATAAATAGAAAATTCAGTTATTCAGGTTTCATTATAAAAGAATTCTTATGTTTCTATAATTTGTTTTTCCTTTTTTCTTCCTTCTGTGTAAGATTCTGACCTCTTTGTTCATTATTTTGATTACAAGAGTGTCCGGTTAGGATATCATCTAATAGAGTAAGTTCATCTTTGCTCTTCTCTTAGAGTCAAATTTTGAACTTGTTTGGTTGTCTCTGTTTATACCTTGCATGTGACTCTTTTACCTTCATGGTGAATCTATGTTAGCTCAGGTCTTAGTAATATAATTAGATTTTTTATTAGAACTTTGTGGTGCAGGTTAATTATCTCTTTTGGTAGATTTAAAGTTCTTAGAGAGGTTAATTATCATCTGCTAAAGTTCCGGTAAGGCAAACTAATTTTAAATTTCCAATAGAACCTTAGGCTAGAAGATTTAAATGTGAGGGTGACATGGTCACCAGTCTCAAATCTTATTGTATGATTGTCTCTTTTAAGAGTAAAGTAATATATTGACTGAAATGGTTGATTTTGAATATTATATATTGATTTTAAGGTGAAGAAGTTATTGAAAGTGTTGTGATTGAGAATTGGTTGTCTGATTTAGAAAGTATATATGAGTAAGAACTGTCACTTTTAATGTGTAGATTATTAAAATTATGAGTTGAATGACAATTTGGTTCAACAATATAACTTGAGAAATATAAAATGTTTCTGCATATTGAGCGAGATAATTCTCGCTCAAATGAGTATAAAATGAGCTCAAGCAAGTATAAAATGAAAAATGAGATGCTCTCGGGTCCCTTCTCGCCTTGTTCAGACGAGATCTATGATGAATTCTAGGTACTCTCGGGTTGAATCTCGCTCAAGCAAGAAAATTTTCGCTTGGGCGATACCCATTCTCGTAAAGAGTAAATTTTCGCTCAAGCTGGACTCTCCGTAAAAAAAACTTAAAATTGTTAGTTTTGCTTATGAAAGCCTAGTTTATTATTGCTTATTGTTTTTAAGTGGAAATTCTAAATTTTATTTCAAAATATGATTAAAGGAACTTAATTATATGTTTAACTGAATTTTGAAATATTTGGATTGTTTAGAAAAGTTTAAAATATGATGTGATTGAATGGTATATTAATGTGTTACATGAGGTATGAAATGATGTGAAAGTGTGATCAATACATAGTATTTTCAGGAAAGGAAATATCGTGTTGAGATTATTTCTAGGGTGTATTGATTTATGAGTGTCTTGTGAATGATACGATCTTGACTTTATTGATATAATGGAACCACATAGATGAAGTTATTTTGTTGGTGAGAGTCGAATGATGTTCATTTGGTTGAGTCTGAGGTTTGAAAGAACTTATCAGAGCAAATCAAATGGATTTACCATGTCATATGAGATGATTTTGCGCATGAATGTGTGGATTAACAGTGAGTAGTATGACAAGTGCAGGTCTCTGGATGCTAATTTCAATACACAAGTCTTCCAGAAGTAGAGTCAAGTGTTTGAGTATGTGAGTCGGTAGAAATTTGACAGGAGTAATGTGGATGATGAATGTAATAGACACTTGATGACTTTGTACAAAATATGAGAATTTAATGGATTATGCTTGTTTTTAAGAAGTCAAATTTATATTAGAATTCTTAAAAATAGCTAGTTTACATTGTGTTTTGTTTTGTGTTTGTTTTATTTAATCTGTGATGATTATGTTAATTTACACGGAAACAGAAAAAGAAGTTGCAGGTGACAGAGTTCCTCAAGAAGCAACCAAAGGAACAAATGTTTTTATTTTGAATATTTTGTTTGTAAACGTTTGTGTATATATTAAAATCCCTAAGAAAAGGGATATATTTTGATATAAAATATTAGATAATAGTATATGTTTCTATGTTAATTTAGGGATGACAATGCGGGCTGATCCGCCTCGCGTTTGGTCTGCCCCATGTAATGAACGCGAGCTGATTTCTTTGCCCCCATCCGCATAAGGGTGAGCCCATATATAATTTTTTTTTTAGAAATTCAATAAAATGTTTGCTACTTTTTGCTACTGAAAGATTAAATATAAAGAATTTCAATCAAAATATTTGCTACTTTTTGCATTGTTTTTGAAAAATTGAAGCAAGAAGCATGTTAGTACATTTCTCATCCATTGCTACATATTATTTTTCAGTATCATCTTTCTCAATTTCAAACTCACAAAGAGGTGTCTTAGTACATTCCTCATCCATTCCAATTTGTAAATTAAGATTTTGTTCCAAAATATAGAATAAACATATAATCTAAAAATAATTCTAAAAAAATATTACATATCAATATAGGTAAATTAATGAAGTTAAATGTTCTGTTGTTCAAATGTGTAAATTAAAATTAATGGTTCAACCAATATGGTCACAGTACAAAATAAATGGTCATCGTATAAAATAAGATATGATTATACTCTCACAATAAACCGGGAGAAAGAAATGATGGTTCAATTAGTTCAGTCTCATTTGAAAAAACATTATTTGTCTCTCTTTCTATATTTTGAAACATAGGTGATTGACATAAGTATTCCATAATTAATTTATTGGCAACCAATCAATATATACTACCAAAATCTTCTGCATCATAAGGCCTATTCCAATCAGATTCTATTTTGATAAGCAATAATAACACAAGGTCATGTTTTCAGTTGTTCAGCTGTGTAAATTAAAATTAATGGTTCAATTGAAAGAAATGATGATTCACTTAGTTCAGTCACATTTAAAAAACATAATTGACCTGTTTTTCTTTCTATATGAATGTATTCAACCTAGGTGATTGACATAAATATTCCACAATTAATTTATTGTATTGTCAACTATTCAATATATTACCAAAATCTTCTGCATCATAAGGTCTATTCCAATCAGATTTTGTTTTGATAAGTAATGATAGCACAAGGTCATGTTTTCAATTGTATTCAATTGTGTAAAGGTGATGTTTTCAATTGTATTCAATTGTGTAAAATAAAATTAATGGTTCATCAACCAATAAGGTCATAGTACAAAATAAATGGTCATCGTATAAAATAAAATATGATCCTACCCCACAATAAACAGGGTGAAAGAAAAGATGATTCAACTAGTTCAGTTCAATTTGAAAACGTTATTGGTCTGTTTCTCCATTCAAACATAGGTGTTTGACATAAGTACTCCACAATTCATTTATGGTATAATTATCTTATTAGTCCATACATTTAGGGTTAATATTCAATTTACTACCGTGTTTTTAAAAAAAAATCAATTTATTCCTTATGTTTTCTAAAAGATATCCAAATTGGTGTTAAATCACACCTTACGACGTCAAGTGTTGCAGTGTTGCTTATGTGACAGAGAGATGTGAGATTAGGTGTTGTGTGAGGTGACAAGTGGAGTGAATTGACAAATTAGTGAAAAATCAATTGGAGGATTAGTATTTTTTGAATTGTAATGAGTGAGTGGACAATTGGGGTTAGAATTTTTTAATTGCAATAGTGTGCCTGCACCACGCTCAACACAAATTGTCTCTACAATTTCATAGCCCTCAAATGTTAGAAGTGCACCTTCACGTCATCAGAAACATAGAAAGTTTCTCAACTGGATACTCTTCGGCTAGGATAGATAAGATGGTGTTGCAGTGACAAGAGGTGGTTCTTTATCAGAATTAGCAGTAAAGACAAAAACATCTATGCTTGATAGATCTCCATAGCCAAATTGCATCGTTACTTTTGTGCTTCACCCTCCATGTCAAGAACAATACTAAGACAACCAACCGAATGAATATGATGAATCTAAAAAATTTGATGTAACAGAAACAATATACTTGTTAGAAGACATATGATTACACTTGATTAGCTCACATCAATCCTAACTCCAATTGCCTACTCACTCATTACAATTCAAAAAATTCTAACCCCGAATGATTTTTCACTAATTTGTCAATCCATTCCACTTGTCACCTCACACAACACTCAATCTCACCTTTCTCTACCACACGTAAGCAGCACTTGACGCTGTAAGGTGGAACTTAATATAAATGATCGATTTGAGTACTTTTTAAAAAACATATGGACCAAATTGTTTTTTTTAAATCACTGTACTAAATTGAATATTGATCATAAATGTAAAGACCAATAAGATAATTATACCTTAATTTATTGTGAACCATTCTATATGTACTACTAATGATTTAATATTTTGTTATAAAAACGTCAATTTTATCTCTTATCTTTTAAAATAATTATATATATAAACAAATTCATAAACAAATTTTCAAATAGTAATAAATTGATTTTTTATGATTTAAATTTATTTTTCATTTATTCAAATAAGCGTATAGTTTACCAAATACTTGTTAAATATATAAAAAAATTATATAATAGAAACTTGTTTATTCCTTTTCTGAGTTTTAATTGGATAAAGCCTTTAGAGAGTAGGAATTGTATTTATTTAATTGATCTTATAAGACTTGGAGTATCCTTGACAGTTTTTAATTTATTTTATTCTTTACTTAAAAAAAACTTGTCTCATAAACCAATTATCCTCATAAATTTTAGAACTATACTAATTAATCTAATGTTCAAAATAAAAGAATTTGTAAAAAAAAAAACACATGAATGCAGAACCTTTTGTTCGTTTTTAAGGAAATAAATTTTATTTTAATTGATTTTATTTAAAACTATTGGAAACATTACTTCCACAATTTTTCTATAATACAATACAATAAATACAATTGCAATTTTTTTATATAGCTATTATTATAATAAGAAAAGTTACTAACATATAAGAAATAAAGCTATAATAAAATATTTCTAAAAGTGATTATTTATTTTTTCTTATTTGTCTTATTTTTAAAAAAATATGCTAAATGAAATAAGAATTTAATTTCTATAATTACTTACAAAAATAGTTAAATTAATATTTATTATTATTATTATTATTTATTTATTTAAAATAGTAAGAAAATGTGTTTACCTAAAAAACTTACTAAGAAAATCAACTTATTAATTGTTATAATTATAAATATAAATAAAAAAGTTTTAAAAAATAATTATAGTTTAAAATTCAAATAATACTAGATACATTTTGAATTATATTGGAGATTTATTTAGAAAACGATCTTAAACCATTTCATTAAAAAAAGTGCATGCCATAATATTCTATATCTTTATTTCTTAAATAATGAAAAAGGATGGAAATAAGTTAAACATATTTATTAGTTTAGTTTCATTTCATTTAAGATTTGGTGCAATCAACGAAAAATAATTTTAAACGAACTAATATTTCAAAATATTTTCTTTTTAAAAATTCAAAATAATTTGTATTTTAAAATTTTAGCTAGTCACTTAAAATCAGTTCTAAACTAATATGTCGAATGGTCGAATTATCGAAACCGAATGATTTATAGGAGGATTTATTAAAACAACGCTCAATATTATGTATTTTCTTGAAACAATGACACGTAAATATGGTCGAAAGATATTTATTATTAATTAAAGATAAAATTATAAAATAAATTTTAATTGTAAAAATTAATTAATGGACCTATTCTAAAGAAGTGAAGACAAGGTAATGAATCCATTAATAATTATTATAAATAGAAATAAATTTAATTCACTAATTAGATCATTAATAAATACTTAAGAATCAAAACTGATAAATACATCCACATTTTGTGTGTCATACCGAGAAGTTAATACCTGATTCCGTATTGTTAAGAAAAAAGATCAAATAGTTAAAAAACAAGTTGATGGGAATGAAGTAATTGAAGGATAATGAAGACTTAGCTCAATCTATACTCTTCCCTACATATTGTGTAAGAACAAGTTTTGTTTATTCAAAAAATAGAAAGTTTAAATTTTCTCAAAATCAACATTATAATTAATTTCGACAGTGGCTTAATTTTTGAAGTATTTATTAATGAATGAGTGTTTTTACCTTTCATGGTTTCAAAGTATATTTTTTTGGAAAAGGAAAGGAAGGAAACTTTTGCACTTGCATACTAAATTTGAACAGATGTTGGATTTAGTCTGATAAAAATGTAGCCCAAGCGCAGAGCCGTAACATCATTCTGACAAGGTTCGTGTTGTGCTGCTCTTGCTGAAACTGATAATTGCTATAAACATAGAAAAAGAACCAACAGCAATTAAAGGAAGTATCAACTACAGAAACAATACACAACTATTCTGACTGATCATAATTTCAACATACACAATTTCCGACCCTTCTTTACAAATAGCAAACAAACATTGAGTTTTGATTTTGATTCTTTAACCACATTAAACATTATGTACATTAAACTCAGCCAGTGCAGAGTCCCCCAGCAGGTTCTCCCATGTCATCTTCACTAACATACGCAGAGAGGTTCAGATACTTATCCTGCTCCACCCTGTCCCTCCACCTCGCTCTACAAATCACACAGCTAGCCGTTCTTCTTCCCCTTGTTCTCTTCCACCTCATCAAACACTCTTCATGAATAGGGTTACGGCATGTCCCACATGCAACCAGGTTTTGCTCCTTCCCCATTTCCTCAAGGCAAACCGGGCACGTGGCACCCTCCTCCGTCTCTATCTTTGGCCTCGTTGACCCTCCGCCAAAGAAGAGCTGGTGGAACCTCTGCCGGAGGGTGCCGCCTGCCACTGCCTCCGGCAACGTGGGCGTGCCGAGGAGGCGTTCGATCTGGCAGGGTCGAAGGGTCCTCCTCCTTAGACACACGTCATCAAGGGACACGCCCAAAACTCGAATGAAAACAAAGAGAATGTGCTTGCATGGGGTTGTACGGTCAGGGCAGGTGCACGAGGGCGTGGAGGAGAGGGTGACCGTGTAGACGTTACCAGTGGCACCGAATATGAAGAAGGTGGAGCCGGCACGGTGGAGGAGGCGGAGACGGTGGCGGAGGGCACGGACTATCCGGTCCGAGATGGGTTGGCTTGGTTTGAACCTAGGGTGGTGGTGGTGGTGATGGTGATGATGGTTGTTGTTGTTGTTGTTGTTATGGTTAGAATGAGAAATGGAATTGGAGGCATGGGATTCCATTGTTCAGAATGAAATGGGGAAATTAAGGTTGTTGGTTAGTTGAATAAGGATTTAGGATAAGGAGAATATGTTGTTGGTTGAGGGTTATGTAGGAGGGGTGTGGCCGGGATTCGTTGTGTAGTTTTGGGGGACACGTGAAGGAATAAGATTAATGGATGATGGGGCAGGGAATTTTGTAAGGTGTACAATTCCAAACCTTTACTTCCCAACTTCCCTTTTCTCCCTACAATGGTGGTAAACCATGCAGCACGCTTTAGCAATATATCCCAAGACCTGTAACTCATACGTACAATGCACACTTTCTTATTTACTTCACCACATTCAATTTAACACGTATCAATACATGGATGGTTTCTAAAAGAGGGCTTCCAATTTCAAATTTCTACTATATAATCTTTACTTCCTATGAGGACTTCTTATGCACTTTGGTTAAAGTATAAGAACAGATCCAGATACTTGCGCTCTAATAAATAAACTCAACAGTAAAATGTTTAACATCTCATCATACAATTTTTTTCATTCCTCTTCTCTCTTCCTAGTACTCCCTACACTCTTCTGTCTACATCCATATGTCTTCCCTGATCCTAACATGATCATCTAATAAAAATGTCAGTGGGAGCATTATGATTTAGTGCATATGTGATTCATCCTAAAAACTTCTATTACCACACAATTCGTTTCGTTTCGTTTTGGCTTAATTTTACTTTTGCTGCCATTAAAGTAAAGCAAAATAGAACAGTATAAATGGTTGAATTGATCCAAACAGATGTTGAGCATATATGTTTTGAATCATAAAAAATGCATTGTATTCTTATGTATTTAAACATCAAATTAGTTCTAAAATATGTATTTTGTCAATCAGGTATAATTCTTCAAGATTCTTGTGACTTAGATAATGATTCAGACTTTGATAAAAAGAAAAACCTTTAAAAATCAAGAATATCTACTTCAGAGACTATTATATAACTTAGAGAAGGTAGCTAGATTGCCAAGTTATTAGAAATGCTTAACACTCTAGTGAAAGTGCTCTTGGAATTGACTGGACATAGTGACAAAGTGGGACCAAATTGTCCCTTCTACGCACTTGGTTTGAGTCAGGCAATTTCCTTACATCCCTCTCAAGATAATTTTTTTTCTGTGAAAAGAAAAATAATATATGAAGTCCCCGAGGAAAAGAAATTACAAAATATTTTCTAAATAAATCTAACGGTGTCAGAATTTTTCTAATAAGAAAGAAAAAGGAAAATTATAAATAAGGGATATGATGATAAAAAAGAAAAGGAGAGATATCAAGAAAATACGATCGAAAGATGCTAGAAAGAAAAAAAAATGAATATATACCTAAAAGTAACTTTCAAATATTACCAACAAATGGAAAGAGTTATAATAATATATGTTTGAACACGTTATTTTTAACATTATATGCTATTAGTTAAAATTAATTAAAATAAAATACAGTAAGTGTGGACTGTTAAAAAGAAATAATATTTAAAATATTTTATTGGTTTCAATAAATTTCAGCCAAGGATAAAGAATAATTTTTAAAAAGTGAATTGTTATAATTTTTTCAAGAGTTGAATAGATGGGTTTAAGTGCTTTATGATATATGTTGTTTTAACCTGGAAAAAAAAGTTAAGGTTAGATAAACTCCTCAGAACAGTGTATATAGTATTGCGCCATTGGAGTCTCCTCAGAATAGTGTATATAGTATTGCCCCATTGAAGTTGCTCAACTCTCAGGTTTGTAATTTTTATACAGGTTTTATCACGATACATTATATTAAACCCTTTATTAATTTAAACTATTACTCACTATACAGTTTCTCTTTATTTTATTGTATATAAAACAGGGTTATGTTATGCCTAAAATTGCGTTTAGGCGTTTAGGCATTTTACACTAACCAAACCAGGTCTAAGAAACTTGAAAAATATTGTAACACTGTATATACACGACAGGATATATTTTCTAAAACATATATAAAGAGAGTCTTATTCTGAACATTGACATAAATAGTATTAAAGTGTAAACTTATGCAAAAGCTAATAAAGAACCCATTTTCAACCATGATGCTTTTAAGTTTTCAAGCAGATAAAAATGGCACATTATGATGTATATATAAAATATCAGGAATACAGATAAAAAAGGGTTTTAACAGAAGTAATAGAGGCAAAGATTTTCAATATGAGGGTTTAAACCTTGCTGTCTAAGAATGGGAGGATTCAAGGCCCAAGTTGCCGACTATGCAAAAGTGCTGACTGAGTTGGAGATTGTAAAATATATGTTGGAAGGAAAATATATATGAAGCAGACCTGGAGCATATCACAGATCTTAAACAAAGAGTTGCCATGTTGCAAGATCACAAATGCAAGTCAGCTGCTAGTGATCAAGATATTCAAAATAAAGCTAAGAAGGCAAACGGATCTTAAGTGAGGCAGAACAGTAGAAGACATCTAAATTGAGAGTGCAGGTGGACAATTTTGACTCTGCACGAACCTTTGAAATGCTATTCTAAAAGACTCAGTGAGTGGTAATAAGATCACTTATAAACAATCCACTCACTCAGTCATTGTGTTCTAAACCTACAAATAGATATAATTACACATCTAAAAGGGATCCAGAGACCAATAATCAAGAACATCAAGACCCTTTGTTCCCCCAGTCCCCAACTCTAGCCACAATATTTCGACATAACAATGATTCAGCTTTGCTACCAAAAATTTCAACACTGCATAGTTAACTTTCAGACTTCTGTTTGAGGTTCGGGGATTAAATATAGTAGTAAATAAACGACAAATAACATCCAAGAAAGCAAGAAAAAAGAAATAATTTGACCTGGTGAAACTAGTTGAGGAAAGGAAAAAAAGAGCATTACTAGAAACCAGAATGGTATAGAATAATAGCATTATTACCAACAAACAAGGGGAAATACAAACTTGAGATTGAGTCAACACATTCATAATCACAAATTCTTATAACTCGTATTTAATAACTCATGTCTATAAATTTTCAACAAATTTTAATATAATGGAACTTGCATTAAAATATTAGCACTTGATAACCTTTTGCATTTTTTATCACACAAAATGGATGTGAAACCTAGCTGTATATTTGCAACATAACTTTTCAAGAGCTTTTACGTCCACAATAAACAAGAACAACCTACGAAACTGAAGAAGAAGATGGGTAATAGGATGCACCTGACAAGCAATTCTCTCTGACCACGAATCACATACTAAGTTAGAGCTGCGCAATTTGGTCACAGTGAAATTGGTTTTGTGCATATTAATAAAATACGAAAAAGAAAAAGAAGAAGATGAAGGAGTAACGAGAAGGAATGGAAAATGGAAGAAAAAGTGAGGGATGGGAAATAAAACTACAAATCTCTGGAGAATTCAGGAAAAATGGAGATGGCACTCTGTATTTGAGCATAGGGATTAGGGATATAGCCTCTGTTATTTTCAAACTCTGCTTTAATATATTTTTAAGAAAAAATGTTATGTAAGAAAAAGCATATTTATTTTCTAGCAACTATTTTTATTATCCATAAAATCGGTTCTTTTGTAACACTCCTTAGGATAAACTTTTAATTAATCTAATATCATATTATAAAGTAAATTTTAAATTTAATTTAATTCCATAAACCTACTTATATAAATGATTCAATAAAGTGGGTAATGATTTAAGTATAAAATAAAATAAAAATATGTATTTTTTAATTTATCAAAAATTTCAAATAAAATAATTGAAAAACATATTGAACTTCATTTTAGATATTTGTAATTATATTGACAAATTTTAAGTAAAAAGTATTTAATTTCACATCGAAAGAAAAAATGGATCATGAAATGAAATGGATAAAAAGTTATACTAAATTCTACAGCTAGCTTGTTTATAAAGTCTAAAATTATACTTTTTAAAATCATATAAAAGTAAAAGATTTTTTTTTATTAGTTATATATGCAGTTTTAGCTACTTTTTAAAAATAAATAAATTAAATGCATTATTTTATTTTTAAAGCTTATCCATCTTAGATTTCACATGAGCTGCACGAAATAATTAGTACAATACTAAAATTCAATTCGTATAATTTTGACGTGCTGTGAGATAAGAGTATATGTATGCCAACTAAGATATTCCAATATCGATTTAACTAAAAGTCACAAATTTAGCTAAATAAATAAGAAGCTGAAAAAAAAAGAAAAAGTGTTATAAAAATAATATTTTTGATAATAGAATAAATAAGAGAATGATCTTTTTTTCTATTTTCATCAAATGGTACATCAAATGGCAGTATATATGTAAGTATGTAAATTAAATTATATAATTGAAGAGTTATAAGCTAGGTAGCACAGACATATCGACACGAACGTGAAAATACGTATAATCTCTAAAATGTAGGACACGGAGATACGAATTTATATATTATATAATTATGAATTATATAAATTGATAATAAATATTTATGTACACAAGTATGTTTCAAATAATTTTTTATAGTAGAAAGATGTTTTTCATGACTGGTTCAAAAGAATTTGTTTCTTTTTTATAATCATAATAAAAATTTATACAATAAATTTGAGTTTTTAAAAAATTAATGTATTTTTTCTTTTTAAAATTATGTTAGAACTGTACTAGAATTTTCAGAAATTCAACAAATACTTTTTGAATTAGATACTTCATGGATACGTGTCATACAAGTGTCATGCGAGTGTCAATATCCAATACGAATATTCAACACCAATACGTCATTTAAGAGAATTTTCAGAAATTCAACAAATACTTTTTGAATTAGATACTTCATGGATACGTGTCATACAAGTGTCATGTGAGTGTCGATATCCAATACGAATATTCAACACCAACACGTCATTTAAGAGAAGTGTGTTAGTTTCAAAGTGTTATCATTTAATTGAGAAAATTGAAGATAGAATATAACCAAAAAAAAAAAAAGGGTTAACGATCAAGATAGAAATTTCAGATAGTATGAACACACAAATAACAAAAAGACCAACAGAAGGAGTTAAAAAAAAAAAAAAAAACCCGGCAGCATAATCATTAAACCTTTTCTTCCTTAAATGAAAAAACTCAATTCTAAATTTCTAATGCGGCATGGTCTCTCCACTGCCCAAAGCAGCCACCAGTAAATCTTCATCTTCTCAAAACCCGCTTAACCTTTTGGCCTAAGACTAAGATAATACCACTTTTCAGTTCCAGACATTTCAAATTTACCCATTCATGTTCCTTCTTCCTTCACTGCAAAAACTCCATGTTCCCTTCAATCCTAAATTCTAATCAACCTCGGGATAAGGTTAGTTCATGTCTTTCTCTTCCCATATCTGTCTTCTTTCGCGTTTTTTGTCCCAACAACTGAACAAACACAGGGTGTTACCCTCTTTCGCTATATCCGCATAGTTTTATTTAGGGAAATTCAGTTTTTGAAATACAAAATGTTTCACCATGGGTGGTCCAAAATTTCAATCTTTAAGTTACTTCTTTTTACCCCTTATATATTGGGAACCATGGCAATTCCATTTTGTGAGTTTTGATACGCTGTGTACCTTGAATATGCTATTTGTTTGTCTGAGTGTTGTGGGTGTTGTTTGTATAGCAACAACAAAAGCAAAAGGGAGAATGGTTAGCAGGAAGTTTCAAGGCAGAGAACTTCATTCCAGGTCTTGTTATAGGTTTCCTTTTTGGGTTGTTGTTAGATTTATCAAAGCCCAGTAGAAATAACTTGTCCAGAAAACAATTGCCATCGACCAAGAATCAAGAGCAACCCTCATTTTCAAGCAATTGTGACCGAGAACTTAAAATGGTTTGTCATTTCATCGCATTTACCACTCTCTCGTATTATTCCATGCCTGTAATTCTGTTGTAGTTGACTGTTTGTACATCATGTAAGCAAGTCATATTCAAGTTTACTGGAAGGACATGCATGATTGAAATTGTGCCCTTACTATCCATCTGCTATTTCTCAATCAGGAGGAATGTTTGCCGAATGAACTTGTTTGATCATTGATGATTAAGCTTAGGTAATATACATGTCAACAGTTTTCTCTGCGAAATCACTGAACAAAACCCAGGAATAAGTTTTATAATTTTTTTTAAAACTTTTTTAGAATTAATCTGAAGCAGCAGTATATACAAAGTTTTCTGTATCCATGCATGTAATTACTCAATAATTAGATTAATTGAACTACTCTTCTGTTTCATAAAATTTATGGGCAGGGTAAATAGATGTAACATGCATTCCTTTTAATTGTTAGAAACATTTACCATTGTATTGTATGTATGAAAAACAATTCTGATTTCAAAAAATGCACGGTTCTTTGTTAGGTTCTGGTTGTTCGCCAAGACTTAAAGATGAAATCTGGAAAGATTGCATCCCAATGTGCTCGTAAGATATAAAGCTGTTGTTAACTTTGGAAGTGTTGTTATCTCAAATTTGTCCAGAATCTCTTTCCACCCATTACAAATTTCCTTATTATTACTACCTTTTACATCTTTTTGTTTATTAGTTTCTGCCTTTACATTCACATTTTGTTGCAGATGCTGCCACTGGAATGTATGCTGAGTTAATGCAAAGGTACTTTTGTTCTGACTAGTGTACATTTCAAAGCATTGGGGCATCTTCTAGCTTTCTAATTAGTGGTCCTCCTGAGTCATGCCAATCCACTCACCAGCATCTCCTTCACGAAGAAACAAGACCACATTTAGGTTAACATAATATTTGAAAGACCGTGTCATGTTGTTAAACCTCCAGGACAATTTTTGTAGGCTCTGCATGATGGCCGTTATGGTTGTGTGTAACTTCACATAATCCGGCATTGGGATGGTTGTCAGTTTTTTTAGATACATATTGTAAAGTTGGTTATGGTCAGGAAAATAACTTCCCTTACCTTAAAGCAAATGAAAATAGGAACTTGAGATGTTTAGTTCTAAAACGTTTCATTTTGAACGTGAAAATGATGGTTATTTCATTCCTGTGATTTTGCTATACTTCATAGCCATGTTATTATATGTCAATAAATTCTACCAGCAAGTTTATTGATGTAATAAACTTGAGCACCATGTACTTTTGCAGTAATCGGTCTCTACTGAGACAATGGGAACAGTGTGGCCAGCCCAAAATAGTTGTGACTTGCAGGAATCAACAAGAGATGTAAGCATGTGATTTTAATCTGGATACTGTAAATTCACTTGTTCAGTAGAACAAGACCTACATTGCATTGATGACTTCTCTTTTGATCAGGAATAAACTGAAGGAAGCAGCTGAGAGTATTGGCCTTCCTACATTTGTTGTTGCTGACGCAGGAAGAACACAGGTAATACTTCATATTTGCCTAGAAATAAAGTTAGCATATAGAGTTGATAGTTAGTTAGTGCCGAATTCTCCTTGGGTAATTGTTAATAGTAACTTAGTAACGCAACAGCTTGACTGTTGAAGGGTTTTCTTTCATCTTCTCACATCCTCACATTGTGGCTTTTGATAGTATCATTGCTAACGCTTTTATATGTTCAGGTTTTAGCAGGATCAAAAACTGTTCTTGCTGTTGGACCTGGTAAGCTTCCTGTTGCTTGTATGTCATGTAAGACCAAAAACACTTGCAAGAAAATCCAAATGCTTATACAATGAATTAAACAATTGAATGTTACAGTCTTGGATTTGATGCTGATGTTTTTCAAAGTTGCTACCTTTCTTCTTTGTTGACAGCTTTTGTAATGTGCTGCTTTCTGATGCATTTGTTTTGTCAGGACCAAAATCATCTGTGGATGCAGTGACTGGTAGATTGCCCCTGCTTTGACAGCATTCCAGAAGCATGTCCTAATATGATAAATACCTGAGCTTGTTGCATGATTAGTCATCGTTACAGTGGCCTTAGCAACATGGCTATGGTATGGTTGTGTTCAATAGGTGTAATGTAATTCTTAATCGAAGTCCTTTCCCTTCCCTTTGGTACCTCTAATTGCATGAATTTCATCATCCTCTCTACCATGATGAACACAAAGCTATTTATTTCTTATTACTTTAATCTCTAAAGAGATTTCTCAATTTTACAAGAGCCAAATTCAGAAATTATTTACTACAAAAGAAATAATGAACTTGATAAAATTTTCACATGTGCTGAATGTTTACAAAACATGATATTGTACAATTCATTTTAATTTAAATTGAGCTTAAAACAAAATAATTTACAATTAGAAGTTCTACTTAAAAAATATAAGTTTATAACAAACATAGTTTTAATATTTTTAACTCATTGCACACGTTTCGTTTTCTATTGTCTGATTCAAAATGAGAAAAAAAAGGAGAGCTTTTAATTAGAAATATAAAGTAAACCTTGACACATTCAAGTTTATGCATTGAGAATTTTTCTAGTTAGATTAGACTAATTTAATCGTGAACCAAAAATTATTTGTTTAATTTTGAGTACAAGCCAAATATCTAAATCCAAATAATCAACAATAGAAAAAAATTACAAGAATTTGTTTGGCTAAAATTTCTTAACAAGCATTTATAAGACAATAAATAAAAATTATTTCATAAATTACAATGAAATTGTGTATATATAATTTATAGATTTAAAAAATATATATTTAAATTCTCTATAGAATAATTTTAACTAATAAAAACATAATTATTTTGTTCAAAAGTTTTCATTCAAGAAAAATTTGTTGAACTTAAACTTAGCCCCAGACAAATTTATTAAATAAATGAAAGTAAAAAAAATAAAAATAATAATCAGGTCAATGATCCTGTTAATATTGTGGTAGCTAAATTTTAAATCAGCTTAAATTAAACTAAAATTCAATTAAATTAACCTTTTTTTTTGGTGAAAAAGTTAAATTAACCTAGTATATACAACTTAACAGGTTAATCGGATTAATTTGACAATCATAACGAAAAGAAAATAAGTAATCTTTTATGGTTTGGTTTGCAAGTCAGAAAAAAAATTATCTTTTTGGATCACTATATTATTGGTACTTCATTAATTTTATAAATGATTAATATTAATAAAAAATTAATTATTTTTTCCTAAAATATCTTTATATATATTTTTTCATTTCCAAAATTTGAATTTAAGTAATTTTTTAAAGGAATAATAGTATATGAAAATATCACATTTTATTTTAATTTTTATAAAATGAACTAGTTAGTTTACATTTTTACATGTAATAAAAAAATGTAATTGTAGTTTCATATTAAATACTATTACCTTGTGTTTTTTAAATTTTGGGAATTAGAAAAAAGTAAAAGAAAGGAGAAAGGAAAAAGGAAAGAAGAAGAAGAAGAATAGTGAAAGGGACAAAACCCTCAGCAAAACCCTTTCCCGAACTGTGACTCGTGAAAGCCCTAACTCTGGAATTTGGCTGCAATGGCTTCTCGTTATAGATCTGTTTCGCAACCAGCATTGTGCATTATCAAATCCACCATCACCAAACCAGCTTCCAAGCCCGCGCCCTCTGCTTTTTTCCTCAAAACTCGTTCTCCCGTTGCGGCCAGGCAAGTCCGTTTCACCTATGAAGTGATCGCTTTTCTTTGACCCAATTGGATTTTATGTTATGCTGCATTTTTTTTTCAGGTGGGTGGGTGGGGAGCTTGGTTGCTTGCAGTCGCTGTTTCCGCTGCACTCGGCGGTGTCATCGGCGCGCCTCACTTCTTGTCTAGGCATAGATTCGAGTAGGTCGAGGTCGTTGTCCCAGGGTATGCTCTGCAGTGCCAACCCCGGAGTTTGATTTCTCCAATTCTTTTTTACCCCTTTTTTCTCTGTAAGCTTCATTGGTACTTCCCCTCTTTTCTTTATGCCATCTTCCCATCAAACTTAGGTACACTGAGTTTTTTCAAACTAAAGGCATTCTCATGTCGTGGAGTCTCAATGCTTGTTTCATTTTGTTCATGATTAGGCAACTTGCACTGTCTATATTTTAGCAAAACAAGGAAGTTGCTATCAGGTTGTTTTTAACTAATATAAGATTGCAGTTTTGCTTTGAGAGTGGCCAGTGAGCTATTGTTAATCATAGTGTCATTGTAAACAACTGATAATCAGAGGAGAATAAAAAACTAAAAAAAAAAATGACGTACTCTTGTGTCAGAGGCTCCTCGCAATGTGAAGGAATGGGGAGTGTCATCAGCCTTAACCTGGCATTGCATATTCAGGGTCATTAACCTATATAATGTTATGCTTAGGCAGTAGCCTCAACTATTGTATCCATATTCATTGTGAAGAACTGATAGGTGAATAAATATAGTGAAGTTTAGCGGCATGTAAAATATTAGGAGCAATGAAATTTATATTTGGAGGAGAATATCAGTACTATACATTTTGATAGTTCATTCTATGTCCATTGTTTCCTTTTAAGTTCGTAATTTTTGTGTGCTTTTCTTTTATTATTTTCTCACTGATTTATACTGCGTACCTGTTGGATTGCAGTAAAATTGTAGCTCTAAGGCTGTGTCTGAATTGGAGTTTACAAACTTTATTTTAAATGAGCATTCTCTTCTAAAATTGATTTTGGTTAAAATGGGGGATTGGGTGAATGGATTTACGTGAGTTTGATTGAACTCACATAAATGATTTTGAAATGAAGTGATTTATGTTTGACTGTTTTTATTCTAAAAGCTAGTTTGTAGTAGTAAAACTCTGAATTTTTTTATCCAATGCCAAAGCTATCTAAAGTTACTTAAACTCAATTAATGTTGGACTCATGATCAACAGCTTGAAGTCGGACTAAGCATATGAAACAGTCAAACATAAATAACATCACATCTTTACTCAATGCAAAAGCAGTAAAATGTTGCTTTCAGGTTGAGGGCTCAAAAAACACAAGAAGTTTGGGTTCTGAACTTGTCAAATGATCTTTACATCTTTTAATGCAAAATATATCCTACAACCTGATTAGTGGCCTCTCCAACACAGAAACAAACACTCCGTAAGTTGTTTGTGCTTGTTGAGTGTCACTTTCGAAGGCCATGCATATGAACCAGGAAAGCCTTGATTTCTCCATTGCAAAAGTGCACACATGCTCACCACCAACTTGCCATTCCAAAGCCCCTCACTGTTGCTCTTGAATTTGACTAAGAACCGATTACTTACTTAGGTTGCATAATTAAGAATATGATCTGTACCTAAATGATATCAAGGTACGTACAATAGACCACATTTTGAAGCAATACTATATTTTTTGTTAAGCCAAAATCTGAGCTCTGGTTCTTATTATTGCATTTAATTTTTCCTATCTAGAAAGTCACTAAGTATACATAGTGGATTATCCCGATTCTTGGGTAGAACTTCTGCAGGGGTAGCACTTGTCGTAGTGAATATTCACCTTTCTGCCATTTTGAAGGCATCGTATGTATTTCATTTTTTATAGTGCACACTAAATAACGAACTACCCAGTATATCAACCTTGGGAAGGAAAACACTGAAAATGCTATAGTGGGGCTGCTACATTTAGATTAGGTTAGGTATTGAATAGTATGAACTAAAAAAATTATATTATACATGTTAGTTATAAATGTTTAAAAATTTAAACCCAAATTAGAGAATTAAAAAGTGGTAAAATAGAAGAAGACACTGTAGAGAAAGATGAAACTTGAATGACCTGTTTCAGAATGTAGAATATACTACAACAAAAAGGCTATCAAATTAAAGAGAACAAGGGGGCACAACACAGCAGTAACTGAGGGCTGAGAGAACATACGACAGACCAGAAAAGAAGGCCACTTACATTACATCAAGGTGTGGCCAGAGAACACTTGGGAGTTTTACTAAAATTCTGATTTCCACAAGGGTTGAGGGGAGATTGTAACTCTCCCAAAATTGAGTACATGTTAGTTAACGGTCTTAGTTATTTGTTAGATTCAGTTAGTTTTTTGTTATTAGGGGGCTGGATAATACGAAATAAGGCATGCTGTTGGTTATAAATGGTACGGATCGAGAGAAGGGGTATGCTTTCAATTGAGTTAGGGGCTTTGGACATTGGAAAGTGCAGACCCCTAAAGCTCTGTGAGCGTGATCATACTATAGTCAGGGGACTTTTATCATTTTCTCTATAATTCTGATACAGTTTCTGTCATACACGATCATACTTTTCCTAAGCGTTCTCAGAATGAACAACTTAGATGACATCAATTCGCCATACTTGTAATTCATTGGCTTCATCCATGTCATAAATAGCATTTGGAAACCCATTCAAAAGTAAGAACTGATACTTGAAATGTAGAAAGCTACAACCATTAGAATCTTAGTAAATGTGTAAAACCACATCTGGGATGTGAACCAAATAATTCATCTATAATTCTTGTAAAACCAAAGGATGCAACACTCAAGTGTATATATTCCAGCTCAATTCCTGGCTGGCTGCTGCTAGCTTGTACGTTTATTACCTTCAGGCTTCAGCCTTTTTACATATTCATATAGCCATTTTTTCACGAACTGCGGCACTTAGTTGTTTTGCTGTGGTACTGTTGGTGTTAAACGTCACTTGCTTTGCTTGGTTATTCTATTGTGTAGAAGAGACTTCCTATTGTAATCCTGTGCTTTTGTAATTTTTATCTTTTCAAACTTTCTCAGAAATGGGTCTCAGCACGCCGCGATAACAGATTTTGAAGACCATTGATGGGCAGATTGGAGACATTATTTGCTTTGCTGGGATGCTGTACTTGTTAATTATTTTCAATTTATCTTGACAGTTCACTGTAACTTCCTTTGAACTTCTTGTGTCTCTTGCAATGGTTCCCATAAAATGTTTGATCATTCCAGTATTAGTCGGTTCTATGCCAACCTCACTTGGTGAATAAAAACCAAAAAAAATGCTGATTCAGCTGGTTATCATTTCTGCTCATGCATGTTCCTTAAATTGTTAGCAATAGCATTAGAATCAGTGCATTTGCTTCAGGTAAGACGTGTATGTATGTATGTATGTGAAACCGACTTTTGAGTAGTGGGAGGGTATCTGGTGGAGTTATGAAATTATATTGAGTATAGTTTTTTGGGGACATGATGTGCAGGTAAATAAAGTGAAGTGTAGACAAACAATGACATGTCTCCATCTTCTCTGAAAACAGCCTTGACGAAAGAGACTATGTCTCCGTTATAACCATACATGGGCATGTGAGAGCCTCACTCCTTCGTACCTCGTAGCCTCTGCTACTTTTTTTTTTTATCCAAAATGCCTAATAATACACGCAACTGTTGTCACTTTGCTCTCCTATGCTTTTTAAAGACTTTAATAATAATCATGCTAATTAGTGAATATAATGATTACAGAGGAGAGCTTAATTAACAAATGAATCGGATTAATTTATTTTGATTGTTCAAGAGTTCGATTGAATTTATGATAATATTTTATTTCCTCACAATTTTTTTTTTAGTTTGTTAATAAGTTTCTTGGTTAATTATCGTCCGTATAATTGGTGAGAAACTTGTTTTTTTTTATTACTTACTATGTAGACCAATTGGTGGTTGTTTGAACATAATTAGTGATATCAAGATTGAGTTTTTGATATAGCTAACTATGTCAAATATTTTTTAAAAAAATACTTATCATCTCATAACAAGTCTTCTCATGAATAAGAAGAACAAGTTGGAAGAACATTGTGCCTTTAAATGGATTTATTTAGCTTGATTTACGTTATACCAAATATCTAATAAAAGAAATAATTTATCCAAATATAATGAACTTTATTTAATAATAAAAGGTGTTTTAATTTTTTTGAAAGAAGTGTTTTAACATTTTAGTTTATTCCAACGAGTTCAAATTCTTATCAATAAATAAATGAATAAATGTTGAATAGAGTTTTTACTAAGGACACTCTAAGCAAGCATATAAAATGTTTCTAAACTGCATAAAACATAGTTTTTTATCCTCCTAACGTGTTTTCTGATATTGTTGTTTATTTAATGCATGTTAGATGATAAATTTATTTATACTGTTCTAACAATATGGAGGGTATGGTGGTTATCATGAAAGGGAGCATAGAATAAAGTATTCATGAACATGGCAAATACTACCCCATGCTCATGCAGTTTAACAGTATTAATTTTTGTTGGAAGACCTGCAAATTTAAATGCCACCATGCATATGGCATGGCATGTAGCTAGCCATGATCTTAATATTCTAAATAGTAAATATGAAGGGTTGTTTTGTCCATTTCATCACTGGAATTCGAATGCCTTCAAGCAACTTCTTCTTGTTTCTGCATGAAGCTTGGTCAAACCGTGGCTTAGCTAAGGAGGCATCAATATCTAAACTTACTTTATTTACAAAATATGGCGTTCTTCTTTATTTATATTATCACGTTTAAACGCTCATTTTGAATGAAAAATATAAATTTTGAATGATGTATATAGGCAAGTCATAAAATTGCAAAAGTAGGAAATCAAAAGGGAAAAAAATCAATTTAAAAACAGCCAAGGGGAGGATTGATTACTATGTTTGAGAGGTTTTTTTATTAGTTACAAGACATAGAACATTAAGAATGTTAAATTGTGTGTGAAGTTTCCAATATTAAAAGAAGAAAAATTATAGAGAAAATTTGTAATATAAATGGAGGTTTTCATTAATTTAAGAATTTTAATTTATTTATATAAGTAAATATTATTGTATCTTTATGAGTCTTGTCCCAATTAAGGTAGTCTCTGGTGTCTTTTCTCTGCGTTTCTTGAAGTTCAGACTGCTCTGGTTGCTGAGTTTTATGGGGGTTATACATGCTATGGAGGAAGCTCAAAAGATGAGACTTACTAATGTCTGGATGGAATGTGATTTTGCTTTGATTTGTGTTGCGTTTACTACTAGGACTAATGTTCCTTGGATGCTTCGTAATCGATGCAATACTTGTCTTAATTACTGTGGAAAAATCAGAATCAGGTTTAGAGTTACTCATATTTTTCAGAAAGAAAATGCGTGTATTGATAAGTTGGCTAATTTAGGATTTATTCAGAGATAATCTTTTAATTGGTATAATAGGCTACCATCTAGTATGTTCTTAGAATTCTTTATGAATAGATATAGTTTAACTATGTATAGTTTTTGTTAACATATGAGTTTTGGTCTAGTCCTCTAATATTTTTGTATTTTCTTTTCATTTTTTAATAATGTTTTTTTTCATGTGATAGCAAAATAATTGTTTTACTTGAGATGTCAGTATAGCTGAGATGTCAAGTTGCATAGTAATGCTAACATAAAAGCTTTTATTTTAAAAAAAGTAGTCTCCTAGTACCTTTAATATATTATGTTATTTCTTATCCATTTAGATATTTTTTCACTCACATAATATAAGAAAAAAGTTCCACGTATTTTTGTTATACTGTATTTGAAATATGTTATGAATCCGAAATATAAATCTGAAACATGATTATGAAGTGTTGTTACTGAAGTATGAGTGTGAGAGAAGAAGTTATAGAATTTTCATTAGTTCGGGCTTTCGTGGGAGGTCAGGGCCAGGTACATTAAGGTTTTCGACCCATTAAAAGCCCACAACAGTAACAAACCTAAGGTATTGTATGGCAAAAAAAAGTTCAGTGGTTATATTTTATTATTTTCTTCAGTTAACTACTGAGTTAATTTTTCATGAAAATGCTTTGTCAAAGAATCTTTATCTGACTTGTTATTATTTTAATTGCAGTATTAATTAATTATATAAAGTTATCTAATTGATAAATTTATTCTGAATCAATTTAAAAATGTTTCATGAGAAATCATGTTTGCATGAGGAAGAAAAAAAAAAATTCCCAAATCAATCTGTGCAAAGGGACAATAGCCTTAAATAAATGCATGAAGGTAGTGTGAGTAAAGAGAATGACTTGCGAGTACGTATGTGGCATACATGTATACGTACAGTACTCTGTATTCGTACACCACTCATTGGTATAGTGATCTCATTGACACTCACTGGGAAGAGTGTCATGTGACCACCGCAATCTTAGCTTCCTCTCAGTGTAATAATGCATTGCTTGTTAATTTAATATAGTTTTAGTATTTGTTTATAAATAAGATTGGGGTAAATTAAATAACCTTCTCTCCTTTTCTTTTTTGCTTTATTCTCTGCATATTCTTTTGTGACTTTTTATAATATATTCACTGAACAAAACACGCAACCTACAATTTCAAGCAAAAGAAAAAGGAAAAAAAAAGAGAGAAGATTCATATTTAGCTATTAAAACGAGTAGTTTAAAAACACAATATATAATATAATTGACACTAATGGGAAGACGTTATGCTGATAAAGTAATGATTTAAGATATAATATAGTCCTCTGGATTTGTGTTGTCTGAGGTCGTACATACACTCCCACAATAATATAAAATGTATTCATGAAAATTCTTTTTCTCGATTGCATTGCATTACTTACCCAATCACCTAATTAGTTCAAAATATATGGATCACATGGGAGTGATGGGAAGGAGAAATGCCTCTGAAGTTTCCCTTTTCCATCTCCTGTCACATGCACTGTGAACTGGGTTGAGAGAAACCATTAACAACACTCAAGTAATAACCCATCCATAACACAAACAAAACAACAAATCAAACAATTAGATCAAAATATTTTGTTTTTAAATTAGTTTTTATTATTGTTAAATAGTTTCTAAATTGGTATCTAATTAACTATCAAGATTTTAACTACTAATTATTTAAATTCTAAATTTGGTAGCAAAAATTTTCGTAACTAATTAGTTACTAATTTAGTAATGGGTTGGTGTTGTAAGTGAAATCTGGTAACACAGGAACTCTGTCATCTTCGATAGGGGTGTGACAGATATGCTTGAAGTGTTCGAATTTATACAAGTAAAATTTGGTCTTGAATTAATGTAAAGTCCCGTTGTGCTTCCTTTGCTTATTCTAATTGGGTTTTGAATCTTTGGCTTGTATGAGGTTTGTTCATTAATGCTTCTTAGTGTTTGTTTTGATTGTACCTTAGTCAATCTGGTAGGCGTTTCTAGGTAGGAATATGGTAATGTGTTTTCCTGTATAAAGGTTGGACTATCCCTGAAGTGGTTTCCATTTATTTATTTTTTATTGCTGATAAAAAAACTAATTTAAAAATAATTTAACAATAATAGAAACTAATTTAGAAATCAAAAGTTTTTTTAGTTCTCAAAATGGTGTCTAATTTAGTCATTATATCAACTAATTATTTTTGTTTTTAAAATTAGTTTCTATTTCATGAATTTTTTGTAATGAAAAAAATATGCAAAACAAAATTGGAAGATACAAATTTTACTCATAAAGTTGTGTATATTTCAACATTACAGAAAAAAAAAACATAATATTAGATTCCTCCACATGGTAAATAATCCAATAAATCAAGAACAAATTATTTAACGTTCATGAAGATTAAACCTATAATATTTCAAGCACTCAAAAGTTTGAAGAAGAAAGCAAGTTTAATCTTAATTTATTTACTTACTCTAGCCGTAGTAGTAATAATAATATCCTCATATTTACTCACAGTGGATAATGAACTTGCAACGGAAATCAAAGTGTGATACAATGAGATATCTCATGTCTGTTTAGTGTTTCACAGAGGGACCCTCTTTTCACTTCTTCCCATGTTAGTTCTCTCTATAATTGTTTTTGTATATATCAATCTTATATTCATGTTCTTCTTATAATTTAATCCACTGCCTCTTTTCTCTAATATGTTTTAGTTTACAGAATAAAGTTATTAAATAATAAAAATGGTAAAACATAATCACCATTTTTTTTTATTTTAAAATTATAAGTAGAATACATTTCCAAATAATTAATATTTTTAAAACGTATGCAATACCTTACAAATTCAGATTTATTATAATATGCATTTCCTTTATTATAATTTTAGAAAATTGTTAATGTAACTAACAGTGAATTTGGTCCATCAATTCACTAAAATCAGTCTATAAAGAGAATTTTGGATATATAGTTTGCATAATGTTTTCATATTTTGATTAACTTTATTATTTCTATTTAAAAAAAAAATATCGAGTTAGGCCTTCTTAATCTCGAGTACAATAAGGTGGAAAATACATATAAAAACTCTTAACACTCGTGTCTGTATATATGATACCAATAAAGTGAGTGACCTTATTTGTAATAAAAAAAGTCTACTTAATATTTTATTTTAAGAATACTTTGTTTATAACACGTTAATGAATGTGATTGAACCAAATTGTGTATATGAGCATTAGTCATAGAAAAATTCTAATAGAAAATGGACTAACTGTTTAGGAGTGGATGCCATTAATATTAACTGAGGATTCTTAGTTTGGTGGAGCATCATTTTGATGAACTTTTCAATGGAGTTTTGAACTTTGGAATCATCCTTGACTCTAAAAAGGACTATTAAGATTGCAACTTATTTGGTACAGACTCTAAATATTGGAAAAAAAAAACATTCATTCTCATATTACAAATTCTATGTACAACTGCGTGTTTTAAAGAAGACAAAGAGAAAATAAAAACATAAGAAAATTAAAAGAACATTTACACAATATATAATATTGTGAAAAAAAAATTGTGTTTCTGTAAATATGTACATGAATTTCAATGTTAACAGCAATTATAGTATGGTATGATGATAGGTATAGTAATGGGATTCATTCAAATTACACTGCACACACATTAAGTTTCTGATATTAATAAAAGAAAGTAATTGCCAACAACAACAATTTTACTGAAGAGATTTATTTGAAAAGAAGACAATGAAAAACAAAATAAGGGAAAGGAACATTTACCAAAAACTGAAAATTTTATGCTGACTACTCAGGAACATGACTGGTACCTAGATTTGCCACCAATAATGCCCTGACATGAATGGATGCGGGATCGATGCATATGCATGCAATTTTTATCAGTTACCTATATATTACTAAAATGTCTGTCACGTCTTCTTTTTCATTGTTTTCTATTAAAAAAAAATTCTATTGAATCTTCTACCTTATTCCAGTGCTTATCCTTTATCACATGAAATATACAGCATACAAACAATTTTTTTTCTGATTTTCATCCCTCCCATTCCAAAATTAGGAGATTTTTCTTACAGTACAGTGGTAGCTCGAGTCTTTAATTGCTTCGACATAGTTAACAGTGTGCCGGAAAATTGAGTTAGAATTCGTTGAGGTGGTCCACACAGAAGCAACTGCTATGACCTACTAGTACTATTATTAAACACTTCAATTAGTAGTTTTGTTGAAGTTGTTTAGGAAATTATTAAATCTAACTAAAAACAGACATAAGTATTAAGTTATATAATTCAATGTTATTTCTCTTAATGTTTTACCTAACCTATAACATAATTCGGAGAGAAAAATGTTGAGTTTCGAAAGAGTTATCAAGTCTGTCAAAATGACTTGAAGAAAAGTGAGAGAAGTCTACATGTAGCATAAAGTGAAAATTTTGAAGTTACAGAGAAAGAAATAAAATAAATTCCTAGAAAAATTAGGTAGGAAAATTAAGGAAAAGAACTGTAGGTAGCTACAAAATACCCGAAGCTCCACCCGAAGGTTCCTAGTCTAGGAGGAGATTAGATGAGGTGTGTGAATTCGGGACCCATTGCTGATGGATCAAGTAATCCTCACCGTTGGATGGAACTTCGAACATCATGTTTTGCTGATGCTGCAGGTGGAGCAACTGCTCCTGCTGGACCCTCACCATTTCCTTCTGCCGCCGCAGCTCCAACACTTTCCGATGCGAGTTTGAGTGCTTTGTCAGCACAAAAGTTGGGCTTGCGGCGGGCCTGTACTCGGGCACCAGCCTGCCGGACTTGTACCTCACGCCGCATGCATTGCAAAGTGTTTTTGGGCCCATGGGGCCGGTCCGCCACTGCGGCGTCTTGTCCGTCGCGCAATGCAGACACTTTCTGCCCTCGCTGCTGCCCTCGCTCACATCCCTCCTCCGCGGGGCAACCTTCTTACCGCCGTCTGAATGAAAAGACTCCGACACGGTGTTCGGAGAAAGGACGACCAGACGAGATGTCCAATTGCATGGCGGTCCTCTAGTCCTCTTACTCCTCGCCTTGCCCCGAACCGATACTTGCGGGTTGAATAAAGCCGGGTTCGGGTCACGTGTTTCCGATGTGGCATCCTTTTGCACTCCGGCGCCGGATATCAGCTGCAGCTTCTGTAAGTCCTCGCTGGAAAAGGATTCCTCCGCGAATTTCGACAGCCATTCCAATTCCGCAAGATCATCATACTGCGCACACATAATTCATTGATTAATACAAAAAAAAAAATGAAATTGAGACATTGGCAGAAGCGGAAACGGAAACGCATATATGTAATAAGGACAAGAATTATTTGTTGTATTGATTGGACGTGGCATGAGAATTGAGAAAAAGAAATAATTAGAGGTTTTGGGTGGTGGAGAGAGTGTAGCAGTCACACATAGACACAATGGTGTTTATTAAGAAAACACATGTATATAGACTTTAGAGACACGTATGTATGTACCGGGACAGAGAGGTCACCGGAGAAATGTCCGTCGGTGACTGTGAAATTGGAGTTGTTGGTGGAAGTGTCGATGTTGGTTAAGGTGGGAGAGTGGTCAGTGGGGAGAGAGTCGAAGGTGGTGGCCTCGGCGAGGGGAGGGTCGTCGTTGTTGGAGAAGTCGAAGAAGTCTTCAACAGTGAAGTGGTCAGTGACGGCGGCGCTGGCGTTAGAGGGAGGTGTGTTGTCGGAGGGGAATTGAGGATAGAAGGTATTGTGGAAGAACTCTTGTGCTTCCATGGCTTCTGGTTGTTGTGGTGGGTTGAAGGAAAGTTAAGGAGAGGGTGAAGTGAGAAAGTATAGGGAGTTGAAGACACAAAGTGTGACAAAGTTGTGGTTTTGAGTGGTGAGAGAGAAAAGCCCAAGAGGGTTTATTTGCGTTTAAAGGGGACAAACGGACACCTAAATGGGACTACTCTTTTTTTTTAATTATTTATTATTTTTCTCTCTTTCAAGGTTAAAAAAAAGTCTCCTGACCTAAATTTAATAAAGCGTATAATATAATTAATAAGAGACTTTAATTGAGTTAAAAGAAATTGCCAAGAATTTGTGATTCAAGTCACTTTGCTTATTTGCTGCTACCTTTTCTTTTGCTTTTGAACTCAGTTTTAGTTTTACAAGTTTTCTCTCGTTTTCTTAATCTAGGGTTCTTATATAATTTTTCTGTGTGGTTATTCTAACATAACAGAGAAAATAATAAGAAGAAAGAAGAAGAAGAAAATGTTTTAAAATTTAAAATGTTACCTACTCTATTATGTTTACTATAGTGATCACTCTACCTTATTATAACATATAATAAGTCTTAGTTTGGTCTTGGTAATTTCTAAAACTGTTTCTGCTAATTTTACTTTGGTGCATGGATCTTAAGGCTTGTATGTTTTCAATAAAGTGAGCATTTATAAGAGTTACTCTTTCGGTTGAGTTGGTTGTAGTTCTAAGCTTCTGTTCTTCTTTTTGCCCCTAGTTGCAAAGATATTGTATTGAGTTTAGTTTTGAGTTTGTCCGGGTTAGATTTGAATTTGTACGGGTTAGTTTTGAATTGGTACGGGTTAGTCACGGGTTTTTAGTGGTAGATTTGTTTGTCTCCCTATTTGTTGGTTTGGAAAACCAGAGAAATTGCCTCATATTTTTAGGTATGTATAAGGGTTGAACCACCCTGAAGTGGTTACTGTTATTCAATCCTTTTTGCTGATAAAAAAAATATATAATAAGTCTTAATCAATCGGTATGCATATATCAGAAATTGCAAAAAAAAAAACAAAATAATAATAGTGAGATTATGTACATGCACTTGTTTTTATATATTTGTTAATTGTTGTTGATAAATTTGTTAATTGTTGTTGATAATCGGTAATTAAGATAGATAATGTACTGTTATAGAATTATAATTTACAGAGTGAATGAGACTGCAGTCAGGAGCATCCTTTATACCTGAGAAAAAGACATACAAGTCTGAATGGTTTATTTATAAGAATATACGTGTCAATATATATATATATATATATAATACTTTTTATTATTTATCAAACTAGTACTGTTAAAATATTAAATTGTGATATTAATAACTCAAGATGAATTAAATATGCAACAAATTATATGATTGTAAAATATAGAAATATCATTAATATCTCTAGTCAAAGTTTAGATGGACATGATAGTGTAATCTATGAATATTTTGTGGATAGTTATTCAAATATATTACATAAATATTTCCTATAACAAAGTTTAACTTTGAGTTAAATCTTAATTATGATTCCTAATAACTAAATATTAGTGTTTTTTTTTTGTGTGAGGACAGAGTGTACATTATAAAAAGTAGAACTGTGAAACTGTAGCATGAGAGCTAGGTTTGAAGATGGAGAGCTAGTTAATTAAATATGGTAAAGGAATAAAGGGATATAGTTGTCACTTTAGTTTGCCTCAAACTAAACCCATTTGAGAGTGATAGAGTAAGTTTTATAGCTGAGAGCAGAACATTAGTGTCCAAGTTTTCAACCTCATTTGCCAGCCTTTTCTTTTGAATTTTTCATTGTTTCTTGGGAACTGGGTATCTTTTTATTATCTTTGTTCAATTTTCTCAGATGCTCATCATATACTAACATATAATACTATTTTATCTGTCAATTAACTAAATATTATATATATTTTTAAACACTAATGAACCCTTGTTTTAAACACAACAATCCAATAAGACAAGAAAAATATTATGTGGTCCACCATATCATTTATCTTAGCAGTAGATTTTCAAGTGATAAGCAGCCACGTTCATTGATTCATGAGAATAAGTTAATAGAAAGTTGCTACATGTCATAAGCATTGCCTTGTAAGAATCTCTTCTCCTTCTATGCATGTCAATGGATTTTGTTTGTGTTTTAACCTTCCTTGCTAGCTGCCAGAGGAAGGAATAAACTGGTTAAGCAAAATTAGGGTATCAAAATTTGTTAAATTGACAAATACAAGTAAATCTATATATAACCCTAGAAGAGTAGTAAAGAAAATAAAACTATATCACAAAAGACAAAACAAAAAAATATATATATATAAAGAAAAAGCATATGGCAATATGATTCCTTCTCACAAGCTTTACTAATTTAAACAAAAAGTATGAGTCTACTAAGCACAATTTACAATACCTAAACAGTCATATAAACAACTTTTTAATCATTTGACTGCTTCACATGTAAAAGTAAAGAGCAAGTTAATTAATGCATAATTATTACATCTAAACATATTAAATATAATATATTTTGTTATTTTTGTTGCTCTCTTCTCCAGTTTTTCAAGCCAGATATCTCTTCTTAAAGTTTCAAGTTTCATTTTCCATCTTAGGACAAGGTTTTTCAGTTGAGATTTCAGCAAGTTCCAAGATTAATTTTGTGGGGTTATTGTGGGAAAAAAAAACTTTGTATGAAAACTACAAATAAATAAAATAATTTAATTAATTGTCCATTCAGCTAGAAGAAACCATATGTTTTTTTTTATTCCAATTGATAAGACTAGCTACTTTGAAAGTGCAGAATGAACATGTAATCTCTCTCAATTCAATTGTTTTTATAAATTGTTTTTATACATTTAAGTCTAATTACTTTTTAACTTCCTTCAGGTTATGTTAATTTAGATAAATTACATTTTATATTTCTGTAAAATTTTACCATTTCCTTAAAATATATATTCTAATACCTTTTTTTTATTAAGGAATAAGATACAAGGCTCTTACCATCTCAACAATTGTATTACTAAACTTCTAAAAAGAACAAGTCAACAATTATGTTATTGCTTATTAACATTATAAATTTATTCTTTAATCCTTATTCTTTTATTTTCAGTAATATGTAGTATTGCTACAACGTTAGTAATTAAAAAAAAAAAAGGACCGTAAGACGACTTATGACTATTATAATTCACTTCCACGTTTTTACACACATAATTTCTATGCACATTTTTCACAGATAAATAAATATTTAATTTAAATCTCTTTATTTTTTTCTCTTTTAATTAGTTTTTATCTTAAATAATTTTATTATAATTTTTCATATCACTGAACTATTCCTTAAAAGTTATATATAAATGGTTAAAATTGTTGTCAAAATATAAAATTAATCATAAGTAAAAAAATTGTCTAGTCTTTTGTATATATTCAAAATAAGTTTAAGTTTAATTTAATATATAAATATCCTTTGTATTGATATAAATAATTAATTTTTTTTAATCACCAAACAATAAATAAATAAATAAATATAACTGGAACATAAAGGGTATTTCAACTCTTAATATTCCAACTCTAAACACTTTACGGTAAAAGCAAAAAATGTCATGCAAAACAAAAATGCTAAACAACTCCACGTCAAAGGAAAATTGTGTCTCTCAAACAAGAATACCAAAATCCAAAGCAAGAACAAGAAACAAAACGTACACCAGCTGGGTCGAACAAAGGAACGGGAGATCAACCTCTAAATCCACAAGACGATCAACATTTAGCTGCTGTAGTAATACAGGTAGTTGGGCTTTGGACCCAATTTGAAAAAGAGAAATACACCCTTGGAACATTGTTTTTTAATCAAGTTCATGTCTCTACTTGAACCAGAGAGAAAAATTCACTTGCGTCCACTTTTTCTTGGTTGAATACTATCCCATTCCTATGTTTCCAAATGCACCAAATGATGGAAAGACACACTCCTTTCCACAACTTATTACCTTCTTTGTTAAACCAAGAACAATCATAGCAAAATAGTTTACAGAACTAACCTCGATCCAGTTGTGCATAGATTCCAAACAACATTCGCAATTGGACAAGATATCAAGAGGTGGAAAGTTGTTTCCTCCTTACTTCCACATAAAACACCAAGAATCCACAACGTGAATCGACCTTCTAAGAAAATTTTGTTTTGTATCTTGTCTTGTAATGCCCTCCAAGCAAAGCATTGTAACGAGGGTGGAATCAACAGACCCCACAGGACTCTAAATTCTAATAACACTACTTTATGAATTTTTATTAATAATAGAAATTACTTTGAATACTAATAACTTTTTTAATCTCTAAAATAATCTTTAATTTAGTCCAATAATAATTAATTATTTTAGTCTCTAAAATTAATTATAATTTGATGATTTTCTTGTGTTTATTGAGATATATTTATTTATATAATTTAAATTGTATATTAATTTTAATAATTTTTCAAGAGAAATATTAAAACTATTTTTTAACTTCTTTTAATCAATAATAATTTTACATACACCGCAACATATTCTTATTAAGATAAATAATCATTATTGATATAGTATAAGACAATTGCTAGAGAATAAAACAATACTTAAGATAGATGGAAATTTTTTGGACTTTTCTGTCATCTTGCTCTATCATGTCAGAAGAGTATTGAAGATGACTTTTGGTGAAGATATTTTAATATTTCAAATTATTTTTATATATTATTTTAGTCCCTAATTCTTTTACTCTTATTTATTTATTTAAAATATGGTTTTATTTTTTAAAATTTAGTGTCCTAAAGAGGTAGTTATTATTTTGTTTCAAAATAAGACTAACAAAAGACATTCAAATATTAAAAATTGTTTGAAAACATATATCCTTCAAAAATACATTATAGCTTTTTAGTAAAAAAGTAAAAAAACAAAATAGAATCATCCTTTGTAATATAAAATTATAAAAAATATTTATTTGTATTAATTTATAATAAATTAATCCAATTTTTAATATGACATGTTATTAAAAATAAATTCAACTATAATAGGTATATATATATAATTAAATTTATAAATGTATCATTTTGTGTTTTATTTTTGTTTTTATTTCAATTTTTAGAACAAAGTAGTCAATTTATTACTAAAAAATATTATTAAATAAAAATTAATTTCAAATATTAAAATAATTAATTACTAATTAAATTAGTAACATTTTATAAACTAAAATATTATTAGTATTTAAAATAATTTATATTATTAATAAAAATTTATAAAATAGTTTCAAAATTGATATCTAATTATTAACTACTAAGATTTTAGTTACTAACTAGATATATTTTAAATTAATCTCTACTAATTTTAGAAACTAATTTAAAATCTAAAATATTATTAATTAAAATTTAAATATCAATTTATAAATTATTTTATAATATTTTATTAATAATAAAAGTTACATTAAATACTAATAATTTGTTAATTTTTAAATTAATATTTAATTTAATCAATATAATAATTAATTATTATTATTTTTAAAATTTAATTATTATTTAATAAAAAAAATTAGTAATATAGTGAATAAATTTATTATTTCTAACGCTTTTACTTGATTCAAGACTCTATAACTATGTAACTATATTAAATCATATTGGTTGAAGGTAAAAAAAAGAAAAAGAAAGAAAAAGAAAGAAGAAGTATAGAAGGAAGACATGCATGTGATGTTGATGTGAGTGTGAATCAATTCTGGTGTCCTCTGCCACGTGGCATCCACCGACAAGTGAAAGAGTGTGAAAAACTATGAATTGAGGGTGACGAGAATCCCTATGCAGCCACGAGCCTTCTAATTTCGTAGAAATTAATGAAAATGGATAAGGTTCTGCTCTTAATTACTTTATTGCTTCAATTACAAGAAAATCTCATCATTTAACAACCATACTATTTCAATATACTACTTCATCTTTCATTCACATCCCTTAAATCTTTAACTTATGAATTCAACTTTCAACATTTTAAAAATAATCTCAATTACAAAATAAATAAAGAAGAGATATGTAATTGTGAATAGTTTTTAAGTAAGTAAGAATAATAATTTATTTTCTTTTTTTAATTATTATCATATTAACAGTTAACAATCTTACTATAGTAATAATTTACAATGATTAGTTATAGAAAAAGTAAAAATAATTTTATCTATAGGTATTCTTTTTTAAAAATTTGTTTCATAATTAAAGGTAGCACAAGAATTATTCTGATTCAATTGTAAATAAGCATGTTTTGCACCTCATTTTTATATATTTTGCTATATATTTTATGATTTAAAATTAATAACTATTGAAAAATAAGATACATATTGTACAACATATAGTAAATAGGATTACTGAGTTTAGAAACTTGATGTAATAAAAATCGTTCTATTGAAAAATATCAAGTACTGATACATAATATAAATTCTTTATAATGAAATTATTAGACTATTCGAATGGATAATGTAGATATACATTAGTAATATGATATATTATTCTAAATAGATATTATAATAATTATCAATTATTTATTTGAATAATACATTAAATTTGTAGGACAGATAGTAACATTTAATAATAATAATAATTTATTATAAGAAATGTATGAGAAGCAAATGGACTTTAGTAACCGTTAGTGCATCCCATACCTATCTGTGACATGAGAAAGCAAGAACAAGTTAATTTTTTAAAATAAAATAGATGTAAATTTTATCTAGTTAGTTTCAAATATTTTTATTTTTAAATTATTTTAAATTAAATTTTAACTAAAAAAAATATAATAAAATTGTGATATATAATTAATGTGATACTTTTTTTATTTTATTTGCATAAAATAGTTATGCATCACATTATGTTGTACAAGTGTGTTCATTATGGAATAGAAATATTTGAATTTAATTCAAATAATTTAAACAATTAAAAACAGAAAAAATTAATAAAAACATCAAATTTTGTAAAAGTAAATAACAAAATACAGGCTATAAATGAATAACTTGTGTGGAGTGGTAATATAGGAGACAATGTAATTATATAAATTAAAATAAAGTGATGTGAAAAAAGATTGCACATGTAAACTAAAATTATATATATTAATTAAGAAATTGGTATTTAAAATTGAGAGGGATGATTATGATTATTTAAGAGGCGGAGGCACAAGGTGCACGTGATTGAGAAGGATGGGTAGTGTGTCACCCTGTCAGCCACCATGTGAGTGCTTCGCTCGTGTTAAAAGCCAAAACAGACGGTGGTCAATCACACGTGGCAAGAATCTATTTTTTCTCAACTTTTTTTTCTACCATCTTTTCTTAATTTTAAATATCCTACAAGAACCTACCTTAACGTGAGACCACGTGCCTATCTGCCACGTGAGTTGGTTTAGGATGTTCTTGCTTTTTCACACTCACACTACTACTTAAATATTTTTTTTTTTAAAAATCTTTTATTGAAATCACCTCTCCGAATAATCCCTAGTTATAGTTTTAAATTAATCTAATCAATTTTAGAGAACAATCATGAAATAGAAATTAATTCTAAAGATAAAAAATAATTAATTATTATAGAGACTAATTTAGAGACTAAAATAAATTTAGTTTTTAAATTAATTTTTATTATGGTTAAATAGTTTCTAAATTGATATCTAATTAACTACCAAGATTTTAACTACCAATATTTAGATTCTAAATTTGGTAACAAAAACTTTGGTAGCTAATTAGATACCAATTTAGAAACCATTTAATAATAATAGAAACTAATTTAGAAATTAAAAGTTTTTTAGTTTCTAAAATGATCTCTAATTTAGTCACTATATCAACTAATTATTTTTTATCTCTAAAATCAGTTTCTATTTCATTATTTGTTATAGTGTCTTCATTATTCAATTGAAACTCCTTCTTTAGAGTATTTTACAAGTTTTAAAATTTAATAAATAAGATATTATTTAAATATCTATCTATTTACTTTCTAACTAATAAAATTATTACATTTTATTATTATTTAAAGTTTATTTTCACTTAATTTTTAGATTTATAGATGGAACCACTCTCTTATTAAGAGCACATATGAGAAGTTTTGCTCAATTTCCTACTTTTATGTAAACGTAAGTTAATGTAAACTAACCGACAGTTCAGAGATTATGCACAGACTGTATGATGAGAAAATGTGCACGATTGTGTTTATATGCACACTTTGACACTGGTTTTATGCACGATCATGCAACATGATCAAAGTTAATTCCGATTTTTATGATCCACTCACATGGTTCTAGTAAGAAATGTTTAAATATCTCTATTCTAGGTTCAGAAGCAACTTATTCTTGCTATACCAATGGCTAATCTTCTTCGTATCCAACAATTAATGCACAACAAGATCTTATTCCCACTCAATATGTTTCAAACCTGCATAGATGAAAGAGGACTTCTTGTACAATGAAAAGTTTGGTTTGAACTTTGTTTCATTTGTGATTAGGTTTGTCCAATGCTTTTTTGTGATTTTCAATATTTGATATACCTTGACATTATCTTATAATTATTTGGGTTGTTGAGAATGGTATATTTCCCAACTAATACATTTATAAAGTGAAAAAAACTAAATATTTTGTAGGGTAATTCACTCCCTTACATATAAGGGAAAGAGTAGCCACTGTTAAATGTTTATATCAATCATTTACAAATATTAGTTAATACAAATCTTAAGGCTATTAGTGTCCTAATAAGTTTGTTGATGGTTGAAATTGTTTATAAATGTTGGTTGTTTTTGGTATTTTGGATTTGATTCTCATTGCTTCCTTGACAATTAAGCCTTGATATCAATAGTTGTCAGAAATATCAAATATCTAACATCTAAGAATGATGAAACCATGACAACTACATTTGCATAGCAAAAATATTTGTCTTTCATTCTTATTTTATTTAACCTTATGCATGCACTTGCAGTGATAAAGGCAAAGGTGTCTCATAGTGATGCTCTTGAAACAAATTGTAAGAACAAAGACAGTAATGCACAATACAAAGGCTGGCAGTGACAGACAATTAACTGGACAAGCTTGAGAGAGAAGCAGAAGGATGAGATAATTGTGCCTCTTTTTTTGGCTAACTTCTACTTCACCTCTTCTTTATCAAATTTTCATTCAGCATGAAAGCAAAAAAATATGTTTCTTCTTCAATCCTCAATGCTCTACCATTTTTAACACTTTAAGCCACCAAATGTTGTGTCACTCTATAAATCTCTCACCCTTTCTTTTTTGTTGCTTCTCAAATTGACAAACAATTTTTTTACAACTTTGACAATCAATCATGACTTCAACAAGTCTAAATTTGGAAACCTGTAAAGTGTATAAGTTATTTTATTATATTAATTAACAAAACTTATGCGTGTTTTTATTATTTATTATTAATTATTATTTTTATGTTCTAATATGTTAAACTTTTATTACTATACTACTAGGATCCGCATGATCGAGACCAAGATTCGGCACATGATTCAAGTGGATTGATACCACAAAGATCATTACGTTTAAGCAGGATTAATGAGGTTAATCAACAATCAAATATTAGATAATGCATTCCTAAGCATGATTTAACTCCCAAATCCGGCTTAATAACAAAGAGTTCATGATAATAATATAAATAGACATAGATTCCAAGAATCAGGTACGTCATCATACTGAATTAATAGTGTCAAATACCGAATTCTTACTTGAGTGTCGGAGTACCTTCTATAGGTACCATCCGAGTCTAGACTTCAGGAGGATGAGAAACAAAGCAGCGAAAGAAGAGTGAGGAACTCGCTTGGAGAAGAAGAAAGAGTTGACCGACCAACTGAGGAGTGTGTGAATAGTTCTCTTTATTTGAACTCTGTTAGAGAATAATTATATTTTTTCAATAAAATAGTTTTTTGAAACAAAATTAAAAACTATATAAAACTTTTCAAAACTAATGAGCAATTACATATTATTTTTATATATTTAAATAAATCGTTAATTATCATTATCAAGAATTTTATTAAAAGTAAACTTTTAATATAATAGATATATTTATTACATTGGGTTACTTGATCGTTATAAAAATCAACTCACTGTAAAAAAAAATGGATTGGATTCTCTATAAGATAGTAAATGGTTCAATTTATTTTATTATTCTATTAATTAAATACATTTTTTTAAATATTAAATTACTTAATTATTCAAAATTTTAAATAATATAATATTTTAAAAAATAAATTTAAAATATCTAAAATTATATTTTAATTACAAATTTGAGTGAAAAGAAAAAAGATGCAATTCAATTCAGTTGACAATTCAATTCAATTTAACATAATCAAAAGTGAATTGAGTTGAAGTATAGGTCAATACAAAAAAAAATATATAAACTCAATCCAACCTGAGATTTTTTTATCAAAATGGGTGATGAATTTGCCTAAATCCATCCAATCTGATCTATATACACTCATACCTTATAGATATATTTCGTCAAAAAAGATATCGATTATTTATTTTTGTATAAACTTTATCAATATTTTTTTTTTTCAATACTGATATATGAAATAAATAAAAAAAATAAAAAAATAATAGGTACTTATAGTTCTATTATTGAGTTCAGCAAAAACAAAATTACTATTGAACAAGAAAGGCCTTTTTTTATTTTTAAGGGCCGAGCAGTAGTTTAAATCTAAAAGTCACAAGACTGTTTCTTCCTCACCACCATATATTTTTATATTTCCAGAAATACCCTTCTAATATTTGGATTACGTAATTTGGAAATCTTTTTTCATATGCATGATTAGTTTTCGGATTATGTAATCTGAAAGTCTTTTTTTAGCTTCCGGATTACATAATCCAGAAGTCTTTTTTCAAATACGTGTCTGGATTACATAATCCGAAAACTACTCTATGGGGGTGACTCAAAAAGGATAAAAAGATATTTTCACATTTTGTATGGCATTGCAGAAGAACTTATGGAGGTACAGGAAGAAACAGTCAAGTCATAAATGGGTTTAAGTGCATTGCATTTAGCCCATTATCTGTTGGGCTACACTGTCTTTTGACTCCATTTGAGACTGTTTCTTCCTGCACCTCCATACCTTCTTCTCTCACCTCCATATATTTTCAAATTTCAAAAAAAAATCCCTCTATACTATTCCGGATTACATAATCTGAAAGTCATTTTTCAAATTTGTAATTAACTTCCAGATTACATAATTCGGAATCCTTTTTTTATATGCATGATTAATTTCCGGATTATATAATCCAGAAGTCTTATTTAGCTTCCAGATTATGTAATTCGGAAGTCTTTTTTCAAATGATTTCCGGATTACATAATCCGGAAACTACTATATGGGAGTGACATAAGAAGGATAAAAATGTATTTTCATATTGTGTATGGAGGTGGAAGAAGAAGATATGGAGGTGCAGGAAGAAACAGTCCCATTTGATGTTCCCTAGTGATATTAGCAAATACCACACATAGTGGACTTGGTGCTCCTACCTCCCAAGGTAGGGAAATATAGAAATTATTTTTCAACTTTAATTCTGGATTAAATTGAACTATAGAAATACCACTTTTTTTTTTGTAAATTATAAGATAAAATCAGTCAACAATATAAACTCTATTTTATTTTCAATTTAATATAAAAAGTTAATCATTTTTTACTTTTTTTTTTGTTTTCTTGTTGAAACAGTGATAAAATGAAAATATTTTTATGCTAAAATTATCTTATATATGATATATGACAATAAATAATATTAATATCAAACTCTTATAACACTTTAATACCATTTCATATGTATCATGAAATCAACCTAAAATAATACGAAAAATGAGTAGAATCTGAATTAAGTTATAAACCAAAATTTGAAAAGCTAATATGTCATAATTCATTTTAAGATATGAGAAAATATGAAAATGTGACAGGTGTTGTTTATAGAGGTTGACATTTAGTAATTAATAATTGGCATGCAACATATCAGGACATTGATGCTGTGTATGAACCTCGGCCCAGTTATGTTATCCAAAAGTCTCGTGGCCATGCCATGGATATTAAAGATTGGACTTTTTCTTCCTGCACCTCCATATGTTCTTCTGCCACTCCATACAAAATGTGAAACTACCTTTTTAACCTTCTTGTGTCATCCCATAGAGTACCTTTAGGATTATGTAATTCAGACACACATTTGAAAAAAGACTTCCGGATTACATAATTCAAAAGCTGAAAAAGACTTTCGGATTATATAATCCATAAACTAATGCATCTGGAAAAAAAAAACTTATGGATTATATAATTCGGAAGCTAATTACGAATTTAAAAGAAAATTTCTGGATTACATAATCCAAAATATTAGAAAGGAATATTTTTGAAAATACGAAAATTTATGGAGGTGAGAGAAGATATGAAGATGATATTCACAATGGTACTAAATTTACTGTAACCTTAAATTTTATTAAAGAAAATGAAAACTTTTTTACTTTATTAATATTTCCAAATCTCATTATTCAACTCCCAAAATATATTTTTTCTATGAAGAAAATATTAATTTACAGGTATTAGACTTTGTCAAAGAAAGAGAACATTTTTTTTTCCAGTAATTTTGGGATATTCTCACATTTAGGAGATTACAAAACCTTTATTTTTCATTCTAAAGCTGAACCTTTTCAAAAATTAACATCCCATGAAAGTCCTTTTTATTTCATTCCTTTTGCTGATTGGAGATGCTAATTTTAACAATACATATTTAGTATAGGTACTAATGAACTTTTTGTTATGCATAAACTAGTTATTTATATGCTAGTAATTTTTTTAATTAATTTTGATTATAAGTATGTTTAGATGTCATTGGTGTTTTTGCTAGAGTTCTAATGAAAAAGAGTTTGTGAAGGATAAAAAAGATTAAGATGAATTTAATTGAGTTAGATGAAGATCGATAACTTTGAAATTCATTTCAGATTTCAAAAATTAAAAAAGTAATAAAAATTGCATTCAACTTGTTGCTGCTATTTTTTTAATGGTATCTTATAATGTTAAAATTGTATTTTCTCTTTGGGATTTTTAAGTTGATGAATTGAATGCATTCTTGTGATGGAAGATGTTGTTAATTTAATTATGTTATGAATCATTTTTTCATCAAAACTTTAAAAGAGTTTTTTTACTATGGTTGTCACTATTTTACTAATTTATATATATATATATATATATATATATATATTCACTATCTAACATTTAAAAACTTTGTTAATCAGATAAAATGTTAGAGAATATTCACTACAAGAAAATAATGAAATAAAAACTAATTTTTAGAGATAAAAAATAATTTGTTGTTATAGTGACTAAATTAAAGACCATTTTAGATACTAAAAATTTGTTGGTTTCTAAATTAGTTTCTATTATTGTTAAATGGTTTCTGAATTGGTATCTAATCAGTAACCAAAGTTTTTGCTACCAAATTTAGAAACTTAATAATTGGTAGTTAAAATCTTGGTAGTTAATTAGATACCAATTTAGAAATCATTTACCAATAATACAAACTAATTTAGAAACCAATTTTTATTTAGTTTCTAAAATAGTCTATAATTTAGTTACTATAGCAACTAATTATTTTTTTGTATCTAAAATTGGTTTCTATTTCATGTTTTTCTTGTAGTAATTGAAAGTTTTCTAGTCATTAAAAAAATGTTTTACGGAGGTTATTTAGCATATGTTAATATAGTCATAGAAATTGATTTAATTAAGAGAGGTTTTTTAATATTCGCTAAGTTCTAAAGGTTATTCAAAAATCTTAGCAAAACAAAGGAGATTTTTTTTAAACTTCGTTAAATTTCAAAGTTTTATTTTAAAATCTCGGTAAAATAACAAAGACTTTTTTAACCTTCGTTAAATTCCAAAGATTTATTGTAGAACCTCAATAAAATACTCCAATTTTTTCCAACTTCAATAAATAAATATAATTAAATATATTTATGAATAAATAATTAAAAATTATATAGTTTTAATATATTTTATAAAAAAAATTTCTAAAATTTTGAAAGTGTAACTTTACAACAAATAAGTTTTCTAAAATTTCAATAATTTATTTTAAAAACTCAACAAAAGAATCATGGATAATAAGTATTTCAATAACTAATATGGAATAATAAGTATTTCAATAGTACTTGCATATTTCTTATGATTAATGGTAGTTGGTTTATATAATTCTTAATTTTTTTTTGTTACGAGCTCATACTTCAAACAACTTGACTTTTTTTGTTTAGCTTTTGATGTACATAGACTTTATGTGTAATTTTATTTTTAGTTATAATTGTTAATATTTAATTTTCATAATTTTGAAATATATTAAATTAAGGCCTTTATTTTAAAATGCATCTAATAATTAATTCACTATGAAAGTGGGAAGTAATAAAGTTAATTTCTCCTCGCAATATATTCTTGCAATCTTTAAAGCTTATATCTGATAGATAATGCAATTATTTAAGATATATAAAGTAGTGATAAACACTAGTTGTTGTCGAGCTAAGTAATGGTGGCTTGTGACCCAAGTTGGGGCAGTAAGGTGATGAAAGAAGCAATATTGAAGTACGAAAAAGATAATGTCTTATTTAATATATTTTATCCTTAGATATAATAGACATAAGTGTTGTTGAATTGGGATTCCTTACTAGGATTGCCCTCGACAGCCATTGAGCCTGTGTCGGAGAGTAGTGTGTCTTCGGTGGAAGAAAAAAGTCAGAAGGATAGTTGAATATGGTAGAAATTGGGGTTGAAGGTTATTTCAAATGACATGTCATTTTATGGAAATTTTGATACCCATGGTATTTTACGGAGTTTCTTAAACTCAAGGTATTCAACAAAGGTTCTTAAAGACTTTTTCTAAGATTTAAAAAAAAACAGGGAACACAATTCCTAGGGATGGTTTAGTAGAGAAAATTGTAATCCTGGGTATATGACTTAATACACATTTTATCTTTGAATAATGTAAAAATAAACCTCGATTAAAACCATTTTTTCTTGTAGTGAGTTCACTACAAGAAAATCATGAAATAAAAACTAATTTTAGAGAAAAATAATGATTAGTTGCTATAGTGATTAAATTAGAGTCAATTATACAAACAATTTTTTTTTTTGTTTAAATAGTTTCTAAATTGATATCCAATTAGGTACCAAGGTTTTAACTGCCAATTATTTAGATTCTAAATTTGGTAGCAAAAATCTTGGTAGCTAATTAGATACCAATTTAGAAACCATCTAACAATAATAAAAACTAATTTAGAAACCAAAATTTGTAGTCTCTAAAATTGTTTCTAATTTAGTCACTATATCAACTCACTATTTTTTATATCTAAAATGGTATCTAATTTAGTCACTATATCAACTAACTATTTTTTATCTCTAAAATTGGTTTCTATTTCATGATTTTCTTCGTGTTTGACTTAAATTAATATTTTTCTTGAATTTATTTCTAATGAGGAGTTCTTGGATATTACTAAGAAGCAATGGAGGAGTTAAGAAAAAGTCCTCAGGTGATTTGTTTTCCTACAATTATCTATAATAGAATTTATTTATGTTTAATTTAAAAATATATAAATATTTATTTGTCATGATGATTCTGATAAATATTGATAATAATGCAAATACAATAATGAATATAATTATTCAGATTATAACATATGTATAATCGTCAAAAAAATATTTTTAAGATAATTGAGCATATGATTTAAATTATTTTATTTAATTTTTATGTATTGGTTTATATACACAATTCTCACATTTTTTTTATGTAAAGGTGTTGAACAAGGTTTTGGATAAAATATTTACATTTGTATAATTGAGTGTGAAGAGCTCAATAATGATAAAGGTTGGTGAACTTAAAAATAAAAAATTGGTTAATTTTTTAATGCAGATATTTTATATTTGAGTGGCACACAATCTCTGAGTTAAACAGGTTTTATAAGCAAACTCAATTTAACCTAAAATTAAATATTTAATTTTTCCTACTGCATTGAAACCAATGAAGTTAAAGATTCTCTATCACTTCAATTGCATAGAAACTCTCGCATAAAGATGCATGTGTGGGATTGTAAGAAGCTCATCAAACATATCAAAATTAAAGAAAAATAAAAGACAATTTGTGAAAAATTGAACATTTTTTATTTTTCTTTGAGGAGAATTTAATTTTAACTTTTTAAATTGTAAAAGGTTTATACTCATTGGTTTGCATTGATAAGTTTTTTTTTCAATGAAATGTATACTATCACTGCAATTAATATATTCATGCATAATTTTGTATGTTTACACCCTTTTAAAAAAAAAAATCTATTTAATGCAAACTATATTAACTTTATATATAAGAGATTAAATCTATGTATAACTCTTTAAATAATTAAAATAAGATATTATTTACTTTAATTACCGTTGTAACCCATGATGGTTGGATTGTAGAGATTATGTTGATCTAATCATATTACAATGAAACAATATAAATTTCAAAGCTTAATATAATAAACATTTAGAAAAATTATAAATTTAAGTGTTCTTAAAGAAGGTTTGAAGATAAATGCGTGATTATTGATAATGAAATTTATTCACCAAGATTGTTATAGAATAGGTCTTATATATAATACAAAATTTGTTTAATTTATTTATATATTATCCCATTGTGTTGATTATCTCAACATATCTTTATTTGTAAATTTTATATTTGTATCATCTTGATTTGCAAAATAAATTACTTCTTACTTTCATCTTCATTTTGCAAATTCATGTTAATAATTGAGCTAATCCAATATTCAAATATTTATATATCAAATTAGTGTTGATACGATGTAAATAGAATAATTTATATATCAAATTTTTATTTATAATTTGTATCATATTTATTTTATTTAAATGTGTTGAAGTATCATAAACATGCTAGAGTTAATAAAAGATTATAAAACAGATTATTATTTATTTTTTGATGATGAAAAATATTACGGTAGATGTTTATAAATAATTATATTGATTAAATCTCACTCCAACCTCAAAAAAAAATATTTTTTAAATGTCTGTCTCATTAACACATGTGATTATCAAACTCTAACTTGTCCTGTTTTCTTTTTCTTTAAATCAATTAAAGTAAAGAAAATCCATTCTGAAAACTTTGAAGGGTCCTATATGTTCTTACAGCATAGAGTTATTATTTGTAAGGTGAGTAAGAAAAGAAAAATGATACATGGACAACTTTGTTTCAGTATACAACTATTTTTCTTTGTCTAAAATTTCAATTTTTTTTTATGAAATGATAAAAATACCTTTTTTTATATCATTAATTAAGGGTTGTATAGTAAAACAAGTTGTCCATATATATTCCTCGTATGAAAAAACCCAGTTTGAGTTGCCAAGGTAAAGTGTTTGAGAATGTGGTGACAGGATATAGTAGTTTGAGAAGTGAGAAATGTGTTTGTTCCCTATGTGGTGAAAAGAAGGAGGGTGAATAACGGTGGAGCTACAAAGAAGATGAAAATGATGAGTGTGGCAGCAGTTGCATCGTAGCTACCAAATCTCATTCCCCAATAACTTTAACTCGTGTTTCGGGATGTAGCCTAAAACCACAGACCAAACTCTTGAGCCTGCTTCCATTTTGTAACAATTTTAGTATACAAAAACTATTCTTTTACTTCACCACTTTATGCATATCACATGCACACAAATTGCTTCACCTTGTAACAATCTCACATGCTTGGTATGCAAATGATTTATGTGTACAGAAAGGGCTAAAAGAAGATGTGAAAAATTGAGGCGTGTCAACTTTAAAAATATGAAATTGTAGAAGAAGGTATAAATTTGAGATATGGTTTTGAGAAAGTGGGGAGTAAAATATTAGAGATGTTGAAAAGTTGAGTTTGGAGGTTAGTGGAGGGGTGGAAGTGCGTTCCGTTGACTATAAGCGTGGAAAAAAGAGGGGGGGGTGTGTGAATAGAAAAATAGGAAAATGAAGAGTGGTAAGAGTAAAAAGGTAAGAAGAATGGGGGAGGAGAGAGAAAGTGCGTGACAGAAAAGATGAGGTGGCAGTGAGGAGAGGTAACAGAGGAAACGGACGCCGAAAGAAAAAAGAAAGAAAGAGGCGTATGGTTGGGAGTGGTCCCCATGCATGGAATGGAATGTCACTGTTTGTGTCGCACCTTATTCTAACACTTTCTGTCATCTTCGATCCTTTCCACACACTTCTAACCTTCCTCTACCATCACTTTTTTCTTTTATATTGCTACAATACACACCACAACTCATTTTTTATTTATTTTTAACCTAGTTAATCTAATATTAGCCAAACCAAAATTATTTCTAGTATCTTATTTGCCTCTTACAAATCTAACACGACTAGTAATCTTATAAAGCTTTTAATATATCTTAGGTCACTAATAAGATCATTAAGCAACTAATAAAAAATTTAAATAAATATGAATATGTATGGCATTATTAGCATATCAGTACAAGTCAAATCATCACAAACAACTAATCATTCTCTAAATAGGATTAAAGGGAGCATTAGATATTCATGGGCATGCATAATCCTTAGGTTCATAAGAAAGTTATAAATAGGAGAAGACATCAAAGGAAAAAGATAATGATTCTATGACTATAATACCTGTGATCAAAACATATTTACTACTGACTTGAACGTTGAAGTTTCTTTGCAAATATTCACCCCCAAGACACTGAGAGACTGAAGAGACAAAGAGCAGAAGGATCGAATAAGCAAAGAGACTGAAGACTTGATTGAGAAAATCTTACCTTGTTCAAATGTGTAAGAACATAATACATCATTAAGTTTTATTTAAATAAAATCTCATTAAAATAGTATAAATAAGATGTACACTATATTAATGTGTTGTGTATTTATTAATTTAGTTATTTATTATCTAACTTGGACATAAAAGTGATTTTCCATAGATAAATCTGGAGATGATATTATGGAAGTTTCCCTCTCATCAAATTAGAAGACTTTAATTAAGACCCAATAGTACAATTGACCTTGTCAACTACATCGATGTATATGCTACCCAAATTAGCCTTTATACAATGGATAAAACAATTCATCATGCAATTTATAATCGATTTATCACATAAGACATCCATTGCACTAGTCAATATTAAGAAAGACAAAACAAAATCTCCAAAGCCTTATGGAGCGATTCAACAAGGTTTCATTGTTCATTCGAAACCTTGGAAATGACATTACACTTCATGGTTTGACACTCAAAGTTAGACTACTCATTGATAGTTTGTTAAAAAAAGTCAACATTGGACGAGTTGAAAGCAATAGAGGAAAATTTTACGTAGTTAAGAGATTTCAAAGAAATTCATAGCAAGATTTTACAAATGTCTTACATATGTTCTAGACTATTGGTTGCTTGCACCTACTCGAGCTTGGGATCCAATGTAGGTAAGATATGGTCAGACTTGTTGATTAAAAAAAATAATATTTTTTTCTTTTGTTGACTCATCATCTCTTATACCTCCTCTATTCAGAGAGGTTAATGCATAAACATATAATAAAAAATATCTCAGAGTACATCTTAACAATAACCTTATAAAGTTCTGACAAATCTTGATTATATGATGATGAACTCTTATACTACTAACAAGATGAGTAAGCAACTAACACTACAAGAAAATCATTAAATAGTAATCAAATTTAGAGACAAAAAATAATTAGTCACTATAATAACTAAATTAAATACTAATTTAGAGATTAAAAAATTATTCATATCTAAAATGATTTCTATTATTAATAAAATTTTATAAAATGATTTCTAAATTTGCATCTAAATTATCTACCAAAGTTTTAGCAACTAATATTTTAGATTCTAAATTAGTCTCTAAAAGATTAAGACAAATAGAGATTAATTTAAAATATAAAGTAGTAAGTATTTAAAATCTTGGTAGCTAATGGTTAGATACCAATTTAAAAACCATTTTATAAATTTTTATTAATAATAAAAAACTATCATAGATACCAATAGTTTTTTTAATTTATAAAATGGTCTCTAATTTAATTAAATAATAACTAATTATTTTAGTCTATAAAATTAATTTATATTTAATGATTTTTTTAATATAATCAAATATTAAAGTCTATATGATATAATCATAAAAATTCATCCAAACTAAAAACTCTTTAAGAAAATATAAATGGATGGAAATCACAAATTATATATTATTTATTTATTACTTATTTATTACTTATTTATTATATCACTTCTTTCTTATGTTCATTCTAAAGTGTTTTTACACACATTCCTTTATAAGCAAAAATGATACATTGGTTTAGAAAAATATAATGAGACATTTTGATTCTATAAAAGTCACCTCAAACTCTTGTAAGAACATTTAATAAAATCAATTATGTTATTTTTATTATAATCATGCATGAAATTTTATGTATGATAATATTTTTTAATTATTGTTATTATAATAAAAATATTATTTTATTAGTTTTAATGACAAGTTATGAATAAAATTGAATTTTATAAATAAAAATAAATCAATTGATTTAAACGGAATCGATTCGGCCTTGATTGAGTAAATTTAGTTTGGTTTATGATTTTTTTTTTTTGAAACAGTTGTTTTTTATTTTCAAATTTAATTAAATGGGTATGTAAAGAGCTTGTAATATTAACTTTTTCCTATTTATTGTTTCTTCTCCCAAAACCTAAATGTCTTTATATATTGTATTATAAATTCCTTTTCAATGCATTTATTCCTTATCCTATGTTATGTATCTCCATCTATTTAATGTAAGCCTCTGCTCTGTACGTATGCCCCATGAGTCTTCTTACTATTTGAGATGAATGATCTTATAAACGTGAATGCGTATACTACAAGTAAATTAATGAAATATAAATTAATTTTAAATAAAAAAATAATTAATTATTATACAGATTAAATTAAAAATTATTTTAAAGATTAAATAATTTTTGGTTTTTAAATTAATTTTTATTATTGTTAAATAATTTTTAATTGATATTTAATTTATTATCAATTTTTTTTTATCAAATTTAGAATTTAAATAATTGGTAGTTAAAAATTGGTAGCTAATTAAATACTAATTAAAAATCATTTAATAATAATATAAACTAATTTAGAAATAAATTTTTATTTAATTTCTAAAATTATTTTTAATTTAATTACTATAATAATTAATTAGTTTTTGTCTTTAAAATTAATTTTTATTTTATGATTATAGTTAAACGTGCAAGACAATGTTTAAAATATAGTAAAGTTACAGTATATATGAAAATGTCTATTACTCAATGTTTTTGCACGTAGTCTATTTATAACTCATCTAGGGCATGTGGGCATGCTATGTCAAATATGAAAATACCCTTAATTATAAAATATTACAAAATTCTTATTCACACACATCTTTTGTAATAAAATAATCAGATTAGATTAACTTTTTTTTTCTAAAAAATTGATCATATTAATGCTAAATTTCATCTCATCTCTTGCTATTACAAAGTTAAATGTTTGAGTTATTGTTGGGATTCCACGTAAACTAAAAAATTAATTTATAATTTATAAATGATGATAAACCGTTTTTTAGTGGAAAATTAAATTAAATTTCAATTTCACCGTCCTCATAGTTATTTACCCGTATGTGCTTATTACTAGATAAATGTGATGATTATAATACTGTTTCCAATTTTATCTTATAATATGGTAATATTAGTAGCTTAGCCAGAGTCTACTAAGGTAGCTTATCAGACAATAATTTCATCTCGTTGGTTTTCTTAAAGTTTAACAAAAAATGGGTTTGAAATTGGTAACATGTATGATTTTTTTCATAATTTGAATTAACAATACTACTTTTAAACACTTATTTTTGGATTTATATAAATTATATTTTCCTGTTTAAAAAATCACTATAATTTTTTATTATTTTTTAAAGAAATTCAAACAATTTAATAATATAAATTTCTAAAAAAAAATACCTTTTTTATAATACGTTTTTTTCCAAACAATAAGGTTTGAAGATAATGTCAAGTGAGAGTTACACGGTAGAAAGAGTATAGGTTCTCGAAAGAAAGAAAGAAGTGGGTGGAGAAAGAAAGAGTTAAAGTCTAAATTTTCAAGAATATTTCATTATCCATAAACAAAGATAAAAATGTGAACCAAGTAAGTAGTTGGAGTAGAGAAGAAATTTGTTTGTATGGAAAATTTGTTAGGTCGCTCAATTGATGCAACTGTTGGAAAGTAAGAACGTAATAAAGGAAGGAGAGGGAGAAGAAGTATGTGGGTGTGAAAGGAAGGTGAAGATTGGTTTATGGTTAAATCAACCTATAACATTTTAAGGAAAGAGATAGATGGCTAGCATAAACTTTTATTTGAATTTTTTTGGAAGATAAAAACTCTCCTTTCGTCACAACTAAACTACATGGAGAGTTTTGGAAAATATTTTATCTACAAAGGATAATTTGACGAGGTGTGGAATTGTAACCGTAAGTAATTTATGTGTTATGGGTAGTGAGGAAAAAGAGACAATAAGTCATATGATCAATAATTTTCGTGCTCTTAATAAAATTTCTCATCCAATTTACATTTACATATGTAATGATTATTTATTATAATACATGAATATAAAATTATTTTTCTTCCAATCTTTTAACAAAAGGTAATGAACAAATTGAATATAATGATTACTCACAATAAATGAGATCGAATATTAGATCTATATATTATTTCACTTGCAAATTGTATTGAAGGGGTTTTATTTCTAGAAGAGTTCATGAAAATAAGAATTTCAAGAGAGAAATGAACAAAAAATGGTCAACACCAACACGACAAATGAAATGATTATGAAAGACTAGAATACTTTAAGTAGTGACCCAACTTCATTGGCGATAGCGTGTGGTGGTTCAATAACAACTTCTCCCTGTCGAGCCCCCTCTTCTTTGACGACACAATCCTACCAAAGGCCCCGTTGTCGGAGTCCAAAGTAGTGACTGAACTTCTCACCCAGATAAAGCTCCTCTTTGATGTTGTGTTACCACACTTGTTGCCAACGTCGTTGGGGTCACTGATGAGGATGATGAAAGGATTAGGATTGGGGGAGAGAGGGAAGATGGTTTTCAAAAGTTGAGTTAACGGTGAAGATGAAACTTTAATGAGAAAATATGGAGGGAGGAAAGATGAGTGTGTGGAATACACACTGGATTACACGTGGAAATATGTGTGCATAACAATGCCACTCTGTTTGATTCATCATCACAATTTAACTCATTGATGGAAATTTTACAAAATATTGCATACTTTGTAAAAAAAACTTATAACTAAATTGATTTTTTTACTACATTACTTAATCTTATATGTTAAAAACAAAACATATATAATAAAATTTACATGTCGATATTATTATTTGAAGACCAAATAATTTACATATACATTACTTAAACTTATATGTTAAAAACAAAAATATATATAATAAAATTTACATGCTTGTTATATTATTATTTGAAGATCACATAATTTACATTGATATAAGTATATATAGTAATTATTTTATCCAGAAGTTTAAACAATTTCAAAAATAATTGTCCAGAAAGACAAAACAGAAATTGAAAATAAGTTTAAACGGCTAGATATTATTTATAATATACTTTTTTTTTTTACATCAAACAATTGGTGTTTTTATTACGTGCTCATTTGATCATATGTGTATGTAATAGTGTTAATTTATATGAGCCTTTTTCTTGTCTCAAATATTTGAGTATTCTATGATTAGTTTTTTACATTTGTTTTCTAACTTTAAACTTGTTCATATATGTTTAAGTACTCGGTTAACTGATATTTGTAAGACATAGATAATTACACGTAGAGTATATTAGCCATGTGAGAAAATTGCTATCACTTATAGCCACAATTGACGGTCAATAATTTTAAAAATGTAAATAAAAAATATTAAGAAAAAGAGAATTGGATTTTTACAACTTTATATATATATATATATATATATATATATATATATATATAAAGAATTTAATATAGAGAAAGTAAAAAAACATATTATTATTCTGACTCTACCCAGGTCTCAATCCACTTTCAATCAATTTAGGGTTTAGTGAGATTGGATACTAACTGGAAAGTTGGATTGCAATTAAAAATACACAAATCTCTTAAAGCATAACAATAAAATTATACAACTATATAAAAATATACTACACAGAAACAACATACTTAAGTGCATCGAGAAACAAATTCACATAACAAAATATAAGGAAAATATCACTTTTCCCAGTGAATATTCTAAAAAAAATATTAAAACCAGTAATATATGAAATGATCTGACTTTGTCTTCCAGTGCAAAAACATTCAGAAAGATTTTGACTATATATGATTAAAACTAGTCCTCTTCAAATCTCTCAAAAACTTTTATATAAAACATTTCTACACTAATCTAATTGAATATAAAAATTTAATATATTATTTCATTGCATAATTAATTTAGTATACTTGAGTCAAATTAAAGAAAAAAACATATTTTAAAATATTAAGTAAAAGAGTAAAAGTTGATTTGATATAAAAGGATGAAAATATTAAAAAGATTTGGGAGGGTGAAAAGAATAGGTGGGAGGAGTGAGGAGTATATTGCACGCAGTGAAGCGGTGCGAAAGAAAGCAACAACGCCCTTCACGCGTGCGGGCCCACACTTTCTCTTTCTGCCTTCGATGTGGGCCTTTTCCCCCACCTTTGCTCCCGTCAATCATACGCCACCTACCTCAATCTCTTCCATTCTTATTCTATGCTATGCTACTAATAACCCACATCAACACCTTCTATTATATATTACGTACCCCACACTCCTTCCTATTCATATTTTCCTTTTCCTCTTATGCCTTTATTTGGTAGGACATGCTCCTACTCTCTCTGCTTCTCTTTTAAGCTATGCTCATTAACACTTTATTACTTTCATTCATTCCATTACCCCAATTAAACCAATATTACTCTCCACCAGAATGTGGAGGATCAATTAAGGATACCATTCATTTTAGTCTGTCTTAGAATGTGCAGTGTGCAAGAATCAAATCCCACTTTCACTTATCTCCTTCTTTCTTTTAGCCAATTATTTTATACTAACTTAATTTACCCATGGTGGACAAGTTTGGAAAAGAAGGAACCTCATATCTATCTATGCCTATATGGATCATTACCTTTTTTATTGACTTTACACTTTCATTTTCGCCCAATAACATTGACTTCCCACTCTTCTTTTCTTCTCAGATTTTTTTTTTCACAGAAAAGTAGTCCCACCTTTTATATCCTATCCTATCATATAATAAATCAACATTGCCACCAGTAAAAAAAAAGTGTATTTAGGTTTGTAATTGGGGTTGTAAAGTGTGTTATAATTGGCCTCAACCCTGCTGAAAGATCCTTTAAATTTGTGTTACTCACTATACTAAATAATAAACATTGTTGCACCAAATTCAACCCTGTAGTAAGAGAATGGTGTGATTAAGATGGATTCACCACCACATAGAAAAAACACCTTGTAGCCAGAAAGAGTACATCAAATACAGTATGTGGGAAAATTATTAAAAGTCAGAATTTCTTCACTTGATAAATTAGAATTTAGACCAGTGAACAGTTTTCATTACTTTGAGCAGTTCATAATTGTTTGAACAACAAAAAATTCTTTGCTAAATTCACTAATCACTCTATAATCAATGAATGAGGAAACGTTTTATATTTTACATATATTCATGTTGCGCGGCAATTATCAAAATGTCATACATTAGTTGCAATTACAGAATCAGATGGTTTGGTAAGAGCGTGTTGACCAATCCATTTACGATTTTACGCTAAATTCTTCAAAGGAATCTTATCTTAATTTTTTTTTTCAAAATTTGTATATAATATGTGATTCTATTAATTCAACATTTGTATAGAAGAATTTGTCTTGGTTGCGTTAGTTCCAAACATTCACACGAACAAGTTAAAAGAAAAAAAAAAGTTTGTAAGGAATGAAAAGAATAAAAAGATAGATATGTATAAATCCGTGTATGTGGTGGGAACATAACTAGGTATTACTATTAGTTTTGGAGAAGAAGCATGTCCATATATATTTATATATATATATATATATATTTTATTAATTGTGTATTTGGATGTTTGCACTGTTAGTTTCAAACTTTGAATGCTAGCGTATTGGGGAAGGATTCTCCTTTTTCTCAAGTCTTATTAACTATTACAAACGTATAATGTGATTTCAATTGAAATACACGAAATAAGAACCACCTGTTTAGACTTTGGCATAATTATTTTGACCAAGACGGTCCTAAAATGAGGATACGTAGGGCAACATCGTCGACCAATATATAGAAAAATAAAGGTGGTCGACAAAATATTTTGTCACCTTAAACAAGTGTTTTTTATCTAAGCAATCATAGTCATCACTTCCCCTATAATAGTACAAATGAAAGAGGAACGTTTTGTCTTCCTCCTTGTGCTGCCAATGTACAATACTTTGCGTGTGTATCTGTGCATTAATTACATGACTTCCTCAGTTTAGCATCATCATTATGCATATTTATGGCATGGTCAGGGTTTTTTTTCAAAAACTTTTTTTAATGTAAAAAGTTATAATATAATAATTTAGTTATGCATTTGAAAAATCATGTAGTTTCACTTAATTGGAAAGATGTGAACTGTGAAAATATACAGATATGGGGTTAAGTGGTGGTTCATTCCATATTAAACCTAGCTTCCCCGCATGCAGAAAACCCTAATAATGTTGTCTCGGTCATGCCCTTACGACTCCATCAACAACTCCTCTAACTCTCCAAATATCATATTGTGGCCACACAGACATAATTATGGAGTCAAGAAAAAAGTTATGAGCTAGTTTCTATCTATAAAATTATCTGCTATCAATTAATCAATGCATATTTCTCAACACCTCTCACTCTCAACCAACCATTCTTCTCTCTCCCCTCCCACAACCACACACCATGTACCAACCAAAATCTACATTCCTAGTTTATTACAATAACTAAAGAACTCTCAGTTAATTAATCAAGAGACCACCAAGAAATTTATGTGCCATTCTCATAATAAAAAGGATTGATTTCTGTTATGTTTTTCGTTAACATCAGTAACCAAATGCCAAAAAATGATAGACTTTTACTGTTCATAATGTAATTAGCCGGTAGTTGATTATATCATGAAAGATGCTGTGTTTTCTGAATGGAAAAGACAAAGAAAACTACAGTTGTCTTTGTGCTCACGTGATCTACGACGACCATTGCATCAGTTTGAGGTGTGTGTATATATATAGTTGAGATCAGTTGGGCATGTCAACGCATGGAGTAATTTGTATCTTGATTTTGAACAAAGAAGAGAGTAAAAAGGAAAAGCAAAAAACAAATAAAACATAGGTTGTTGTTCATTATATTTATTCTTTGGAAGTTGTTAACGTAATGAATCACAAAAACCTGTGATGGATAAAAGCCAGAAAAAAGAATGGTGGAGTGTGGACCATGCATAGACGGTATAAATTATGAGACAGCATGGACAAAGGGTATATTTGATGAGAAGGAAGGACATGGCACATTTTTGACAGTGGCAGTGGCATACATAGAAATGAAACGAAACGGTATCGGGTTTTGTCTATTGTGCATTCTCCAACGTCCAATAATACTATACATTTTTACAGCGCACGCGTCGTGAGCGAGAGGGCAGGTGGCACTTTTTTTCCCATTTGTTTCTCACAAAGTCAGAGAGAGAGAGAGAGTGGGGTTTCCTTTCCAAGTGTTGGAAAGTGCCAAAATGAAGTAGTGCAAGAAAAGCAACAGCAAAAGCAACAGGCAAAACAGCTAAAGAAGAACAGAAAGCAGAGGTAGAATGATGTGAAAACAAAATATGTTTGCTTATTCTGTCTGATATTTGGGGTTATTCTCTTATAAGCAACCCCATCTCTCTGTCCCAATCCCAACATACCCCGCACTCGTCCTTTTCCATTCTTTATACAGACACACACAAAATAAAGAAAAACGACCTTTTCCATTCACTTCCTATTCCTCCCTCTCTCTCTCTCTCCTCTGCCATATATGATCCAATATAATACAATACAACCAACAACTGTGACAGACAAACTCTGAGTAGTACCTCTTTTAAGTTTGCAGTTTCATTCTCCTTCTCTCTCATTCATGTCCAACTCCAACTGATCTCAAACCACTCCCATAGTTTCTCAGAGCATCTTCTGATTCATGAAACCTCCTCTTTTGTTTTGTTTGTGTTATTCAAATAAATAAACCAAATAAATCGGGAAGGGATGATGGCGGTTAGTTCGGCCTGCAAAGATGGGAGCAAGGTGGCAATGGACAACGGCAAGTACGTGCGCTATACACCTGAACAGGTGGAAGCACTGGAACGGCTCTACCATGAATGCCCCAAACCAAGTTCCCTCCGCCGCCAACAGCTCATAAGGGAGTGCCCCATTCTCTGCAACATCGAACCCAAACAGATCAAGGTTTGGTTCCAAAACCGAAGGTAACTAACTACTTCGCTCCTACCCTATTCTCCTTCAATTCATTCTCTTCCTCTAATCACCTTCTCTCTACCTGCTTAACTTTCAACATTCATCTGCATATACACACGTTGTGTTGAAATTTGAAAGTAATTTAATTTATCAAAAGGTTGTTTGATTTGTGTAAATCTTTTTTTTTTAATCTTCTCTTTATGTCTCTTGTCTCCTTTTCTACCCTTTAACCAGTGTTTTTATTTTCTTTGACAAAGATTTAAAAAAAAATGGTGGTAATTTTTCATTTTTCAAGACCCACCAACCGAAGTTCCTGTTTCTTGTTTCTTCTCTCTTTTATCTTCTTGGTCTTGTTTCATGATTTAAGGCCTTGAAGTTTCGCGGTTAATAATTTCAGAGGGTGATTATGGTGTTTTGTTGGTTGTTGCAGGTGCAGAGAGAAACAGCGGAAAGAAGCGTCACGGCTGCAAGGTGTGAACAGGAAGCTGACAGCAATGAATAAGTTACTGATGGAAGAAAACGACAGATTGCAGAAGCAGGTGTCACAGCTGGTATATGAAAACAGCTTTTTCCGCCAACAGACACAGAACGTAATAAAACCATACTATATTCTTTCTTCCTCACATACTACTCAGAACGGAGATTCATATTCATATCTATTGCAATCATTTCCTCACAGGCGACGCTTGCCACGACGGACACGAGCTGTGAGTCGGTGGTGACGAGCGGTCAGCGGCACTTGACGCCGCAGCATCCACCAAGGGATGCCAGCCCTGCAGGGTAAGTGAATAGTGAACTGTGAAACTGAAAAGAAAAGTCTGGTTTTTCACATTTCTTGTTGGATCCTATGTTTTATCTTTGTCACTGTACTGTACTGATGGAATATTATTATTCTCGTGCTTTGCGTTGTCTTTGTCTCTATTCTGCAGACTTTTGTCCATTGCAGAGGAGACTTTAGCAGAGTTTCTTTCAAAGGCCACTGGAACTGCTGTCGAGTGGGTCCAAATGCCCGGGATGAAGGTTACCGCACTTTCCTTTTCATTCCTCTCAAACTGTTAATTCCATTTCCATTTAGTGAAAAAAGTACATCCACATTCAATTAACCAAACCAACTTGTTAATTAAACACCATCTTCTCATTCCCTAGTTCCTACCCTCTACGCACTCAACTGTTTCCTTATTTATTTCCTAATTTGTTAATGCCTCGTATTAATTTTCTTTTCAAGCATCGATTAAACAAATTGATTTTATTTAGAGTTTCCAAGAACATACTTTCAATGATCTGTTTCTTTTATCTGGTTAAAGGGTAAAGTGGATGCCATTTTGCGTGGGCTAATTTGAAAGCACGATTCTAATGTCGTGCAATATTTAATATTTTGTGTGTTTAATGTTAGTGTTAACGTTTGTTTTGAATGTTTGTAGCCTGGTCCGGATTCCATTGGAATCGTTGCTATTTCTCACGGTTGCCCTGGAGTGGCCGCACGTGCCTGCGGCCTTGTGGGTCTAGAACCTGCCAGGGTGAGTTTCTTCCTCTTTGTTTTCAATTCAGAGGACTAATCCTATGGAATTGTGTGTGGAAGCATTTGTTGAAAATGAAAATGTTGTCCGCAGGTTGCCGAAATCCTCAAAGATAGGCTCTCATGGTTTCGTGATTGCCGAACTGTGGACGTTCTAAATGTCATGTCCACTGGAAATGGTGGAACCATTGAGCTACTTTACATGCAGGTACTATAGTCTATAGCTAACAATATATTCTGCATCTCTCAGAAAATCAGTACATTTGCAAACCTTAGTAAATGCAAATTTCAACATATGCTGTTTTGTTCAGCTTTATGCGCCAACAACTTTAGCACCTGGTCGTGACTTCTGGTTGCTGCGCTACACATCACTTTTGGAGGATGGTAGTCTAGTGGTATGTAATAATGGTTCTTTGTTATTTTCAGAACAGTTCTGAACTTTTCGTTCTCCTCCCCAGCCTAACTCTAACGCCTCATGTAATTTAAACAATGTTAGGTCTGTGAAAGATCACTCAACAATACTCTGAATGGTCCAGCTATGCCTCCAGTGCAGCATTTTGTTAGAGCTGACATGCTGCCAAGTGGGTATCTGATAAGACCTTGCGAAGGAGGGGGGTCCATTATCCATATTGTAGATCATATGGTTCTAGAGGTTTGTCAAATAAACCTTTATAAAGTGACGTGAAATTGTTCTTTCTTGCTGGTTTGATAAATTACCATTACTTTCTGCCTCAGCCATGGAGTGTACCTGAAGTTTTGCGCCCACTTTATGAGTCATCAATGCTGCTAGCTCAGAGGACCACTATGGCGGTAAGTCGTTTGTTTCTGCCTGTTAGCTTTCACTACACACTTACGGTACTTAAAACGATTTGGAATCATAAACGTGTGGCTTTTATAAGCCTTTGTATTTTCACCAGCTAAGGGTTTTTGTAATTGTAATTGTCATTCAGGCCTTACGTAATTTGAGGCAGATTTCTCAAGAGGTTTCTCAGCCAAGTGTAACAGGATGGGGAAGAAGGCCTGCAGCTTTACGTGCACTGAGTCAGAGATTGAGCAAGTTTGTGTCACTAATTGTCCTTCGCTTGATGGAATTGGCTAGTTATCGTAATCTAACTATAAACCTCCTTTTTGCGCAGGGGCTTTAATGAAGCTGTCAATGGCTTTGCAGATGATGGCTGGTCCATGTTAGAAAGTGATGGCATTGATGATGTTACCCTTCTAGTGAATTCCTCACCTAGCAAGATGATGGGAGCTAACCTTGGCTATAACAACAATGGATTTCCTTCTGTGAGCAGTTCTGTGCTATGTGCCAAAGCATCCATGTTGCTACAGGTACTATACACTTAATAACTCAATCAATATAATTTGATTCATGTCCTTTCCAATTTCCATCTTATTTTATTGTATTTAGTTGTCTCATACTCTCTATGTCCTTGTAGAATGTTCCTCCAGCAATTCTTCTTAGATTCTTGAGGGAGCACCGATCAGAATGGGCAGATAGCAGCATTGATGCCTACTCAGCTGCTGCTATTAAAGCTGGTCCCTGTAGCTTGCCAGGGGCCCGACCAGGAGGAGGTTTTGGGGGTCAGGTTATTCTTCCATTAGCCCACACAATTGAGCATGAAGAGGCAAGTTATTTGCTCCTTGACTATACTATTTGTAATTTAGCATTTTTTTCTTTCAAAAATAAAATCAAATGGTTTTCTGTAAGTGTGTATTGGTTCGTCGCTGACACTTGATCTCTGAAACAGTTCATGGAGGTTATTAAGCTTGAAAACATGGGCTACTATAGGGACGACATGTCTATACCTGGCGATGTTTTCCTCTTACAAGTAAGTACTTATTTTACAGTACTATTTTCTTCGGCATATTTCTTTCCATGTACTACGTCTTTGCATTCCCGAATTGAGAGCAAAAAAATCGCTTTTAAAATTTATTTTCGTTACTTTAAAAATAAATTCACTTATGTTGGTTAACTTTTCACTCATTTGCTACCAAATTAGTCACGGTTTCCTCTCTTCGCGAGTGATAAGATCTCATGTCCGGAATGGGGATTTGCACAGTTGTAGGACTATTTTAGACTAAGGATGCATGCTTGAAGTGTGAACACGAGTTAATTTTCATTTTAATTGAATAGCTGTCACAATTACATCTACATATAGTTTAGAAGGTTATTTCCTACCTCTAGAACACAGCTAACAGACCATACCGTCGCAACTGTCCACAGCTTTGCAGTGGAGTGGATGAGCATGCAGTTGGCACCAGTGCAGAGCTTGTTTTTGCTCCAATAGATGCATCTTTCTCTGATGATGCACCCATTTTACCTTCTGGGTTTCGCATTATACCTCTTGATTCTAGCTCGGTAAGTCTATTTGCTGATAAAAAATTGTGCTGAGTAAGTATTGTGATTTTTTTGTTTTCTTTGCTATTATGGTAGTCTTATGTGTGATATGATGCAGGATGCTGCTAGTCCGAACCGGACACTTGATCTGGCTTCTGCACTTGAGGTTGGAGCCACAGCAAACAAAGCAGCTGGTGACAACTCAGGTCATTCTGGGAGCACAAAATCTGTAATGACAATAGCATTCCAGTTTGCATTCGAAGTCCACCTTCAAGAGAACATAGCAACCATGGCCAGACAATATGTTCGTAGCATCATTGCCTCTGTTCAGAGGGTTTCATTAGCTCTTTCTCCTTCGCGTTTTGGTTCTCACAATGCATTTCACTTACCACCTGGCACTCCTGAGGCTCAAACACTTGCTCGATGGATCTGTAACAGCTATAGGTGAGTCACTTAAAACCTTATAGCTGAAGTTTGGAGAATAACCAAGGAAGCATGACCTATGATAGCCTGACACGTGCTATTATGATTGTTTGCTTGGCAGGTTCTATCTAGGGGTAGAACTTCTTAAATGTGAAGGCAGTGAGTCCATTCTCAAGTCTCTTTGGCATCACTCAGATGCAGTTTTGTGCTGCTCTTTAAAGGTAATTTCTTTTAGTATATGTATTTTGAAAAAAACAGTCTATTGAGTTTTATTACCATAATCACATGTCTTATTCTACAATGTTAATATTTATAATATATATGATTCTGTCAGGCATTACCCGTTTTTACGTTTGCAAATCAAGCTGGACTTGACATGCTTGAAACAACTTTGGTTGCACTTCAAGACATAACCCTGGAAAAGATTTTTGATGACAATGGGAAGAAAACCCTGTGCACCGAGTTCCCCCAGATAATGCAGCAGGTATATACCTCTTCATTGGTTATGTTTATCTTTCTAACATTTTGACATGGTTAATTATAACCATGTATAGTTTGACATCTGAATCATTAACTAATTGTTACTGGGAACAGTTGGAGCTGACTTTGTAAGGATGTTGTGTATGTATGATTATTATTTGGTGCAGGGTTTCATGTGTATTCAAGGTGGAATCTGTTTGTCGAGCATGGGTAGGCCAGTGTCCTATGAGAGAGCAGTTGCATGGAAAGTATTAAACGAAGAAGAATCTGCTCATTGCATCTGTTTTATGTTCATCAATTGGTCTTTTGTCTGACAGATTAAATAGTATAGGATGTAGGAAAGAAAAGTAGAGCACAGGAGTATCTTAACTTTGGCGAATCCCTAGAATGCTTTAAACGCTAGTGGCCATGCATATGCGCCTCCAACTTCTATCTATGGTCCCCATTTCTTTGTTTAATTATTGCTCTTCATTTTCTTTTATGCTTCTTTAGTATTCCTGCATATAATCATTTCTGTTTCTTCGTATGATAATAGAATGCAAGTCAATAACTATAACACCACAACGTAACTTTGGCTGAGCAACCTTAATAAAAACAGGGAAGTTTACTGTTGTTTCTCAATCTTAAATTTTAACATGAGTAATTTCATGACTCCTGAAAACTAGACTCATTACTAAATATAAAGAAAACAAATATGCACTTTAGTATTGAACGAAAAATCAAATGTGAATGTCCTTTAATATAAACTAAAGAGATAATGCAAATTATCTTATGTAATACAATAAAATATAATTAAAAAAAACAATAGGTCACCATGCCCAAATAATGGCGCCAAAGGAAAAATCAACTAAACAATGTCTCCCAAACCAGAGAACACTCTGTAAGAGGAAATGTATCAGAAGGTAATATGCTATTTTCTTAATATCTTTACAATCATTAAATTTTCCTTTCTCCTCCCTTGTATTTTTCCTATTGTTAGTCTTTTTCTTTTTCTTATCCATCTTTTTTTTCTTGTCCTTTTTCTCTTCTTCCTTGACATTTTTTTATTAAATTTTAAAATTTGTGATTAGTTATAAATTAATTTAGTCATCATTATTTTTACTAATGCTAGTTTAAGTTGTCAGAGGAGCCAAACTATTCCATTTTGAAAACATAAATAATACCCTAAACATAAAAAACATAAAAGACTGAAACAATAATTGAAAAAAATAACGCAAACTAATATTTTAGCAACAAAACAAATTTGGTTTAGTTAATTATTTATGTTTGAAATAATTGCAGAAATTAGATTATTTTAGTAATTGCTTTTTGTTCTAATTGAATATAATAAAAAATCAGTTTTTTTTTTATTATTTTTTTTTTATAGTTGAGATAAATTTTCTGAAAATGATTTCAGTATAACTAATTCCAGTTGGATGAGAAAAAAAATCAGGGTTTACATGAAAAATGCACGCAAGTCTGAAAAGGAACAAAATTATAGAAAATAATCTTAAATAATTAATTTTCATATTCAAGAAAATAAAACGTTTTACTTATTTGACAAACAACTTTTTTTTTCTTCTAGAAAAGAAACTGAAATTTTAGATTTCAGTAGTCCAAAAAATGCTGTTAGTATCTACACTTGCATACACTTTTTTTTCCAATATTTTTTTTTATCGACATTAAAGTAGTATAACTGTATATGGCACAAAGGATGCTAAACCTTTTACGACAAACAAACAAAAATAGCGAATAGAAAATTATGTTGTATTCAAGTTTAGAGAACAAAATACTAGATAAAATATGAACTAAATAATTAGTTAAGCCAAAAAAGTAATAGGAAGTGGAAAAATGTATGATTAATTACACACTGAAGCATTTTCTCATCCTTTATTAATGTGGCAGTGAAACAAATCTTCTTGCATAAGAGAATTACTATATTATATTTTTTAAAGATAAAATGGTCATTTCACCTTATCTATGGAATAGTCTGGAGAAGCTATGGAGGTGTAGGAAGAAATAGCCCATAAAGAACAGTTTTATTGCACCTGGTAGCCCAATAGGAGAGGAGGGGGAAATCCTCTCTCTTATCCAAACATCAAAACCCTAAAAAAATAAAACATATTACTTGATCAGTCACTTCGTGTGTGTGTGTTTTTTTTATTTACTTATTTAAAATTTTGGTATTGTATAATATTTAATTTAAACACGATTTAACTATTCTTGCTAATATATGAGACACAATTAGATAAAAACACATAATACGTAAATTTTAACATGACGAGACTGAATAATTTAATTAGTTCTACTTTATAGTATATATTTGAAAACAAATAATAAATATAATACATTACAAGTTTTCAAAATATGTTTTTTTAAGTGAAAAAAATATTTTAATATATAGTCTTTAAAAAACATAAAAGACTATTATATATTAAACTCAGTTGAGATCACAGGACTCTCACTAAATCATTCAAGGGAAAAATCTTCTGAATTAAAAAAAAAGTGAGAATTATTTAAAGTTGAATTAAATTGGTTATATATATATATTGTGATTATATTTTCTTTATCCAATTTAGCGCGTATTTAATATTTTAAAATAGAAAGACTTAATTATGTTTTGATAGTTTTAGTTTACAATGCGAGAAACATTAGTTTATATAGATTTAATTATTTAATTTTTTGCCCATAATTTTAAAATAACGATGTTGTCCTTTGTAGTTTCATCAAAACTTATTTAATTTTGAGTATACTACCTACATATTATCTCTTTTCAGTATCATCTATTTTCGCAGCATATTATAGAAGTATTATCTAATTTAAAAAGAAACATTATAGAAAACACATGTGAGATGTAACTAATATATATTTTATTTTTGGAAGGCCTAAAAATAATATTCTTATTTCTTCTAAACCTATTGACTTTTTAGTCTTATCTCTCGGTTTGGGCTTTCGGTATGATATTTCTTTGATTTGGGCTTGGGCTTGATTTGTAGACTCTTACTCTCTAGACTGGGTTAACTAGATCTCTCAGTTTCCTTTCACAGATGGGTGTGTGTAACGGAAAGATGTTCCGATGCCAAAGTCAGAATTGATATTAGTTAATTATTAGATAATTTCACTCTACTTACCTCTTGGATTGATCACCTATTTATAACACCTTCTATTATGATATCTTCCTTTCCTTTCATTTGTTTTTTTCTCATTTCCTACATCCACCCTCACCTAATTTCGAAACTCCCTGAGCTCTTCCATCTACATAAACTTTGTTGCACACTGCCTTAACTCATTAAGGTTTGTTGTCGGTTTTTTACAAAGGCTATCGGCGAATGGTCGAAGCCTTAGTGCTGTAATCATATGATGCATAGTGACTTCAGACTAAGATTTCAGATACTCAGTGCTAATTTTCCGAAGCGTTCCATGAATATTCTCAACGATTCTCCCTTTTCCTGCCTTATATTCACCAAGGCAATTAACATAAGATGATGTGACCGTCTTGTAGCAATTTGAGCTCCAAACTTTGATAGATAACAATGGCAACCGAGTAAACCAACTCAGAGTCGCTCCCTTCAAATTTGTGGGGAATACTCGACATAGAATGACGTCATTCCATGTATACAAACTTATTTGTGTTGTGTATACTTCAATGTGCTCATTAGGATCTGTACTTCCATCATACTTTTCCATGGTTAAATTCTTCCAATTTTAAGACAATGGGGTTTCTACAATGGCTTCAGAAAATTGATGCCTTCTAACAAATATTCTAGTAAAGGTACCAGAAGTCTCTGGTATTCTCTTTCTTGTAGCTTCAAAGCTTTCCTCATTATCTACCCTTTTGTGGATATGTGATCTTGGCTGAATAGTTTCAAATGATGTGTTTAAATTCGTCTTTTCATTCAACTTCCTCTTCATGTACGCATTCTCCGCCCTTAACATACTTAACTTTTCTTCACTACTCTTCTTTAATGTTTCAAACTCTCTTCCTAACTACATAAGCATGACCATTGACATGGCATTCTGATTATCGCCCTGCTCCCCAGACTGTTCTCCTCTTATACTCATATTTGCTTACTTCCTCAGCTGTCTTGTTTCTCGGCCACACGGTGGGTGCCAAAATGTTCTTGCAAGGGCTTAGAATTAATCTTCTTCTTTCTTCTGAACCTGTTGACTTCTCGGTCTTCTCTCTCTCAGTTTGGGCTTTCAGTCTACTATTCCTTTGATTTGAACTTGGGCTTGGTTTATAGACTCTTACTCTCTAGACTGGGTTAACTAGATCTCTCGGTTCTTGGTCTCGGTCTCCTCTCACGGATGGGTGTGTGTACCTGATAGGTGCTCCAATGCCAAAAATCAAAATTGATATTAGTTAATTATCAGATAAATTCACTGTACTTACCTCTTGGATTGATCACCTATTTATAACGCCTTCTATTCTAATATCTTCCTTCCCTTTCATTTGTTTTCTTCTCATTTCCTACATCCACCCTCACCTGATTTCGAAACTCCCTCAACTCTTCCATATACATAAACTTTGATACATGCTGCCTTAACTCATCAAGGTTTGTTGTCGGTTTTTTACAAAGGCTATCGATGAATGGTCCCGACCTTAGTGTTGTAATGATATGATGTATAGTGATCTCCGGACTAAGATTTTGAATACTCAACACTACTTTTCCAAAGCACTCCATGATATTCTCAACGATTCTCCTTTTTCCTGCCTTAGGCTATCGATGAATGGTCCCGACCTTAGTGTTGTAATGATAAGATGTATAGTGATCTCCGGACTAAGATTTCGAATACTCAACACTACTTTTCCAAAGCACTCCATGATATTCTCAACGATTCTCCTTTTTCATGCCTTATATTCACCAAGGCAATTGATATAAGATGATGTGGCCGGTTTGTAGCAAATTGAGCTCCAATCTTTTCTACTAAAGTGTTAAAACAATCGATAGTAGAGTGAATTTATCTGATAATTAACTAATATCAACTCTGACTTTGGCATTGGAGCACCTTTCAGATACACGCACCCATCTGTGAGAGGAGACCGAGACCAAGAACCGAGAGATCCAGTTAACCGAGTCCAAAGAGTAAGAGTCTACAAACCAAGCCCAAGCCCAAATCAAAGGAATAATAGACCGAAAGCCCAAACCGAGAGAGAAGACCGAGAAGTCAGCATGTTCAGAAGAAAGAAGACGATTGTTTCTAGACTGTTACAAGAACATATTCATATGCTAGTTACATCACATGATCCTAACATACACAACATAAATTATGATTGAATAACATTCAATACGAGTTGATAAAAAATTCCTAGCACTTTGAGTCCCCAAAAAAATTCTGGCACTTCGAGTCCACAAAAATATCCTGACAATCCTAACACTTTTGATCGAAAACTAATTCCTGACATTACTAGTGAAAAAAAAAATCGACAAAAAGTGCAAGTCGAAAAAAAATTCCTGGCACTACTAGTAAAAAAAACGTGAGTCGAGAACTAATTCCTGGAACTATCACTTGAAAACAAATGCCTAACATTGCTAATCGAAAACAAGTCAAAAAAATCTTGGAACTATCACTAAAAAACAAATGTCTGACACCGCTAGTTGAAAACAAGTCAAAAACAAATTCCAGGCATTGCGAGTCGACAACAAATTCGGCATTGATTGTAAACAAAAAGTTCTGGCACAGCCAATCTAAAAACAAACTACTGGCATTGTTAGTGGGCAAAAATTTCGACATTGCCAGTCAACAAAAAGTTCAGACATAGCTAATGGACAAAAATCCTAACACTTCCAGTCCACAAAATTTCTAGCACTGCCAATCGACCAAAAATATCATCAAAAATTGAAAAAACAAATTCCTGGCATTACTAATCGTCAAAATTCTTTGTACAACTAGTTGACATTCGTAGTATTATCAAGTTGAAAACATTCCTTTCATGCCACCTTAAAAAATTCCTTTCACTACTAGTTGAAAAATTCCTAACACTGTTAGTCGACAAAATTTCTAACACTGCCATTCGACAAAATTCTTGGCAGTATGAGTCAACAAAAATTTGTTGGCACTGCTGATCAATAATAAATATCATGGCACTACTAGCCGACAAAAAATTCATGGCACTATCAGTCGACAAAATTGTTGACACTAGCGACAAAATTCCTAGCACTGTGAGTTGACAAAATTCCTGGCACTATAAGCCAAAATTAAACTAATCGACAAAAAAATCTCAAAATATATGGCTCTGCGAGTCAAACTTTAAATGGGTTGACCATTCAAAAGCATAAGAATGACTCTTTGGGTTGACATAAAATGTTTTGATTGTTTCATGATGTTTTATGGAATATGAAGAGTTTTTTTTCTGATGAATCGTGCTCCTAGCTCAATTTGTAATTTTATTATTGAATTAGTAAAATTTTAAGGTAATTTAAATCAAGGGAAGACGATAAGTAAGATTAGGACTTTAAATCGATTAGACAACTTCCATCATCATTTATTGGTTTTTCACTTGACAAACCTCTTTACTTGTCTACTTGACTTAAGATAAAGAGACTTTGTATCGATAGTTGGTCTAATCTCTTATTAATAGGAAATATATATCTAAAGTTTCTTATATGACCTATTAATTATTAACAAAAAGATTCAATAAAAATTATTCAAAATCTTAGCCAAAAATAAATAAATATTTTAATAGTAATACTTGAAATGTAAAATATAAACTTTAAAAATTAAAAAATATTAATTAAAATTCAGACAATAACAATAAACTAGCTATAAGTTATAAATATATCCCTCAATATATAAGCAAGGGATTTACATGTGCTATTTAAACCTTTTAAGCAAAAGAGTTTCTTATAATAGTGTAAATTATTTTGGGAAGCTTCGTGAAGACTTTTTGTAAAAGGGTTTGGGTATTACTCAAATACCCTTATTTATTCATTTTTATTATTTGTTGATAAAAAAAATAATAGTGTAAATTATATCATCCAATTACATCATGTAGGTAATTTATTGAGTTTAACAATATACACTAAAAAAAAAATTATTAAATAAAAGTTAGTTTTAAAGATAAAAAATAATTAGTCACTATATTAACTAATTTAGAGAAACATACAGTATAATATGTTTTTGATTGGAGAAGTACAGAGAGCATGAGTGAAACACGGTGAGGTTGAGGGTTTTCCGGTGAGGTAGAAAGCAAGGTGAGGTTGAGGGTTTCCGGTGAGGTAGAGAGCAAGGTGATGGCTGATGTATCGTTTTTCTTCACTAACTTCCCTGATCATTTCTTTGAAAGGGACCTGTGGAAAGTTTTTCAAAGATGGGGAAGAGTTTTGGATGTCTTCATATCCAGAAAGCTCAATGCAAGGAAACGGAGGTTTGGTTTTGTCAGGTTCCAAGGAGTGAACGACGCCCTTTCTCTGGAAAGGGAGTTAGATGCTATATGGATTGGTACTTGGAAGTTACGGGTGAATATACCCAAGTACCGGAGGAACGAGATGATAAGGAATGTTCGGCATGACAATCAGAGACCGGAGCGTCCTAGGAACATTTGGAAGCCGAAGGTGCAGCAGAAACAGGAGGCATCCTATGCTCAGGTCGTCTCGGGAGTTTCAGTAAGTGGTTTAAAGGAGAATGCGAGTCTAACTAATTTTACTCTGGAAGAGATTTCTTCCTCTTGGTTAGAAGGTTGTTTTATTGGGTGTATTAGGGACCACTCATGCATACAGACGATCAAGGAAAGTTTTGTCTTGGGAGGCTTAAGCATTGTGAAGTTACGATTTCTTGGGGAGAGATTTGTGTTGCTATCTTGTGATGATGCTGGTGTTCTTAGGAAACTTATTTTGGATAATAAAGCTTGGTTCGATGGTTTGTTTCTGTCGGTCGTCCCTTGGGATGGTGCGTTTGCAGTCACAGATAGGTTCATCTGGGTTCGTTGTAGAGGTATTCCTCTACAGTTCTGGTGCTCTCAGTGTTTTATTAATATAGGGGCTCTGGTTGGAGAAGTGATTCAGATTGACGAGGCAACTATGGAGAAGGAAGTTCTAGAGTTCGCTCGTTTTCAGGTGAAGGTTCCCGTCGCTAGCCCAGTTAGTATGGTGTTAGATGTATGCATTAACGGTCTCCCTTGGAAGGTGCTGATTGAAGAGGAAGTAAGTGCCCTTGACCTTGAGATTAAAAACCTCTTTGGCAAGTGGGATGGTGGGTGCTCTGAGGAGGACTCAGAAGCTGGGTCAGAAGATGGTGGAGTGAGAGGAAGCCTACGTGATTCAGTGGGCTCCGTGGTCGATGAAGTTCTTGGGAGTGGTGAGGGCGAGGAGGTAACAGTCCAATGTAAGGAGGATGTGGTCTCTTTAGGTCAAAAACACCAGAAATACGGATCTGAAGGGCCTCAAGAGAGTGTAAGAGGTGTAGTAAATGAGGTAGTTGGTGGACTTGCGGAAAACGAAGCTACATTTAATGGAGAAGAGGCTTTTGGTTTAGAGGCTTGGCCAATGGTTGAGAGGGGTTTATTACGTATTAGTGTGGGCAATGAAGAAGCATGCGTGACCATGAATAAGGGTGCAAGTCACGAAGAAGAACATGTAGTAAATGTGGTGGGCCCCCTCGAGAATATTCACCCTGGGATTAATGGAGAAGAAGCGAAAAACGAAGCTGTATTTAATGGAGAAGAGGCTCTTGGGTTAGAGGCGTGGCCAATGGTTGAGAGGGGTTTATTACGAATTAAAGTGAGCAATGAAGAAGCATGCGTGACCATGAATGAGGGTGTAAGTCACGAAGAAGAACATGTAGTAAATGTGGTGGGCCCCATCGAGAATATTCACCCTGGGATTAATGGAGGAGCAGCGGAAAACGAAGCAGCATTAAATGTGGAAGTGGCTCATGTAGTGGAGGTGGTTGAGAACGAATTAATGGGTGTTAAAGCTGCTAATGAAGGCGTGACCAACTCTTTAAATGGAGTTCACGTAGAATCAAAAAAGTTGGTTGGTTCAAAGGTTGGTATTAATGAGCAGGGGCATATAAGGAATGTTGTGGTTGTTGGTGACGAAAAAGAGGGAGAGAGTGGGTCAATGATGGCATGTGGTTTGCCCCCATTGAATGTGGAATGTTCCACTCACATTCCCAGCATTAAAGTAGGGCATGCAAAAAGCCATCCTGGCTTAAATAAGGCCATTTCAAACACGTGGCTGGAGGAGTTTGAAGAGAGTCTCGGTGGTGTTGGTGCTTTGGACCACGAGGAAAGCGTGGGCTGGGTAGGAGATTCGGTTAGGCTAGGCCCAAGGTTGGGAGAGTTGGAACAATCTGGTGTGAGGGAGGTAGGAATGGGTGACGTGGCATCTATAGACCATGGAATAAGTGGTGAGATATTAGGTCATGTGGTAGTAGCTGACGGAGGAAATGTGCAGGGATTGGTCAGTGGTCAGAAGAAGGGCATTGAAGGTGTTCTGTTGGTTATGGAGGGGAAGGGTTTAGATAACCCTTCAAGGTCCTTTGGTGGGACGGAGGCAAACAACTCCTTGCTCCTCGTTCCCAGAAAGGGGTCGAATCTAGAAGTGGATAAGTCTGTCCTCTCAGATTTCCTATGTGACAATAATAATCTGGTTGATGTAAGGGTGGATCAGGCAATTTTTCTGGTTCAACAACCTACTATGAGAAACGATTCTCTAGCCATGTCTGACAGTGCAATTAAAAATTGCAACAGAATTTTTTGGGTGAAAAATGACGAGAACGAAGCTTCTAGTGTGTGGAATGTTGGTAAAGAAGCTGGGTATTCCCACCCTGGGCGAGAAAACTTAGTTATCAGTAGTCTACAAGCTTTGACGTCTCGGGATGGTCGCAAGGTGAGGAAGTCAAGGGGGAAACAGTCAGTTTGTCGATGAAGATAATTAGCTTGAATGTCAGAGGGCTAGGAGGCACTGTGAAAAGAAAGTATTTAAGTAATTTGATAAGCAAGGAAGGGGCGGATATGGTGTGCTTACAAGAGACAAAGTGCTCTGAAATTAGTAGGGAGAAAGTATGTCTTATTTGGGGAAATAACGATGTTGATTGGATTGAAAACAAAGCGGTAAACAGCGCTGGAGGGGTTCTTACGATCTGGAACAGTACGACTTTTCAGATGATTAGTTTTGTCAATGGAAGGAATTACTCTATCATTGAGGGCCTTTGGAAGATAGGCAATGGGTTACATGTCTCCATCGTGAATGTCTACTGCTCTGGCTCCCTACGGGAGAAGAAAGTGATGTGGGGAGAGATCATTGGGTTCAGGTCGAATAAACTTTCTAAGGCCTGGTGTGTTGTTGGAGATTTTAATTCAGTTAGACGACAAGAGGAGAGGAAGAGTATGATCTCAGTGATAGATTATTCTAGAGAAATAAAGGGATTTAATGAATTTATAGAAAGATCTGAGTTGGTAGATATCCCGCTGGTTGGTAGGAAGTTTACTTGGTATAAGCCTAATGGATTGGTAAAAAGCAGAATTGACAGGGTTCTTGTGTCTAAGGAGTGGCTCGAAGCTTGGCCACTTTGTCAACAATTCGTCCTAAACAGGTCAATCTCGGATCATTGTGCAGTTGTCCTTAAGCAAGTGTTTGTTGACTGGGGTCCGAGACCTTTTAGGAGTTTGGATGTCTGGCAAAAAGATAATAGGTTTAAAGAGTTTGTGAGATTGAAGTGGGAAAACTTTGATGTTCAAGGAAGTGGAATTTACGTCTTCAAAGAAAAGTTGAAAAAGCTTAAAGCAGAGTTGAAAATCTGGAACAAAGAAGTGTTTGGAGATGTGAACCTTGCTAGTGAGGAGTTACAAAGGAGGATTAATGAGTTAGACGCACGGGATGATGATAATGGTTTAGAAGAGTCAGAAAGGGAGGAGAGAAGGTCACTCTTGGCTGATCTGAACAAAGCCATGTTTAAACAAGAGGCGGTTGCATTTCAAAAAGCAAGACAAAAATGGTTGAAACAGGGGGATCTTAACACAAAGTTTTTTCACTCATCTGTGAAATGGAGAAGGTCGAGGAATGAATTGCACGGGTTGTTTGTTGAGGGTAGGTGGTGTGAGGATAAGGGGGTAATCATGGACAAGGTCCGTGACTTCTTCAAGGATAGATTTGACAGGAACGATGTCTGTCAGGTTAGGTTAGATAACGTAAGGTTCAATTCTATATCGGAAGCAGACAACGAGTTGTTGGTAGGGGAGTTCTCTGAAGAAGAAATTAGGACTGCGGTTTGGAGTTGTGAAAGTTCTAAGAGCCCTGGCCCTGATGGATTTAATTTTGGTTTCATAAAGTTTTGTTGGGAAATTTTAAGGATGGATGTGATGTCAGCGGTGAAGGATTTTGCGACAAAGAGCCATTGGCCTAGAGGTTCAAACGCTTCTTTCCTTTGTCTTGTTCCAAAAGTTGAAAATCCTTTGCAGCTTGGTGAGTTTAGGCCTATTTCTTTGGTAGGATGTTTGTATAAAATTATCTCAAAAGCGTTGTCTCTACGTTTGAAAAAGGTGATTAGCAAAGTGATTGACGTTAGACAGTCTGCTTTTCTTGAAGGTAGGGGTTTGTTGGACAGTGTGCTGGTAGCGAATGAGGTGCTGGAAGAATATAGAAGGAAAAAGAAGAGTTGTGTGTTCTTCAAAGTTGACTATGAAAAAGCATATGACTCGGTTAGCTGGGAGTTCCTATATTATATGTTGGAAAGATTGGGTTTTTGTGCTCAATGGATTCGATGGATAAAGTGTTGTTTAGAATCTGCTTCAGTCTCTGTATTAGTGAATGGCAGTCCAACTGGGGAATTTACTCCTCGGAGGGGACTTCGTCAAGGTGACCCGCTTGCTCCGTTCCTCTTCCTTATAGTTGCAGAAGGGTTGGCTGGGGTGTCTAGGATGGCTGAAGAGAAGAATTTGATTGATAGTCTGGAGGTTGGAAGAGATAAGGAGAAGGTTAGTATGTTACAATATGCTGACGATACATTATTCTTTTGCGAAGCGAATACCAAAAGTGTTTTTAATATTAAGGCTATCTTGCTTTGCTTTGAGCTCGCTTCTGGGCTTAAGGTGAATTTTTTAAAAAGCAGTATTGGCGGGATGGGGTTGGATCAATGTTCGCTTCAGCGTTTTGCAGCTACTCTTAACTGTAAGGTGATGGTAACTCCTTTTGTCTATTTAGGGTTACCGGTAGGAGGATGCCATAAGCGCAGTGTTTTCTGGAACGAGGTGTTAGAGAGAGTTCAGGGCAAGCTGTCGAGGTGGAAAGGCAGGTGTTTGTTGATGGCTGGGAGGATCTGTTTGATTAAGTCAGTCCTCTCCTCAGTTCCGTTATTCTTTATGTCCCTATTCAAACTGCCATCTGGGGTGGTTGACAAGTTAGTTCAGATCCAAAGAAATTTCCTTTGGGGGTGGGGTTCTGACAGAAGGAAGATTGCTTGGGCCTCTTGGAATAAGGTTTGCGAGCCTCGGGACTACGGGGGTCTTGGAATCATTGACTTAAAGACTTTTAACCTGGCCCTGCTAGGCAAGTGGATTTGGAGGTGGGGGTCGACCAAGGGAGGTTTGTGGAAAGAGATTCTTGACTCTAAATATGGTGGATGGAGGAATTTGAGAGCGGAAGGTAAACCCTGTAGGGGTTCTCTTTGGTGGAGAGACTTGAAGGAGGTTTGGGCCTCGGTGGGCTGGGGCAGAAGTTTTGAAGATGGGGTTGAGTGGAAAGTTGGTGATGGAGGAAATATTTCATTCTGGGAGGACAGCTGGTTGAATTGTGGTGCTCTGAAGGGAATGTCTCCGAGATTATATTCGCTTAGCACGGCTAAAGCTGCTAAGGTGGCCGAGTTCGGGAACTGGTTTAATGGTGTTTGGATTTGGCATTTGTGCTGGCGTAGATCCCTCTTTGACTGGGAGAAGTTGTTGGAGGAGCAGTTGAGTCAGTTGTTGCAAGGGGTGAAGATGGATGTGGGAGGGGTGGATAGCTGGATCTGGAAGGCTGAGGGGTCTCAAAGTTTTACTGTTAACTCAGCTTATAGCAAGGTAAGGAGGGTTAGTGATGGGGAGTCCTCTCCGACCTACTGTAGGTTGTGGAGGTGTAAAGTCTTGCCTTCTGCTGTATTCTTGGCCTGGAGAGTTTTGGAAAATAGGATTGCAACTAGGGTTAATTTGGTAAGGCGCGGGATGGTGGTTGAAAATCCTGTATGTTGCTTGTGTGGGAAGGTCGATGAGTCGTCGAGTCACTTGTTCGCCGTTTGTGACTTTGCTTGGAGGGTATGGTGCCTTTGCTTTGAGTGGCTTGGAATGTCGTTCGTAATCCATTCGGATCCAATGCAAAATTTTATTCAATTCAGGTTGAGTCAGACATCTGTTTCGGTTAATGATGTTTGGGGGGCAATTTGGGTTGGAATTGTGAGTGAAATTTGGAAGCATAGGAACTCGGTCGTCTTTAATGGAGGAGTGGCAGATGCGTTAGAAGTTTTTGCCTCAGCACAAGTAAAGGTGTGGTCTTGAATTGCTGCAAAGTCCCGCGAAGTTTATTTTTCCTATCCCTGTTGGGTTCTGGATCCTTTGGCCTGTATACGGCTGATTCGGTAAAGCTAGTTAGCGCTTGGTTTGGTTGGTCTTTTGACCGGCGGTTTTGGGTGTCGAGTTAGGAGTTAAATTGTATGTGTGTTTGTAAAAGGGTTGGACCACCCCTGAAGTGGTTCTCATTTATTGATTTTTTATTGCTGATAAAAAAAAAACTAATTTAGAGAATAAAAAATTATTCGTATTTAAAGTGATTTTTATTATTAATAAAAATTTATAAATAATTTATAAATAATTTATAAATTGGTATTTAAATTAGTTACTAGGTTTTAGTTATTAATATTTTAGATTCTAAATTAATTTCTAAAAGACTAATAGAGACTAATTTAAAATATAAGATAATAAGTAACTAAAATCTTGGTAACTAATGGTTAGTACCAATTTAGAAACTATTTTATAATTTTTTTATTAATAATAGAAACTAGTTTAGATTTCAATAATTTTTTTAATTTATAAAATAGTTTCTAATTCATTCAAATAGTAACTAATTATTTTGGTTTCTAAAATTAGTTTTAATTTTATGAGCTTAGTGATAATTACAATCAATACAATTTTTTATATTTTTCATATTTCGTACAACGTTAAAATTTTGCAGAAAAAATTATAAAAAAATTAATTTCTTGTAATTTTGTTACAGAAAAAATCTCACAATTTAAATATTGTAATAGGGATAAGTTGAGAATAAAAGACTGTGTATAAAAGTTAAGCTTTTGAAAAAAATACTTCATTGTTTTTCTAGTTATTCCTCCACAGTTGGGCATCATATAAGGAACCAAAACCTAGTTCAACTCAGGTTAGGATAACATGGCAGATATATAACCAAAAGGGCACTGCTTTGTGTTTTACTTTACCATAGTTACAATAAATTGAAAAGGAAATCGACCCAAGTTCACTGAAAGTGTATTTCGTTTTTCGAAGGTGTAGAGGTTGATGTGATCTTTGACCCAGCACATTAACGAATTAGAGACAAACCAGGTCTTATGGTGGAAAAAAAGTTGAAATTGCAGACAAAAGTAAAGTATCTTTTAGATTCATTACTATAGAATCACTACATCGCTACTTTCATTTGACTAGATTTGAACAAAGCAAGATCTGTGTAACCATTCTATTTGCTACATCGGATTAAGCGAAAGTCACAATAATTGGGGTATCAGTAAGCATTTTCAGCTAAGCACAAGTGCTGCTACATGCTCAAAGTCAATGATTAAATATTTCAATCCTCATTTATTTTCTCACTATAGTTTTAATTCTAACTCCAACTCAACAACTCCAAGTGAACGTTATAAGTGGATATATTCTCTAAGCAGCATTTTCAAATTAGATGTTCACATCTTGTTTCACTACCTCACTACAGTACCTATGTATTCTTTTCACTGTAGCGTACCATGCTTGGTTTCACGCTCAAGAATGACCATACCTTTCATACTAGAACTTTTGTAATGCATGGGACAATAGCACTAACCCCTTTTCTCCACTTTGAACTCAACAAATTGTGTCAAGTGGGTGGATGTATGCAATATCCGATGGGTTGCACGTGGAGCCAATACTATCATCAACTACATTAAAGTCTGAAAACAAAAGCCAGCTGTCTTTTATGAAAGAAGCATTCATGAAAATTGTGTTTGTTGTGATCTACTAAGTAAGAAAAGTAGAGAAAAATCCCAAGACATTAACAATTCAAACACTTCCTACTACTAAAGAAGAAGACTTTAGCAAAAAAATCAGAAGAAAAGGGGCTTTTTTGACTTGAAAGAATGAAGCCAAAGAACCTTTTGCATGGTCTCCGAGGGCTATAATTGAAATCTTGGGGGGCTTTTGAGAAAAACAAACATTGCAGCAGATCATATCCATGCCAGCCAGACTTAGCTGGTTTGCCCCTCATAATGTCAGCTAGTTTTATATTTTTATGCTTAGACTCATCTTTACTGATGGAATCTTCTAACTGTGGAAACCCTCCAAGAGTTCTGATTGAACAAAAGGGAAAAAGGATTCTTGCATAACCATCATTACTTAGAGGCCATAGCATGAGAGAAAAATTGTTCAAAAGAAAAGGAGGAAAAAAAAAGGCAAAATTTATTAAAAAAAGGGAACTCTCAGCACTATCATCATAACATGGAAGGAAGGTGGGTCACCAGAAAGTTTGTGGTCTGGCCTGGTTGGGAAGATCCCCAATGTACCACCACTTTACCTTATAAGTGGAAAGCATGTAGTGCTTAATCTCACTAACCCAAATTAAGATAAGGATTACTCAACTTATTATACCATGAGAAAGAAGAAATCTTAAGAAATGTATTTGGTCTAGGGTACATAATTATGGGATAAAATCTCCTTTCCCCTATATCCTGTTCTCTGTACACTCCAGTGGAATTTTCACTTTCCTTATTTTTTTCAATTAAATATTTTAATTAATCACTTTTTTCTCAACTGTCTATTAGTTAAAATACACAGGATAAAATACAGTTTTTATTTATTTTGTATGAAGCCACTATTAAACTGGAGGTACAGAAAAGGTTAGGAAATAGGGGTGATTAATTTGGATAATCATGATGGGCTTAGCATGCGTTCATATATGTAACAAGAGAGATACAATTAGCAAAAAGAACTAGATGAGTTGTTTGAGTATGATTTAAGTTTGTTATGTATGAAAGGAGACCAAGCAGTGATTATGAATGTACAGGAATCATAGATTCAAACTTGCATTATCAAGAAAACAAAGAAAGGGGTCTCGTCCCCCAGAAGCAAAAAATCTAATCGATGTCTTTTATCAGTCCTATAATCATAACTTGGCGAAAGGTGATTTACAGTATATATGCATTCAAACCTAAAAAGAAAAAATGCGTCGCCTTATCATTGTCATTGTATTTAATATCAAAAGTTTCTGTTCAATGTCTGTCTGCTGGTTAGATTTTGTGATTGTATTATTATGACAATCACAACATTGAATGTGATTGAATCATTAGGTCGCAGCAATACCAAATGCAGGGTATATTTTAGAATAAACCATTTTCTAAATTATCTCTTTTTGGGAATTGCGTTTAACATACACCAACAAGATAAAGAATAGTGAAGCATTTGAAGCCAGTATTGAAATGTTCAATGAGTTGGTTGTTTCGCTGTCAAACTGAGTTTCTGCATGCAACTTTGAGTTGCGTGATTGTATGCCTATTGGTATAGTGCAATTGTTTTGGTTTGTTTTTCGGCTCTATACTGTGTAGTAAATTCTTGAAAAGAGTGTTCTGCAAGAGGACAAAAGATATCATGAAACCAGTATTGAACAAATAAATGGTGGTCCCAGAAAATAAGTGTAATTGTTGGGGTTCCACTCTATTGTAAAGATGAAAGGAGCATTCACTTTCCGATTTCTGTGATCATCAGAAACTCTTTTCTTCCATTTCCATATGGGGTTGGCATATACTGTGTTTTCCTTATTTTTCAAATTAAGTTCCAACCCTTTTTTTCTTACAATATCCCTTTCAAGATATAGTCTTGTGTTTCGGACTCACATGTATATTTAAAATATAAATAAATTTCACTACTTTCATTTATTATATAAATATTATAGTTCTTTCTTTTATTGATAAAATATACTTAATATTTATTGTAGTTCTTTCTTCTTTGATAAAAGAATAAGTATTTAATTATATTAAAATTGAAAATGAAATTATTAATCACAATATTATTTTAAAATATCACATTAAATATATCTTACACTTTATGTTGACGTTTTAACAAAATAAAATAAAATAAATTAGTATTAGAGATAAGATGTTTACGTTTAGAATGAATAAAACGCTACAAGAAAAAATAGTTTTAGTGAGAATTTATTTTTATATTATTTAGGGTTAAAATCTCAATTAAGTCATTTATTCAGGGTTGTAATTTTGTCCCTTAAACCATCCATGAGGAACATGTTCCTCGGGGTTTTTTTACCATCTCTAACAATCCTCCTAATTTCTCTCTTCCACCGTTTTTTTTATCGGCAATAAAAAATAAATAAAATAAAAATAGAACCACTTCAGGGGTGGTTCAACCCTTATACATAAAAAAGCTAAACCAGCTCCAACTAACGCCTTCCAAAAACCAGACCAACTCTTCTACCCCTTACAAAACCAAGCAAAAAACCTCAAGAAACTAACCTCGTACACTCCAAAGGAGCCAAACACCAATTAGAATAAGAAAACGAAACTAATCGGGAATTTGTTGAAACCCAAGACCAAGCCTTTACCTGTGCCAACGCAAAGACCTCTTTCTCGTCTGCCACTCCTCTATTAAAAATTATACGATTCCTGTGGCTCCAAATCTCACTTATCACCCCAACCCAGATCGTATTCCAAGCAACCAGACCCGTCTTCGAAGGTAAGCACAATCTAAATTGATCAAAGTTGCACCTTGGTTCAATATGAGTCACAAACTGGATTCCTAGCCACTTAAAACATAAACACCAAACTCGCCAAGCAAAAGAACAACCAAAGAACAGATGGCTACTCGACTCCTCCTCCTTCCCGCACAACACTCTCTCTTCCACCGTAGACACACTCCTATCCGTTACCAGCGCAATGACCGCCAACGACAGTCCTAGCAAGGAATCACAATTCAGCCACACTTATGTCTATTATATCTAAGGAGAAAAAATACTAAATAAGACATTATCTTCTTCTTACTTCAATATTGTTTCTTTCATCACCTTACTGCCCTAACTTGTGTCACAAGCCAGTGTTACCTAGCTCAGCAACAATTGGTGTTTATCAATACTTTATATATCCTAAATAATTGCATTATCTAGCAGATGTGGACTTCAAAGTCATGTGTGTTCTTGACCAAAGATTGCAAGAACATATTGTAAGGAGAAATTAACTTTATTACCTCCCACTTTCATAGGGAATTAATTATTAGATGCATTTTAAAATAAAAGCCTTAATTTAAAATGTTTAAAATTATGAGAATTAAATATTAAAAATTATAACTAAAACTAAAATTGCACATAAAATATACGTACATCAAATGATAAAACAAAATAAGTCAGGTTTTTTTGAAGTATGAGCTCGTAACAAAAAAAACTAGGAATTATATAAACAACGTACCATCAATCATAAAAAATATGCAAATACTGTTGAAATACATATTATCCAAGATTAGTTGTTGAAATACTTATTATACAAAGTTATTTTTTGCCGAGTTTTCAAAATAAATTTTTTAAACTTTAAAAGCCTTATTTGTAATGTGAAGTTACACTTTCAAAATGTTAGAGAATTTAGTTATAAAATATATTAAAACTATGTATTTTTTAATTATTTATTTATAAATAGATTTAATTATATTTATTTATAGGAGTTTGAGAAATTTAGAGTGTTTTATTGAGGTTCTACAATAAATCTTTGAATTTTAACGAAAGTTAAAAGAACCTCCGTTATTGTGCTGAGGAAAAACCGTAGTGAAAAAATGTAGAACTACACTGTAGCAGGTGGGCTTCAAAGCCAAGTCCATTGAGAAATGTCCCAAAAAGCTTTAACCAATACATCAGTCAAGTTTTATTATCATGTTATGATTATTACTATACTTATTAGTATGATTATCAATATTATAATACAAATTAATAACATTATTCATATATTTAATATCATTAATATTATTAATATTATTAATATTATTAATATTATTAATATTATTAATATTTTAAATAATATTAAATTTATTAATAGTATTTATATTATTTATGAATATTAATTATGATTTTAAATTATTCATATTTTAATAATATTTTTAATATTATGTATATAATTTTTATGATAATAGTTGGTTGGTAATACAGATCCGTGGGTGATAGTTCGTAGGTAATAGAGATTCATGGATAATAGTTGGTAGGTAATAGAGATCTGTGGGTAATAGTTGATATGTAATGCTGAATTTACCTATGGATTCAGAATTTGTGGGTAATATCCGTATGTAATGTTGTTCGTGGGTAATATTCGTAGATAATGCTGAATTTAGCTACAGATTCAGATTCGTGGGTAAAAATTCGTAGATAATACTGATTTTTGTAGTGTTTCTGGATAATGTTGTGTATAAAGGTTAAACTACCCCTTAAGTAGGCAAACATTTATTTATTTTTTCTGAAACAATAACAAAATCCTTGAATTTGCTAGATGGTCAAAACAAAAAAAACTTGGATTGCAATCTTCCAATTTGTTTTTGTTATGAAATTTAAGAAACTAATTCAAAGTATTTGTAATTTAAGAATTATTTGTAATATGGGTTAGTAAAAACAAAATCAAAATATAATTAGAAAATTGTTTCATTCCAAATAATCCTCATGCCAAAACACAAAACAGGATACTTGGAATTTTCAATTTATTCAAATTGCTTATATTTAAAAAAACTGAGAGATATTCACAATTTATTGATATTCACAAGATTTATGTAAACAGATTTGTTTAGGAATAGATTGATTTTAAAAAAAATTATTTTTGGAAAATGTTATTTTTAAAGATACATGTCAAACAAGGACAAACAATTATTGTGCAAATTTAAATCTTTTCATTTTTAGATATAAAATCTCTTTAATGAAACACAATTTGAGTATGAATTCAAAAAAAATTGTTTAACAATTATAATCAAAACATTCGTTTAAAACATTAATGAGACAGTCTGGCATGAACAAAATTGCAATACTTAATTTTTTTCTTCAAAAAATAACAATAAAATTAAATGGATCCATTTGAGAGGATGATCAAATCCTTTTATACCAATGCTTAGTATTTTATTGTTCAAATATATTTATTGTTATCGATCAGAAAATCGAAATATAAGAATATAAGTACAATATATGTAATCAGATCATATAATTGTTAGACCCTCTAGTATCACAACAGATTAGGGATTCAATAAATCCTTTATAAGATACTTTATTTCATAGGTAATATTTTATTTATTATATGAAAATAATTTTGACTTAAGTTTTAAAACAATTTTGAAGTTCTTTAGAAATTTCAACTTTTAAGAACCGGTTTTAATTTATTGAGATTTATAGTTTACATACTCTTCAGAAATAATTATATATTTTTCACATGTTTATAAAAAGACTCTAAACCTATACTTATTATGCAAAACAGGTGGTAAACAGTTAATGGGGTTAGACAAGAGTACACATGGGAACAAAAAGTGGAAGAAAACAGTCTCTCTACAAAAAGAAAAGAGATATCCAGCTGTTGGAAAAAGGCAGAGGCCATAGCTAAATACACAGGAAATACAAATTATATAGATGTTCCATTGCTTTCATATGATTAATTTATTAATCACATTCAATTTATTTACATTTACTTTTACACTCATCAGCAGTATGTCATGAGCATGCCCTTATAATATCAAGCAAACATTTCCCTAACAATCCCTTCATCAACAACTTACGCTAAACTAGAAACCTTAAACAAATTAAGGATTAAAACAAAAAAGGCAAAAAGTGAAAACTCAAATTAAAAAAAAAACGAGTAAATAAAATCTATAACCATATAGGTCAGCGGAATGCTCATCAGATTTATGGAAAATCACAGAGTTGAGGTTTGAGTGCTGAAACTCAGCAAAAAGTAGTTCTGTGAAAACTCTCTAGGGCTTTGAGTACATCTCTAGCGCATGGCCTTGCAGTGGGATCAGTTGTGGTACATTGCAGTGCCAGATTCATCATCTCAACCATGTCGTTCTGATAGCTCGATGCATCTCCACCTTTCATCACAGGATCGATCCACGTGTCAAGATGACAGTCAGAGTAACAATAACGGGCCCACTCCACAATACTCTTGTGCATGCCATTGCCTGTTTCTATGTCTATGGCGTTCCTTCCCGTCAATAGTTCAATCAGCATAACTCCCACCCCATATATCTCACTCTTCTCTGTCACATTTTTCCTCTCTCTTGCCTCTGAAAATGTAGAATCAAGTATCATACTCACACGGATCCAACAAGAAACATTAACTTATGTTATTTAGTACGTATGGCACAACATAAGACATTGTGGATATTATCATGAAAGCCTATAATCCTATATATGAATATGTGACCATCATGGCAACATGTTTTAGCTGTGTGGAAAGATCATATGGTATGTATATAAGCAATATTAGTAAGCTGTAAAACAGTGATTTAGTTTAGTACCTTGGGCAAGGTAGGGTGAAGAAGTGATGCCCTTGACATCCAAGCATGTCAGTATGGGAGGAGTGACCTTAAGGCGAGGGACACCTTTGCTGTCGATACTAACTATCTCCCGTGCAACCTCTCCCACCAAAACAATGGATGAAGCTCGAGAATGAAGGAATTTAATCGCTTTTGCAACGCCAACAGCAATTTTGCATCGTTGTTTCCAATTCAGACTGTTCACAATTTGGCTTAGTTTCTTACCCTCCTCGTGTTCGTACACCAAGTACCCTTTCTTCCCACACCTACACGTCCCAATAAGATTGAAGATATTGGGGTGATGAACCTTTCCAACTTTCACTGTCTCTTCCCACGTACTCATCGAAAGAGAATTCAAGTCACTGATTTCTATCACCATGAACTGCATGTCATTCTCCATGCACTTCCCCTCGTAGGAAACCCAGTTCCTTCCTTTGGAGACAACTGTTCCCTCTTTAACCGCAGACAAAACATGATCTACCTTCATCAACCTCGCTGCTTTGGAATAAAAAAACTGCACTTCCCAGGTTCCGTCTTCGTTTTCCACTTTTCGCACTTCCGAGAAGCTCTTTCTCTTATGAATATAAAAGACGAGTAAAGAAGCTGCTGCGAACGCAACCAATGCTAGTAGAAAACACAGCATGATGAGGAGCCAAGTTGGGTTCTGGTTGTTGCTTTTACACAGTGGCAACCCGCTTGAAGAGTCACCATCACGGTCACAAAGGTTGTTGCCGGTGACTGCACTAGCGTTGATGGCGAGGAAAGCCTCGGTAGAAGGTAAACTTCCACGAAAATGATTGTGCGAAATGTTGATCTGAACGAGAGACTCGGTGCTTCCCAAATCCTGTGGAATCTCGCCGGAGAGTTGGTTTTCTGACAGGTCAAGAAGGCCCAGAACCGGCATCTCGGAGAATTTCATCGGAATTTCACCATTGAGCTGGTTGTGATTCAAATATAAGGCCACGAGCTTCTTGCACGAGCAAATTTCTTCTGGGATGTTACCAAAGAGTTTGTTATAGCTGAGCTTCAATTCCACCAGCTCTGACAGGCTTTTATAACCTAGTGGAATAGAACCTGAGAATTGGTTGTTTGATAAGTCCAAGTCCTCGATAATTTGTGTCCCGAAAGAGCTAGGGATTTCTCCTGAGAAGTTGTTGTTGGCCAAACTGAGCATTTGAAGCGACGGCATGTCCCATTTTCGGTCATCGATCCTTCCTGAAAGTTGGTTTCCAGAGATATCCAAGAAGTATACCTGAGGCAGTGTGGTTAACTCCGATGGTAATTTCCCCGAGAACTTGTTGTCTTGGAGTCTAACTCGGCGAAGGCTTCTGCAAGAGGTTAAGCTCTTTGGGATTTCTCCTTCGAAATAGTTGGAGAAGAGGATCAGCTTGAAAAGAGTACCTGAGTGGCATATGTTATCTGGAATCTTCCCTGCGAGGTTGTTGGTGGAGAGGTCTAACACAGTGAGGTTGCTATGTTTTCCTAGCTCTTCAGGAATCTCACCTGTTAATCCATTTGACCATAGCTGAAGAACCTGGAGCCGAGGCAAAGATGCAACACCCTTTGGAATCTTCCCAGTGAAGTTGTTTGAGAAAAGGTGGAGAATCTCCAGTCTCTGGAGCTGAACCACACGCTCAGAAATCAAACCCGAAAGAGAGTTATCACTTAGATCGAGTGAAAGGAGCTTTTTGAGTTCGAAAATGGATTGGGGAATTGGACCACTCAGTTTGTTTTGATAGAGAAAGAGATATTGAAGCTCGGTGAGGTGTCCGAGAGAATGAGGAATAGGTCCAGTGAGGTTGTTGTAAACAAGGTCGAGATGATTCAAAGAGAGTAACTCTCCAATGCTACTTGGTATCTCACCTGAAAGGTTATTGTAGCCCAAGTAAATCCACTTCAAGCTCTTCATTTGGCCAATTTCTTGTGGTATCTTATCCACTAACTGGTTTGAAGCCAACGTAAGGTATTGCAAAGTGGTCATGTTGGTGATGGAATTCGGAATCTTTCCTACCAAAACGTTTCCTCCAAGATCAAGATACCTTAGGCTGGAAAGCAATCCAATTTGGTCAGGTATGTTCCCCGAAAACATGTTGTTGGAGAGATCCAGAGTTTCAAGGTTTGAGAAAAGCACGGAAAACAAGGGTTGAGGCAAAGAACCTGTGAGGTTGTTGCTGCTGAGGTTAAGGTAACGAAGTAGAGACAGATCATTGAGAGAGTAGTTAAAAGTAATTTCCCCAACAAACTGGTTATTGGAAAGGTCGAGTTTTGTGACGTATGGAAGTTGAAAAATACAGGAAACCTCGCCAGTCATGTTTTTTCCCGAGAGCACCACAGCGTTAACGTGGGAAGAGTTAACGTTGTTGTCGCAGGTGATGCCATGCCACCTGCATATATTGGCAGAGGAAGTTTCCCAGTTGGAGAGAAAGTGAAGCGGGTCATCGATGGAAGCTTTGAAGGATAATAAAAGCTCAACCTCTTGTGGATCTCCGTGGGATGAATGGAAGTAGAGCATGAACAAGAAGAGGCATATAAATGTAATGGATTTTGTCTTTGAAGATCCTTTGGCCATGTCTACACCTTCCTGCTGAGTTTTATTTTTTGTGAAGCAATTCAGTCTTCTATCTTCTGCCTTGGATTTATCTCCTCGGATCCCAAGCTGTAAAAGTGCATACATGATTAACGTAACTTTTTAATTATGTTAGTGATCAGTGATCAAAGTTCAATAGTATGTCAATTAAAATAATCATGGGCAGAGAGAAAAACATATATATTAAAGTATTATGAAATATTCTTTATTCTATGTGTGTGTGTTTTGGAAAAAGACAAAGGAATATATGTCTTCTTGTAACAAAAATGAAAAACATATATGCAGCTTTTGCAGTTGGGTATGAGTGATGTGTTTGACTTCTAGCTACCATTAATTTCGTGTGAGTCAGTTCATGTGTTAAGGGACATTATGCATGCACCAGGATATGAAGTTAGAAGAGAATTTGTAAAAGTGGCATAGATAATGAAAAGATATTATTACGTACCTAACTATCATAATTGGAGGAGTACTTAGTTTGTGCTGACGATGGTGGTCGGAGTCAAAATGAATTGAGGATAGAGAAGAATTGGATTGGAAGTAAAGAAAAGAGAGAGAGAGAGAGAGATGATGAAGTATTCTTGGAAATACTATTTGAAGAGGATGGGTTGGACGTGAGGGAGAGAGGTGTGTGCGTGCTTAAATAGATGGCATGCTGCAAGAACTGGAACTGGGCACTGGGTTCAGACATAACTACGAAACTGCCCCTTGACTTCTTAGAGATTGGCGTTTGAACACAAACGGTTGAAAGGAAACAGGGACAGATGTTGGAAAAAGGCTCTGATTTTGTCGGATTCTTACCAAAATGCTCTTTTTTGACCGACTCACTGGCAGAGCACTTGAGAAAGTGACAAAGAATTTCTGTAACCGTTGAAAACAAACTCTTCAAACTCTTGCTATTATTATATTTAAAACACTAATGAAAAGGTTCAAATGTGGAAAGCACACACAGGTTTTGATAAATGTAATTTGGTGAATGATCATGTGTCATATCAGCTTCACGCTCTACTAAGCAGTTTCTATAATTTCCATAGATGAAAAGCATACGCTTAATTAACGGTGTGGGTCGATCTGAAGTACGCTTTTGATTTTGAGGTATATATTAAAATTTACTGGCCCGACTATAGTAATTATAGTTGGAATCGCGAACAAAGATATGATATGGAGGATGCTGCAAGTGGTTAATTTACTTTTGGTAAAGTATTGGTTACCTTTGGTACTTCAGCTCTTGTTTTGTTTTTTGTTGTCAGAACCTTATATGTTTGGTTTCTATTTGATGTTTCAATCCAGTGTTTCATCTGTCGGACAAAACAACCATGCAAAGAAGGAGGGGGTATTTGAACAGAATAACTGATTCAAAACTATCTAAGACGAGGACAACACGTCCATGCATGCCAGCAATCTTCTTCACGACTTGTTTTCTTTACACATTGTGTTGTCGGAAATGGAAAGGAAGCAAGAAGATTAAAATGATGAATATTGAAGATTTAAGAGATTATTACGCAGTTTTATAAGTAGGGAGATTATTCACGAACTAGGTAATTAATGGTTTATTGTTTCTTTCATTATAATTGTACTAATCAGTATCTGAAATAGGGATTAATGACATATCTTCTATTAAATACTTATCATTTTTTTATCAGCAATCAAGAAAATATATACACAAAAAGTACTTTAAAGGTGATTCAACCCTTATACAAAAAGGTATGAGCAGTCTAACTGCATAATACCTTTTAAACATCTAAAAAACAAAGCAGCTCCTGACAAAACTTGACAGAAACTTCCTCCGACATCTCACTAAAGCGAATACAAACAAACCAAAGGGACAAGACATCAATCAGAAAATGAAAAACTAGTTGAGGGAAACTTAGACGTGAGCCAAGCCCAAACCTTCAACTGAGCCAAAGAAAAGATTTTTGGACAAGTCTAGAACTCCCTCATTAAAAACTATCTTATTTCTATGAAGCCAGATTTCACTAACCATTGTTATCCATATATTACTCAAGCCAAGATTTATCGACTCCAGAGCATTACACAACCCGAATTGCAAAAAAGTAGTGTGAGAAAGCATGAAAATAAACAACCCTCAACCTCGTGCCTGAGTATATTAACCTTGGTTGCATACTTTATGGTAGTTTCTCTCGGCTAATTTTTCGTTTTCTGATTGATATCTTGCCCCTTTGATTTGTTTGAATTCGCTTAAGTGGGATGTGAGAGTACTTGTCATACTTCATCTTATATCTTGGAACTACTCGTGAAGTAATCTTAATAATAAAATATATTTGGGAACTACCATAAAGTTTGCTTAAATTTATGAATGAGTGAAGAAGGGTGATTGGTGAGTTATTGAGATTAGATTATAGTGAGTGAAAATTAGAATGGAGTGAAGACACATGGGTGCAGAAAAAAAAGGAAGAAAGTGATGGGTGGGTGAGGGTGTAATTTTGTTATGACTGGAGGGGCAGACGTTGGTGGAGCGCAGGATAGAGCAGCTTTCCATTGGCATGTTAAAAAGCAAGATTCTTGAACCCCTTTTGCTTGGACTTTATTTTCTTATCTTGGATGCTCGTTCTCAGAAAGCAGAAAGAGGTGCAGAGAGAAAGAAAGAAAACTTTAAGGGAGAGAAATAGGAGTTAGAAGTGAGGCAAAGGGGAATGAGCAGAGCCATGGGCCAAAAAAGCTGAAAGAGAATAGGGAAAATTAAATAGATGCACAAAGTAGAAGAATGTAAACAAATAAAAGTTGCCACTCTTTTACGTTACATAGACTCATCATTTGTACTGAGGCCGTGGGCACATTCACTTTATAACACCAATAATAATAATACCAATAATAATAATAATCTTTGATTTTTATTCAGTAGTCTTCAACCTGTGCATCTATCCCTGTGTGCTATGAGAAGTAAGGGACCCAGTGTGTCTTTCTCGAAGGAATATACAGTGTGTGGTCTTTGTCACACCAGCATGCTTTGCCCATCTCCATTTTCTAGGGTTCTACATTCAAAATTCCCAATTCACCAATCTTACTCTCATCCTTTCCTTTTTCTTCCCTTCCTTCCCACTATCTTCATTCTTTATAATAAAATCATGGACTTTTAACATTCACAATAAATAAACACACAGAATTTCCACACTCATGTTTATTTTAGGTAGTGGATATACTCTCATGCATATTGTATGCTAAATTGGAGTGTATATATGTTTCTTAACATTTTTTGTATGACACTATAACCACTTACGCAAACTTTATGGCATATGTAATACACTAAGATTTAATTAAGTTTATGATAATTTGTAATTCTTATTTAAAAAAATTATTATATTGATTACTTGAAAATTTATATTTTTCTAATTGAGTTTCTTTTGTTTAATTTTACTGTTAAATGGATGATATGACTATTATCTCGTCACATGTTTAGTTGTTTTCAGGTATTACTTTGTATTAATATTAAGCGAAGTAATTATGGTGATAATATAACAAATGATTTTTATTATTGAATTAGAGTAAATAAAAAATGAAAAGGAAAATCTAAGTGTTGTGTTGGGAGAGAACGAATAAGCGACTAGTTGGATGAAATTATTTTAAATTTTTAATCTCGATTAACGACAAATAAACAATTTCACTTTTCCACATCATATTACATAATATTTTTTAAAGGACAAGTCCAAATTAGATATCTTACAAAAAACGATAAAACAAAATGATAATGATACTTGATTCTATGATTCTACAAGATGTAAGACAAAACTCAATTCAAACCTAGTAACTTATTAACATATAGAACACCACTTTAAAGGAGTAACTATTATTCAAGTACCTATAATAACCTATCAACTCATCTCTTAACCACAAGATTCAATAAACAATGAACATTGAAATTTGGTTGGAATCAAAATCACAATGGTTCAATTAACATTCAAAACCACAACTATCTCAATAATACCGAAAGAGTAACATATAACAGAGGGTAATTTGGGAGAACATGACCAAAACAAAATAAAAGGATCCAAAATTATGTGTCATATAACACTTGTTTCGTAATCTCCCAACACACTAATTAGGTTTTTGTTATTCTTTTCTTTTTGTTTTCATATTATTTTTCTTTTCATTTTCAAATACCTTCATCCAACAACAAAAACCACTTCTTATATATTATAACCACAAAATTACGTCTTTTAATATTAACATATAATAACACATACATACAATTAAGTAAAATGATAAAATAATAATCGTCTTATCCAAATTAAATAAGGTAACAAAATAATAATCATTTAGGTTTAGGGTTTATGATTTTTAGAGTTAAATAAAAAAAATCAATTTAAAATAGTCAAATTTATAATGTAATTAAAACTTAATTAAGTATATATATAAAAGAATTGAAATTAAGTAGCAGTGATGAGACGAGGGTTGGGAATAGATGTGAATACGAGGTGATCCTATGGCATAAGGTTGAACTGGTTTTGACATAGCTGTCAGTGATGATAACGATTGTAGGTAAAGTAGAGATATTATGGTGGTAGTGGCCGAGACTGGGAGTGTGGTGCAGTTACCTAGCTAGCTACCAAAAGTAACGTTGATGATGCTGCTCACTGCTCATGGTTATGGGCACCAACCACTACTGGACTTTAATTTCTTGCCATTTAAATTTAAATTATTAACCTTGAATTTAACAATTTTGCACTGGATTTCAAGGGTGTAGTATAATATTATCAATCATTTTTTATTTAGTGAACTTCTCTTTGTTTTACTTTTCTTAAGAAATAATCTCAGAAAATTCCTCTCACAATTCACCAAAAATAATTTTTTTTTTATGAATTTCAACATTTTTTTTATCGGTAATACCAAAAAAAACATTTAAATTTTTTTTCAACCTATAATATAAAAGAAAAGACTAGGAATGTTTAAGATTATTGAGTTAGTGGTGTGTCACTTAATTTTGCTTTGATTAATTTTGCTTTGATTGCTTAAACTATGAATGTTTCATGTATAAGGGTTGAGATACCCTTAAAGTATCTCATTTTATTTTATTAATTCATTGTTGATAAAAAAAATATAAAAGAAAAGACTATATCTCTCTAAGTCAAATTCAAAATAAACCAACAACTTAGCAACACAAAATAACCTTTAAATCTTATATACACTAAAGCAAACTAGATTAGAAGGAGATAAGTATGACTACTATTATGTGCTCTCAGTGCGAAGAGGAAAAGGAAACCACGTCTCATCTTTTTTGTACTTGCAAAGTTGTCTAACTAGTGTGGGCTAAGTGCTACCAGTGGATAGAGATGGCAGCGACGAATCATAGAGAGTCAAAGAAATATTTTGAAGGTTTTAGGCTGAATGGGGTCAAGGAAAGTGTTAATTAGATATGGAGAGGTGGGTGGATAGCTGTTGTGGTAATTTCTAAAACTGTTTCTGCTAGTGGTGCATTGATCCTAGAGCTTGTATGTTTTCAATAAAGTGAGTTTTTATAAGAGTTACTCCTTCGGTTGGGTTGTTTGTTGTTCTAAGCTTCTGTTGTTCTTTTTGTCCCTTGTTGTGGGAGATTGTATTGAGTTTGGTTTTGAGTCTGTTTGGGTTTGTACGGGTTAGATTTGATTTTGTACGAGTTAGTTCTGTTTTTGTATGGGTTAGTTTTTGAAATTGTACGGGCGGTATGGGTTTTTTAGTGGTAAATCTGTTTGTCTCTCTATTTGTTGGTTTGGAAGACCAGAGAAATTGTCTCATTTTTTTTTAGGTATGTATAAGGGTTGAACCACCGCTTAAGTGGTTCCTGTTATTCAATCTTTATTGCTGATAAAAAAAAAAGGAGAATCTTTGGAGGTGGAAGGTTAGATCATTCCGAAATTTTTACCATGGCACAGATGAAGGCTTGGTCATGGGTTTTGTCTTAAGCGTATGATGTAAGTTTTTCGTATTCAGATTGGTGTCTTGAACCTTTAATTTGTATGAAGTCAGTCAAAGTATATAGGAGATAGGTAGGTACAATCTTCTAAGTGTCTTGTTGATTATCCAATTATTGTCAAGTTATTTGAAGATGAGTATCTATATGTATAAAAGTTGAGGTATTCCTGAAATAACTCATATTATTTCATTTGTTTTTTTTATGGATAAAAAAAATACACTGCGTATAAGTTAACTTGTTCAAAGAAACCTAACTCATTGTCTAGACAGAAAAAATACAGTACCACTGTGTCCACTAACAATATGAACTACCCAAAAGCAGAGAAGTTATGGTACGTTCCATGATATCGCCTTGCATTTCTTGGCATCCTCAAAGAAATAGGTTCACCACTGCTGCATCTTTACACTCCAACAAAAAAATCCAGAAGATGTTTGTACTAAGAACTAACTGGTTTACAGAAAACAACCTGCCACAACCATGTATTCTCCAATATTGCTAACCACACCATGGCCTAAACTGCTAATGTATATGAACTTCAGCATAAGTGATCGAAGTCAAACTTACCATGCAATGCAATGTGGTTCTTTCAACGTAGATAATCAAAGTCAAATTTACCAATTTGGACTGTTTCTAGCTATAAACTGACTACTAAATTGGTATTAATATGAGAGACTTGTAATTAAAGTAGTGAGATTGATGGCACATCAGTGATGCAAGTCAAATTCGTCTAGTAGTCAACCTTGTTCTCTACTCCAATACATACCTAAGTAGATTTAGCTCCATAGTGGGTTTAGCAGCAACATGATACACTCTTAGTTGCTCTTTCAATAATTGATCCATTCTAATAATAAAAATTGATTAGTTTATCATATACTTATGTCATGAAGAAAAGTGGAGTTGTGCCCATATGCTGTCAAAGATCAGTAGTGCTTTGTCTTGGGTTAGTGCTTTCATATGTACTAATATATGAATTAGTATCACGAACTTTTCACCTATATGTGTTGTGTTCTCCTAAATAAATTCATTCACATTTTTTAATTATTCAATGTGATGAGGTTTGCATGACGCGAAGCCGATCCATTTTCTTTTGATGGGATCTGAGTCTCTTTAAAATTTGTAGGGTTCCATGTTCTTCTTTAGTGGTCCAGTTCAATCACTCAGCTATACTTTAATAATGCTTTGATAGATTAAGCACCATTATGTGCTAGAAAAAGTTTTAATGCACTTTCAAAGAGAATAAATTGAAGTAACCCGTGCAGAAATATTTCTTTTTTCTTTTTATAAAGGGCACTAATTTATATATATATATATATATATATATATATATATATATATATATATGTTTGTGTGTGTTAATGTTGAACTAAAAGGTCCACTAGGATGGTGACTAACTCACTAAGTATTAGGGAGATGAACCAAATTGAGCACCACTTGGTGTTAACCCTAACAATGGTGTCAAAACTCCACAGATTCCACTTAGAAAAAGGGATGAATTATAGTCAAATTTTTCTTTGTTAATCATTCACATGAAACCCATCTAGAAACACTTGCAACTGGGATTTAAGCTGGCAAAGATCCACAAATATGTCAATCAATTTATGGAACAAATAAAGTTGATGGTGATGGGTTTGCACTTAATCCGTTTATTTTACTGTCAAATAAAACTAATTTTGAATAGTTAAATGTGGGATGTTTGTACTATAAATTTGCATTGGAACTGCTGCTACAATAATTGATTTGAAAATGAATTAATAAATCAAGCACTAATTAATTCTACACTTTCCTGCCTCATCACACTCCTTTGTATTGGATCATTTCTTGATATGGGCTAGCTTAATTGATTACGGCCCTACACCATTTGGATTTAAAGATATAACCAAATTAAATTGAATCGGTATAAAATTAGTTGTCAAATTCTTCCTTAACCTTTCTGAAATTTTTTGATTTTAACCTTTATAATTTTTTTAAATAATCTTAAATCAAACATAATTCATATTTTAAAATAATTTCAATTGCACCATCAAACTTCTATACCTTCTTTTATGGCTAACCTCTTTCAGTAGTAAAACTTCCATTATTTTTCGATTACAACTTTTGAGATAATAGTTTCATAATTTGATTGTGTACAAGAGAGTTAGCGAGAAGATTAGTTCTATTCGACATTCATTAGTATGAAGATAAATTATTATTATTTTTAGTTTTATACTCCATATTTCACCTTGTTGGTTTTTTTGTTTGAATTTTATAACTTCTAAAAAATGAAAAAAAAAACAAACGAAAACACAATCAACACTCGTAAAAGTGTCATAAAACTTACCTCAACCATCAAGAGTTCATCACTTGTCACTACAAACAACCACCGCAACTTGAAAATGAAGTAGAAAACATCACACTCTCAACATTCTTAAAAGGATATTGTTGAATTTTTTTTTTTAAAAAGTATGGTTTAAAGTTACGGAGGTGCAGTGAGAATATGCTAACTAATTTTTTTTATCAGCAAAAAACAAATGAATAAATAAGAGGTATTTCAAGGATATTCAAATCCTTATACAAAAATCCGTCCTCTCTCTCAATCCCTCCAACCTCGTTACACAATTAACTATAAGACAAACAATTACTATCAAACCATAAAAGCCCATATACTTATCAGTTAAACCTCCTAATAATTTCTGATAGACTTCATACAGACTAGAGGCTCAAGACACCAACCAGATAGGAAAAACATACTCCACATGCTTTGGACTTTACTCAAGACCAAGCCTTCACCTGCACTAAAGAAAAAAATTTCATTATGACTTATCCTACCACCATTAAAAATCCTCTTATTCATGTGCTTCCACAATTCTCCTACAACTACTATCCACACTGGACCCCATATTTGATTAACCCTTTCATTGACACCGCTCATCCTAAAGCTTAAAAAATGTTGTTTTGTCTCCCAGTGACCCATCAATGCCAACCCCATCCAATCATAGCACTTAGACCACACAAGTCAGGCAACTCTATACGTACAAAAAAGGTGAGACGAAGTTTCCTCTTCCTCCCCACACATACTACAAATATTGTTAATCATACCTATCCCCCTTCTCACCAAATTCTCTTAGACGTTATTTTATCTTCCAAGACCCTCCATGCTGTAATATGAGCTGATGGTTGTGCATTTATCCTCCAGAAACTCATGAAAAGATCCTTCTCATCCGCTTGAACCATTTTTTTAAGCATTTTGTGTGCAGATTTGACTGTGTACACAATTATCTCCCCATATTTCCAAACCCAAGTATCCTCCTTATCCGCCCTTATCCTCTGCTCTCTCAAAAGATGCATCAGTTGTTGTTCCTAATTCTTTTCCCATTCAAACAAGTTCCTTCTCCATTCGATCCTCCAAGTTCACTCTGAATTATCAGCCATCTCCCCTCCTTGTCAAAGGAAAGATTCCTTATTAGAACAAATGGAGAACAACCTCGGAAAATTGTCCTTGAGAGTCATTTTTTTATCAGCAAGAAAAAATAAATAAATGTGAAGCACTTCAGGGATGGTGTAACCCTTATATAACTTGGCCTAAATGCCTACAACAGTCCAAACAACAACAACAACCCTTCACAACCCACAGAAAGAATCACCAACCCAACCTACCACTACTTGTTTTTTTATCGAAAACATACAAACCAATGGGTCAAGGCACCAATCAGAAAAGGAAAACACAAGCAGAAGGAACTTTGGAAGTAACCCAAGGTCATACCTTCAGTTGAGCCAAAGAGAAAATTTCAAAATGATCCATCACTACTCCTTTGAAAATATGTTTATTCCTATGACGCCAAATCTCACTAACAAAAGGAATCCAAATATTTCCAAAAGCTAAGTTGACAGCAGTAGGAGCACCAATCAAGTTAAAGTGCAAGAAATGTGAAGTAGGCTCAAGATGATCAACCGACTTCACCCCTACCCAAACATAGCAAAGATTCCACAATAGCCAAGAAAATCTACATTCAAAGAACAAATGACTTACAGTCTCCTCTTTCTTCCTACAAAAGCAACAAATTGTACTATCCATCGCAACCCCACGTCTTGCCAGATTGACCTTGGTAGAGATCTTGTTCTCCAGGACCCCCCAAGTAGTAATGTGAGCTAATGACAAATCCTTAATCTTCCAAAAATAGTAATAAAAACTCGAAGAATCCCCTGCTAACAAACCCTTTAAAAAATCATACGCTGAGTTCACTGAATAATCAATGCTAGCACCATCCTTCCATACCAATTTATCCTCGGAATCAATAAAGGGACTTGAAAGGTGTACAACCCCAAGAAGCTAAGTAATCAGTTTTGATTCCCAATCGAAAAGACCCTTTCTCCAAGACAAATTCCACACCCAAAGCTTAGTATCTTTCGATACCGACAGTGAAAACAACCTTGGAAAAATACTTTTCAAACTACTAGAACCCAACCAATTATCTTCCCAAAAGAGTAACTCCTTCCCATTACCGATCTCCCACCTGAAACAATCCTCAAAGGACGAACCCTAGACTTCTTGCTTCCAGACCTCCTTCAAATCTCTCCACCAGAGTGAATCTGAGTTGAGTAGTCGTTGCTCTTTAAGACTACTCCACCCACCATATTTAGATTCTAGAATTTCCTTCCAAAGCCCTCCCTTAGTCTGTCCAACATGTAGTAGAGGAAATCCCAGCGTATCGAGTCGTACGCCTTTTCGTAATCCACCTTAAAAAAACATAGCTAGCCTTTTTCCTCTTCACCTCCTCTAACACTTCATTAGCTACTAGCACGTTATCCAATAAACTCCTTCCTTCGAGGAAAGCAGATTGCCTAAGATTAATGACTTTATACAACACCTTCTTCAACCTTGTAGACAAAATCTTAGAAATAATCTTATAGGTGCACCCCACCAGCAAGATTGGTTTGAACTCACTCAAATGTTGAGGATTTTCAGATTTAGGAATGAGACAAATGAATGACGCATTTGACCCCTAGGCCATTTTCCTCTATTAGCAAAGTCATTCACTGCCGAGAGGATATCCTCTTTTAAATAATCCCAACAAAATTTTATAAAGCCAAAAGTTGAATCCACCCGGGCCATGACTTTTCGAGCTACCACAACTCCACACTGCCTCTTTACCTTTCTCTTCAGAAAAAGCACCTACCAACATCAAGTTATCAGAACTAGAAATTCTGTTGAAATCTGCATTATCCAATCTGACTTGTGGCCCACAATCCTCGTCAAATCTGGCTTTGAAAAAATCTCTGACCTTATCTTTAACCACATCCTTGTCTTCATACCAAATACCATTCTCGAAGATTGCATTAATCTCGTTTCTCGCTCTTTTCCACTTAATTGCCAAATGAAAAAAAACTTTGAATTTAAATCACCTTGTTTTAACAACTTTTTGTTTAAAAAAGTTCTGACTTTGATGTGCCAGTAACATTCTTCTTTCCTCCCTCCCAACATTGTCCAACTCGCTTTCATCATCTCTTGCATCTAGATCTTGAATTTTCTTCTGCAACTCGTCCCCTTCTTGATTTACATTCCCAAAGACCTCTCTATTCCATATTTTTAATTGAGTCTTCATCCACGTACTGAAGCATTCCAATCTCCACGCTTTGTAATAAATCTTTCTCTACTGCCTTCCTTACAACCCCAACTAACTCTTCTGCCACAATAAGAAAAAGAAACAGAGTTAGAGGATTTCCTTGTCGCAGGCCCTTCTTTGGCTTAAATTCTTGAGTAGGAACTCCCATTTACCAACATAGACACTGATGAAGACTCAAGACATGCTCTTATCCATCCAATCCACTTCCCGCACAAACCTAGCCTTTCCAGCATATAGTAAATAAAATCCCAAATAACTGAATCATATGCTTTTTCGTAATCAACCTTGAAGAAAACACAACTGCTTTTCCTCCTCTTCACTTTTTCCAAGACTTCGTTTATTACTAGAACACTATCCATTAGCCCCCTGCCCTCCAAAAACATAGATTGTTTGTCGTTTATAACCTTGTGTAAAACTTTCTTCAGCCTCAAAGACAATATTTTACCCACAATTTTGTACAAACATCCAATCAAAGAAATAGGTCTAAATCTATTCAAATGTTGCGAATTGTCAACTTTAGGAATCAGAGAATAAACGAAGCATTCATCCCCCTTGGCCATCTTTCGTCTTTCTCGAAATTATGAACAACTCTCATGATGTCAACCTTAATCTCTTCTCAGCAAAACTTTATAAATCCAAAGTTGAAGCCCTTAGGTCCCGCGCTTTTATCGTTATTACAACTCCACACTGCAAGCTTTACGTCCTCTTCGGTTATCCTTCCTACCAGCGAGGCATTGTCTTCTTTTGTAATTCTATTCAACTCTATTAAACCTCAAGTTTAACGTCCTTCGTGTCTCTCTACCGATTGGAACCAATACACGCAACCTTGCATACTTGAGCACCTCTTGTTCTGACATTGCAACATCAACTTCTACCAAAGACCCTGTAACCGTAGTTATTACTTGTTAAAACAGTTTTTGTTCCAGACTATTAGAGGGATTCTCTGCATCTGACCCAAACTAGCTTGTCCACCAATAATTTCGTTAACCAAATATATTTTATAAAGTAGATTACTTCCAGACTTTCTTCAAAACGATTTCATTCTTTTATGATTCAATTTTATTATCTATTTAAAATTTACCTATGGTTCAATTTTTAAGAGCATCAGCCCATTTTATAAAAACAATTCGATTAATTAAATCTTTTATAAAATGTGGTTTAATTGAAATTAATTTTAAAGTTGTATAATTTTTATAATTAGGTTCGGCTTGATATTTGATATGATTAGGTGATTATTTTTCACACCCCTGTAATTAAAGTCTAACTGCACTGCACCTTTTGTGAGATCAACTACTTTATATGGGCTCTCTTATTTGCTGATGAAAAAAAAATATGGGCTCTCTTATGTTTCAGGGTAGTAAAACATCAAACTATCTTTGTCCCATAAAAAAACTCCACTGCGATTAATTTATTAAAAAGGGAGTTTAACTTATTTTTATAAAATAAATTTATAAGATTATAATTCTTCTTATTCATATATTATAAAATAATTTTATTTTTAGTTAGTCTGATATTTTTAATAAAATTATTTTATATAAAAAGTTTCTTCTTTTAGGATTATTTTTGAAACTAATGTTAAAATACTATTTTTACTTATGAAAAACACAATTCCAAAAATAGATTTATGAACAACAGAACATTATATTTATTTTATTATTATATAATAAATAATACATTTTTTAATATAAAAATACATCAAAGTGTACTTTCTCCAAAAAAAAATTGTTACATGGGCCAATTCCAAAAAAAATCGGTTACTAATCCTTTATATTTTCATTTGATACAATAAAAACGTAATCTCTTCATCTAATTATCTCTTCTTCTATTTTGTTCACATTTCTTTTATTAAAAACCTTCACTCGAATTCTATTAACATTCACTTTGAACTGATTTGTGGGTTTTATATAGCAGGGAATACGCCGATCAAACAAAGAGAAGAATAACTAATACGAGAGAGGGATTATTTTCAAATTTATTCATAGGATAATCAATTTAAAAATAAAAACTTCAATTTTAAACTATTTGATTCAAAATTCGATTTAAGAGGTGTTTTTCTAAAAATAAGTTATCTCCTAAGAATTAATTTTAAATATTTTAAATCAGTATCAAAACCAATTGATTTAAAAAGTTGCCTTTTATAATAACTATGTTAAGAAGTGGGTTTTAAGTCTAACTCATCCCCATAAAACCGGCTCATGGAGATGAGGTTTGCACCTATTTATATATTATGAAATGTCCTTATCTCTAGTCGATGTGAGATTTCCAACACACCCCCCCTCACGTCGAGGCTACCAACTCGTGCGTGGAAATATATGTTATGGGTGGTCCGGTAACGGTCCGATAGCGGGTGGACTGATAAACCCAACAAATACTCGCTAGGATAGGCTCGAAATGGCTCTGATACCATGTTAAGAAGTGGGATTTAAGCCTAACTCATCCCCATAAAACCGGTTCATGGAGGTGAGGTTTGCACCTATTTATATATTATGAAATGTCCTTATCTCTGGTCGATGTGAGATTTCCAACAAACTAATTTAAAAAGTAATTTTTTTCATAATTCTATGATTATGATTAGGAAATTGAATTTTCACTTTTTATTTGATTTTTTTTTCATAATTCTATGATTATGATTATGATCCAATAAACAATATTAAGATGTAACATGATATCAATTTACAAAATCTAAAATCTAAAGTTAGCTTTGAAAATTAATTTATAAAATAAAGTTTACATATTTAATACAGTGATATGATTTTCTAACTTAAAAATTTGCATTTTGTATGCCCTTTTGAATAAATCGTTACTTAGTTTTACAATCTTCGATCTATCTGCATGGTCTTTCATGCGAGAAATAAATAATCAAAATTTTAACTATAAACAAAGTTCTGTATTCTAATGTACATCCAATTGAATCAAGTCATTAATTAAACCTACACACTTCCTAATATTGCACTCAAGATTATTGTGATCTTCATTAATGCAGGAATTTACCTCTGCTAAAATACATAAACAGAGCAGATCTGGAAAAATGAAATCAAAGCTTCAATATCTTGCTGCATATACTTTCAATAATGAAGTAAAGCTTGATCCTACAGAAAGAAAATAATGAGCATAAAGGAGGATATATATTGTTTTTACATGTTCATTCTTGTAAATTTTGAAAACTGAGAAACCAAAAGCCCTGGAAGGAGACTTCAACAACCATGAAGACACATATAGAGTAAGTTTATTGTTGGAAATCCCACGTCAACTAGAGATTAGAGTCTTTCATAGTATATAAGTGAATACAAACCTCACCTCATTTTATGGAATTGAGTTAGATTTAAAATCCACTTCGTAATATTTGTTCCTTTCTTTTTCTTTGTACAGATGTTAGTTTCCTTTTTATGATGGATTGTATATTGTAATTGAGAAATCTATGACTCCCAATTTTACTAGTCAATTCCTAATTTTTCAATTCATTCCTATTCGTGATATTCCAGCAATTACAGATATAGTGGAAAAAGTTGATGTCTTGATACCAGCATGTACATTTTCACTCCTCATACGACATATTTCATTGTTCTTATTACTCCTATTTAGCAGACACCACTACAAAGATTGCCAAATGTGTGCAACCACATGAGACCTACTACTAGTATTAGGTTTTCTAACTACCAAAACTACACAATCCTACACTAAAGAAGGATATGTCGGGTTCGGCATAGTGTCTACCCTTACCACCTAACTACTATATCGTCGACCACAAAACCTAACATACTTCAGCTAAACTAGCCCCATACTCAACTATAATACAACACTTCTATTGTTTTAAATATTGTACATAATTGATTATATGTTAATATCAGAGTGTAATTTGAGTTGCTTTAAGATTGAATTCATATAAAATCTTGGGTACGTCTTCTTTAGGGAGATTTTTCTAATCCAGTTATCTTTTCAAAACCTAATTTTATTCCAAACCAACCTCTTTAGGTACAACAAGATCCAGGACTCGAACCTAAGTCCTTCCAGTAAATGGAGAAACATTAATCACTAGACCAGACAAGTTCTTTGATCATATTATCATTTTTATTATTATTAATATTATTAGTATTAATATTATATTCATATTATTAATGTTGTTAATATTGTTAATATTATTAATAATAATAAGTATAATAAAAATTATAATAATATTGAAGAATTTGTTTGGTGTAGTGGTTAAATTTTCTTTGGTTACTGAAGGAACCTAGCTTCGAATGCCAAAAGTTACATACGGATTCCGTATGTAACACCTGTTTACATACAGATTTTAATCGGTATGTAATTCGCGTTTTTCTTGTAGTGAAAGTTGTTAATTGGTTTAATTGTTAGCTATACATAAATAATTATAGGTATATCTAAAGTAGTTGGATATATTTGAATTATTTAAATATAGTTAAATATTCTATAACCATATTAATTGATTATAATAACTATGCTATAGTATCAGTTGGATTTAATTTTGATTTAATTTGTACTAGGTAAGAAATTGTGTAAAAGAATGTGAAGTTAATGACTGCATACACCAAATCTAGAGCTTTAAACACTCACTCCCCCTCTAACTCCCTCTCATCGAAAAATTGTTGGTTTGAAACTTAATTATTGTTTTTACTATTATAGTGTTAAGAAAGGTTAATTGGTATACTACTAATGAAATTAAATAATCTCCAAATAAGTTAAAACTTAGAGAATCCTAATTTGTATTATTCTTGGCCTAATTTTCTAAAGTGAAATCATTTAAATAAAGAGTATAATATATATAGAGAGAGATATAGATTATCAGTAAATTTTCATTGTTTTTTTTTAATGTTTCATTCTCTTATTCTCTATTATTCTCTTATTCTCTTATTCTCTTATTCTCTGATTGATGTTTATGTCCCTTTACATGTATTTAACTTATATAATATAATAAATATGTAGATGGAGAACATTTTTAATGTTTCCTTACATAAATATTTTACTTTCACATGTTTGACAAACAAGGGAAATCTGGTTCAACAAGGTACATAACAAAACAATATTAATAACACGGTTTTACATATAATGGATAGAAAGAAATATTTTGAGGTTTTTTAAAACTACATAAACATATTTGATAATTTTAACTGCCTATATAGTTTAAAAATCACATATAGGGACAAGTTTAGCTATCATATCAACAGAGTTTGGATTTTTGAATTTTATCGATGAATTTGTATATTTGTAATTGTGAGCCTCTCAAAAATAAAGTATCACATTTCTATTACTTTTTTATTGTTTCAATTTCAATGTGGGATCTTTTATTTCTTATCATTCTTTATTTTGAAGAGATGATATACACAAATCTAAAATAACATCACAATAGTGTAGTGTAAAAGGGTTGAAACATCTTAGTGTTTTATTTTAATTTTTTTCTGATAAAAAAAAAGAGTATAATACATATATAAATCATGGTTTGATAGTATTATTTTTCTCTTACATCTAAATTACAATTTAAAAATTATTTTATTATAGTATTTATTTATTATATATTATTATTTTAATATAATATTTTATTATAAGAAGTAGTTGTTAAATGAAAATGGACGAAATAGGAAGTGTCAAAAGTACATTTCTCCAAGTTGGACGTCTATTGTTTTTCATTTAATGAAGGTCTTACTACATAGTAACAGCTGCAGCACTTGTTCACAGAACTTTTTATTGAGAGAAAAAGGTGATATAATAATGTAAAGAAAATAATATTCCAGGAGAATAATGTCAATTATATCATCTCCTCTAACTCAGTCTAATTAAAACCAACTATTTTATTTTTTATGGGAAACAAATAAATAGTTTAGAACAATCACAAATATTTGATTTCAATCAATTTTTACATGACACATATTTAAGTTTTGAAATTTGTAAGAAAGAAACAATGAGTGAGTATTAAGTATATGTGTGATGTAAAAATGAGTAGAATCATGATAATCACTTAAACAAATAGCTATGATTTTTCAGGGATAACTAGTGGTGCGACTAAGCTTTAAACCCTTGGAATTCCTATTCTCTAAACTTCTTTTGGCTATTTCCCTCATAGAATGAGTTAATGAGAGTTGAGGGTTAAGTCTGGTGGCGTTATATTCCTGGCAGAAATCCCTGTGCGAGTTCAAAGCATCTTGCATGGCTACTGTAGGACTTCGCCCTACTCTTTCTTTAACAGCTTCAGAACAAAGCCCACAAACCCAATTCCCACAGAAACATTCTTCAACCTCTCTGATATAAACTTCAGTGCACTCCTCCTTCAACCCACAACATTTGCATTCAGCTTGTTCCACCTCTTCAATACCACCAAGTTGCCTCTCCAACTTCAACTCATTATAGTATCTGTCAATTTCCCTCGACACATCCGACACAGCCTTTCGAAGCTTCTGCTGATTCTGCTCCTGTGTTGAAAACACATACACAAAGTGTCAAACTAATTGAGAACAAGACAAGAAAAGAAGCAACAAATGTAAGTAAATCATATATAGATTTCATCCAACGTAAAACGAGACAAGGAGAAAAGGTAATTGTAAAGATAAGACCATGTAGGAAATTAACTAGCCTGCTCTTAACTTGCCTCAGTTGATACCTTCTTTGAGAAGGGTGCATGTGGTTATTTATACCTAAGATGTTGGTGAGAGCAAGAAAAAAAGTTAGTTAGATAAGATTTTCAAGTAACGATGCATTTGATTGACAAGTGACAACTCAAATGCCTTTACAGAGCAACTGTATTTGTACATGTAAAGTCCGCTATCAATACTTATTAATTGGTCCACTAGCTCTGCAACAAGCTTATGAATTAGCAAAGATGTAATAAAGAAATGTTACATCTGCATGTTGAGCAATAAATCTAATGCACTTCACACACTTATAGCTAGGTAGCTAGCTAGCTAGCTATCTATTCCCTGTTTGCCAAGACATTTGGAACTAGCTCTAATCTTATATGTCTCTGGCTTTAACTCGTGAAGCTTCTGAAATGCTGCATGTACAGAACAAGTGGCAGCATACCCAACTTTTCGCATACGTGAACACCTCTCTGTGCCTTGGATTTAAATAAAGAACCATTCTAATTAAGGAAATAGAAAAACAGCTCTATCAGTTACGTATATAGTCATGAAAACAAAACAGCGGCACACATTACAAGACCAGACAAATGCCCAAACCAGAGGCTTCTTAATTAAGATATTCATGTTACATTTGTCATGTTATGCCTATAAACGGGTGATCGATGGATTTACCACAAATTTCTTGTATAATTTTAATAACAATTTGGTCATAAAACCTAATTCATGGTCACCAAGCCTCAACGTCACAATGGTGTGAGGTGCAAATTTATAAACTACATTTGTTATATATCTTTCATCAAATTTCAAATTTCGAGTTACATTACAAGAAAATCATGAAATAAAAATCAATTTTAGAGACTAAAAATAATTAGTTGTTATAGTGATTAAATTAGAGACTATTTTAAAGATTAAATAATTTTTTGGTTTCTAAATTAGTTTGTATTATTGTTAAATAGTTTTTAAATTGATATGTAATTAGCAACCAAGGTTTTTGCTACCAAATTTAGAAACTAAATAATTGGTAGTTAAAACTTTGGTAGCTAGTTAGATACCAATTTAGAAACTATTTAACAATAATAGAAACTAATTTAGAAACCAAAAAAAAAATTAGTTTCTAAAATGTTCTCTAATTTAGTTACTATTGCAACTAATTATTTTGGTCTCTAAAAATTGGTTTCTATTTGATGATTTTCTTGTAGTGTTACTATCTATTTCCTTTTTTGAACTGAAATTAATAATTAAGTGTCACGATCCTTAATATGAAAGTTATTCAAATAAATTTAGATTAATTTAGTTTCTAAAATTAATTGTTAAAATTTTGATAGCTAATTAGATATCAATTTAGAAACTAGTTTATAAATTTAGAAATTATTTTATATATCAATAATCTTTTTAGTCTCTTAAATAGTATTTAATTTTATTAATATAATAATTAATTATTTTTTATTTTTAAAATTAATTTTTATTTAATAATTTTTTAGTAGTAAAAACAAAAAATCAAACATCTTTCCGGCCAACAAAGAAGACCATGTACTTGTAGCATGATCAATTTAAGATGTGACATAAAAGGGAAATCCATTACCACCAAAAAGAAAGACTTATTTAAAAGATTTTAAACATAAGATTGGATTAAGAGACCAATTAGAGAAAGAATAAAAAAATACTTTATCAAGTTTTAAGTTGGATCATGGGCAAAATTTAGTTTCTCATATGTGTAATACAATTGCAATCCACATGACCTTCCAAAACAAGTTTTGTTCTTTGTTTAACTCAGACAGACAAGTAAAATTGCTCAAAATGATTTAAAGATATTATCCTAATATCCTACCCACCCACCTAAGATATGAATTTCAATTTGTTAGAGCAATGTCATTACTCATAAATAAGTGATTCACAGTTTCTATTTTTTTTAGCACATCCGACACATAATATTGTCTAAATTAACCCCTCAAGATTGAACATTATATTGATCATTATAGTACTTTTCCTAACAAAACCTCTCATACTAATCATAGCATTGGGAATAACTTTTAAAAACATAGAAAAAAAATTATTATTTCCATTGTTGTTTGTATTCCTTAAAATTGCATAGTCATATAGTCATGTCCATGTGTCATGTACATCCCTTTTAAAATTAACATTATTTAAATTATTGATTAACACTTTTTTTTATACTTTCTTCCACTCTTTTAAGTTACTGATTATTATTTTTTAAAATTAACATTGTTTAATTTATTGATTAACACTTTTCTTTTACACTTTCTCCATTCCTTTAAGTTACTGATTATTATTATTTTTTTTGTTGCTGATAAAAAAAATTGTACCTAAATATTTAAGAGAGAGCTTGTGATGAAGACTAAACGGTCTTTAAGGATTCTACTGAGATAAAGTAAATGATTAGATGAGACTATAATATATAATAAAAAAAATAAAGATGAAAAAACTTAGAATGTGATATACGTGACACATTTATATACCAGATACAAAACTATAACTATAATATATAGAATAATACTTTATCAATTACAGCTGCAATCAACGGACAGAGTGTGATATTTTATATTGGATGTGATCAAAATAGATGTAAAATATATAAACTTTTATACTAATAAGACTACTTTATGCTAAATTTGATTAAACATTTATAAAATATTATATTATATTTTTTTTTTGTTAAGAATAAAAATTACATACTATAGTATATCACTAATTAAGAGTATTTCTATTATTAATTAATTATAGGTCATTTTAAGGATTGGGATACCTAATGTCTCTATTATATTATATATTTTTTCTTGTTAAAAAAATACATACTATATCACTCGATAATTTAATCAATGTAAAATATAAATATACAACGTCAATATGTAACATATGATCTATTATTAATTAAAAGTTCACCACATTTTATTCTAATAATGATTATGTGAAGAATAATGTTGTTTGGATGATATGATGTGATATTTCTAAAATAGTGATTTTCAACGTAATAACGTAACTATATTTTATTCGTATATTCTTTATTTTACGAATTAAGTATATATAGTTACAATGTATGTATTGATGATGAAAATATTAATATTAGAATGTGAATTATTTTAAATGAAGTCATTATTTTTAGACTTGTATATTAAAGTTGTTTGAGAGATTATAATTTTTATTGGGACTTAAGTTTCTGAGTATTATTTATTTGGTTACGTTTTAAGTAATTTTTATTCGTATTTATGTTTTCGAGAGCTTTGCAATTTGGATTTATATGGTAATTTTTAGATAATTTATTTAAAACTACATAAAATAAATTTGAAAAAAAATCAATATTCATGAATACTCGCAAGTTTAAAGTTATATTTTAGTATTTTTCAAACAAATAACCTGCAGGTAAATGAGCTAACAAACATAATTTTTTAAGTAGTGTTGTCATGATCGCCGGTCGATGAAGCGGCGATCTCCATGCGTGCGTAGTCAGTGGTTGCTGAAGTTGTGCATCATTGCCGTATCCGAAGAACAGAAGATCAGATAACTGGAAATCGCCGAGGTAGACACATCGTCGGGTTCTCCAGAAAGCTTATTTGAAGTTGGAGATTTAGGTGAGTAAGTCTAGATGTGTTGGTTCGATAAAGATGTCTGTTAAACCTCAACATGAGCAATGAGATGAAGGGAACAACTCGCCCGTCGACGAGGGGATTTCCCGAGTGGATCCTCGTCAAGAGCGGGGTATCCTTAGGTCAGAGCATACATGGCGAGTAGCATTGGCGGCAGGCAATTTTGCAGAGATTGTGCTCCTCGTGGCACTTAGTGCTCACCAGAGTAAGCTACATGGCGAGTTATTCCCTGCATGGGTAACTTATCGCGTGGCGAGGTGAATGTAGGTGGTCTCGGTTCTGGGCGTTTCGGTAAAGTTGAATGTTGCTTTGAAGTAACTTGTTGGTTATATTTTTGGGTATGTTTTTCTCACTTTATGGTTGTTCTGCTCCAACCATAAAGGAGAGTTTCTTTTGTGGATGATATAGGAAGTCCACTTGTGGTTACTGTATATGGGTTGGGATACCCCTGAAGTATCCCCTTTAATTTTATTTATTCATTGCTGATAAAAAAAAGAGTAGTGTTGTCATCCTTTTATATATATATATATATATATAATTTTAATAATAATTACATTCAATCTTATTTCTTATTTTTATTTATTTTTTTATCAGTAATAAAAAATAGAATAAATGAAAGCATTAGAGATACTCAAACCCATTAAAAGAAGATTTAATATACATTTTTTTATTAAGAAGAAACATTTAAATTAAAACAAATTTACTTAAGAGGTGGTCCAACACTCATACAAAATAAGAGAAACAAAGAGTACCTTTCCACATACACAACAAAAAACCTAAATGAAACCTCCTACTGCCTATCCCAATACTCAATGCTACCAATTACAGAGAAGCTGAAAGATCAAGGACCAACCTCACCGCCCTTATAGTAACATTAAATCGAATGCATACATATCAGGGGTTCTAGGCACCAGTCAGGGAACGAGAAACTCATTGACGGTACCTTTAAAGAGATCCAAGACCAAACCTTAACCTATGCCAGGGAAAAAATTTCAGTATGGTCAATCACTCCTCCTTTAAATAAACAAGTATTCACGTGTCTCTAAATCTCGCTAACCAATGCAATCCACACATTACCCATAATAAGATTAACTAAAGTAGACACATAAAGAATTTTGAAATATTCAAAATGTGACTCAAGGACAATAAGATCAACCGAACTCACTCTAACCAATTGTAACAAAGATTTCAAACTAGCCAAGTGACTCTGCATCCGAAGAACAAATGATTTGTTCACTCCTCTAACGCCCTAACAAGCAGCAAATGTTGCTCTCTATCCCTTATCTCTCTAGATTTACCTTATAAGCAATATTGTTTTCAATCACCCTCCAAGTTGTGACATGAGCTGAAGGGAGAACCTTAATCCTCTAGAAGAACTTATACATTCGCGAAACTTCCTCGATTGCCTTCTCCCTTTAAGTCGAAGCAGACTTGACTAAAAACATTGCTCACTTGTTATCCTTCCAAACCCATTTGTCCACGATCTCCAACTCAATCCTCTTATTGGAAATCATCTCTAAAAGATGACTTACTTGATCCTCCTCCCAAGAAAAAAGACCCCTTCTCCAAATTAAATTCCACTCCCAGATACCATTAACCCATTTTCCACAATCAAATAGATTTGTCTCCTTAAGAACAGACAAAGAGAAGAGTCTCAAAAATCTACTTTTCAAGACTCCTAAGTCTACCCAATTGTCTGTCCAAAACAAAATATATCTCTCATTTCCAACCTCCTAATTAAAACGATCTTCAAACTTCCCTGCATTTACAAACCTTATCCCAAGCAACCCATGCAATTTTCCTCCCGTCTGACCCCAACCCCACAAAAATTTCCTCTCCAGGCACACAATCTTCTTCAACACATTAGACAACATCTTGAACAGAGAAAGATAAAACAAAGTTATTGACGATAAAACAAACTTAATCAAGCATATTCTCCCAGCCATCGAAATGTACCTACCATTCCACCTACCTAACCTGCTCTTTATTCTATTGACTACTTCATCCTAAAACTCGCCCCTCTTATGACACCCCCTACTGGCATCCCCAAGTACGTAAAAGGAGTTCTCATTACTTCACAATTTAAAGTTGTCGCAAAACGTAGAATCATCGTCTGATCAACCCCAACCCCAGCCCCACCAAGTCTACTCTTGAGAAAGTTCACCTTAAGACCAGATACCAACTCAAAATAGTTCAAAATCACCTTTATGTTAAACACATTTTTTATGTTTGCTTTGCAAAAAAAAAAAAGTGTGTCATCAACATATTGTAGCATGTTTACCTTAACCATCTTTTTCCCGACCTCCATGTTCTCAACCAAGTCTTTCTCAATCGCAGTTCTAGACATCCAAGCTAGACCTTCAGACGCTATAAGAAACAGGAACGAAACTAAAGGGTCACCTTGCCTCAAACCCTTCTTCGGAATAAACTCCTTAGTAGGGCTCCTGTTTACAATAACTAACATCAGTGTTGATTCCAAACAAGCTTTAATCCAAGAAAGCCACTTTTCGCAAAAGTCAAGCTTGCCTAACATATAATAAATGAAATCCCACCACACAAAGTCATAAGCCTTCTCGTAATCCACCTTGAAAAACACGCAACTTTTCTTCTTCCTTTTCATCTCTTCTAAGACTTCGTTGGCCACTAGAACACTATCCAAAAGCCCCCTTCCTTCAAGAAACACGTTGTCTAACATCGATGACTTTACTAATTACCTTTTTCAACTTGATTACCAAAATCTTCAAAACAATTTTGTACACAGACCCTACCAGCGAAATAGGTCTATAGTCAATAAGTTGTTGGGAAGTATCAGACTTATGAATCAAAAAGATAAAAGATGAATTTGACCCTCTAGGCCACTTACCATTGACCATAAAATCATTTACCGCCAAGACGATGTCTTCCTTAAGACAAACCCAACAGAACTTAATGAAACTGAAATTGAATTCATAAGGACCAGAACTCTTCGAGCTATGACAACTCCTAACAACATTCTTAACTTCCTCTTCAGAAATATCTCCAACTAGCGACTTGTTATCTTCATTGGATAAAGAGTTGAAGCGAACATTGTCCAGCCTAACCAAGGACTCAAACTTCCCATCAAATCTGCCTTCGAAGAACTCTCTGGCCTTAGCCTTAACCACCTCCTTATCGTCAGACCACTGACTGTCACTACTATCCCGTTGATCCCGTTTCTCATTCTCCCCCACTTCACAGACGCATAGGAAAATTTTATATTTAAATCGCCTTGTTTCTACCACTTTAGCCTTTCTTTTTTATGCAAGACCGCTTCTTGTTTGAAGAGATTCCGACTTTGTTCAGCTAGCAAAAGTCTCATCTCCTCCCGCCCAAACTTATCTAAAACGCTTGCATCATCTCTTGCGTTCAATTCTTGAATTTTCTTTTGTAATAATTCTCATTCTTGATTAACATTCCCGAAAACCTCTCTATTCAACCTCTTCAAATCTGATTTTAACTTTTTAATTATTTTTTTTAATATAAACATCCCACCACCAAACATCTCATAGCTCTGCCGTTTACTGCGAAAAAAGTCTAAGAACCTTTTATCTCTTAGCCACACATCCAAACTCCTAAAAGGTGTCGGCCCCACATCCACCAATGAAACTATAAGTATTAAAGCACAATGATCAAAGACCGATTTGCTGAGAAGAAATTGTTTACTGATCGGCCAAACATCCAACCATTCCCTAAAGATAAAATCATGTCAATTCTACGACAACCGATCACCCTTCCTGCACTAGCGCCCTGCACTAGCGCCCTCGCCAGTCACTGCGTAGTTATTAGTTTTCAACGTTGAGTTATTGATTTAAATTTTAGAGATGTGAAAAAGTATTTTGCAATAGTGACTTATTTTTCATCTTCTTTCTTATTTGTTAACATTGTTGTTTTGTTTAATTTTTTTCCTTTTTTTATCAGTAAAAAGAATAAAATAAATAATTATAAATAATAGGGGTACTTCAACCCTTTAAAAAAAAACATAGTAGTATCCTACAAAGAAAGATGACTGTAGTTTGATCTGCATAAAGTTACATAATGTCCCCATCCATGTCCACTTAAGCCAACCAAAAAAAAACCTATCTATGTAAACATTGTTGTGTTTCACTACAAGAAAAACATGAAATAAAAACCAATTTTAGATATAAAAAATAATTAGTTGTTATAGTAACTAAATTAGATACCATTTTAGAAACTAAAAAAAATGGTTTCTAAATTAGTTTCTATTATTGTTAAATGGTTTCTAATTAGCTACCAAAGTTTTAACTTCCAATTATTTAGTTTCTAAATTTGGTAGCAAAAACTTTGGTTGTTAATTAGATACCAATTTATAAACCATTTAACAATAATATAAACTAATTTAGAAACCAAAAATTTTTTAATTTCTAAAATGGTCTTTAATTTGGTCACTATAGCAACTAATTATTTTTTGTCTTTAAAAATTGGTTTTTATTTCATGATTTTCTTGTAGTGTTTTGCTTGTATTAGATGCGTTGTTTATAAACATGTTAAAGAGTATTTGTTCACTTAGTTATAGTTTATCTAATTTTTTATTTAAATGACTCATGATTATTATCCTTACATTTAGGGTTTTCCACGTTAAAACATTGTACTCCTGTTATTTTTGTTATATGGTATTTTATTTCATTGCTTATTACTTATTATAAAAAATTTATTTTGATATATACTATCATCATAACTCAATTATATATATAACTCAATTATATATATGGTCACTACCTACATACATATTTATTTATTACATTAATATCATTTTGGTTATTACTGAAAAATATTACATTATATTTAATATCGATACATTATTCATAAAATAATGTATTTATTAATCACATTTTGAGATTACACAACCATATTTTTAATCAAATTATATTATACATATGAGTTGGAAATAATCAATACTCATCTAAAAGAATCAACATAAATAGTTCGAGGTAACACTTTTATTAATACTTTGTTCCCACAATAAATATCGACTTAAGAAACAACCTAATACTAACAAATTTCAACACAAGAAAACATCCAAACTAGTTTCATCAATTATATTCATTTAACAAGGTTTTAATATTCAATTATACTAGGTAGAATTTTTGTAAACTCCTACTAGTATATCTTTTAACTATACATATTAATCTAAAGTCTACCATTACAATCACATAGAAGATAGGTTAACTCCTCTTATATGATAGTTGTTTTCCTTTCAAATAATATTTGTAAAGGAATGGTGGGAAGCTGATCATTCTTTATTTTTTTTATAAAGGTTAAATCATTCCTTAAATGCTTCACTTTTATTTTTTTTATTTTTTGTTGATAACAAATATATTTGTTTCAACTAGTATGTAAAAATACAAAATATCTAAAAAATTTATATAATACTTACTAAAAACTAGACCAACTAAGAGGAAATGTTTTTTTTTGGTGATTGGACATATGGAACCTGAAAGTATTAACAAAATAAAACTAAAAAAAGATTAACAAAATATTTAAGTAAATGAGAAATTTATATCAAATTAAATTTTAATTGAATAAAATTTGTATCACTGCAAGAAAATTAATAAATAGAAACCAATTTTAGATAAAAAATAATAATTAATCATTATATTGACTAAATTAGATACTATTTTAAAGACTAAATTTTTTTTTGATATATAAATTGGTTTTTATTATTAATAAAAATTACTCTAGATACCAATAACTTTTTAGTCTCTAAAATAATATCTAATTTAGTTAATATAGTGACTAATTATTTTTAATCTCTAAAATTGATTTTTATTTAATGATTTTCTTATAGTGTATAGATATAAACAAATAATTGGAGAAAATATATTGGAAAAAAATAAGAAATAAGTTTAGAAAATTAAAGAAAGGACAATGAAAAATTATAGAATACAAATTTAAAGAGATGGTGAGTTTTTATAAATAAATAAATATTTAATTAAAAAATTATTTATATTTTTAAATATAATTTAGTATTTCAACGCTTATTATTTTAAAAGAATAATATTTTTTTACCTAAATTATTTTTAATACCAATAACAACTGGTTCTTGTACATATAGAACCAACGAATCCTTATGAAAAAAACTTCATAAAAGACCGAAGAAGAAGATCAATAACGGAAAAAATAATTATCCATCTAATTTAAGTAAATTGTATATACACTAAAAAAAACTGCCATTTCAGGAAAATTATTTTTCTTTTTTACCACTACAAGAAAACACGCAATTAACTGTCAGACATTTGCATCGATTTGGTGTGAACATGTTTTTCGTCGACTAAATTCACAAAAACCAGCGCAAAATTGATTTTCATGGTCATTCTGACGCCTAACGAACAAACGAAGAGATTTCGAAAAAAATAAAAATAAATTATGTTGGTCATGATCGACGCTTAATTTAAGTTGTGGGGTCAACGATAATGTTAGAGAAAAATATGTTGCGTCGAGAGTAACCAACGCAGTGTTATATTTTAATATTTTAATATTTTAAAAATTATTTATTTTGAATTTATTAATGTGTAATATTATAATAAATATTTTATTTTTTAATTATTTATTTTATTTATTTTAAATTTAAATTTTTTAATTTTATAATAAATATTTTAAATTTTAAATTTTTTTATATAAGTTTGTTAAATTAAATTGATTAAGTGATTGATTTTAAAATTATTTAAAGAAATTATGTTTAGAAAGAATTGAAGAATGTAGAAAAATAATAATTGAGTAAAAGAAAATAGTATTTAAATTTTGTAAATGTTATATAAAATATTTTAATTTTTTAAAGATTATTTATTTTAAATTTATTTAATTTATAATATTATAATAAATATTTTAATTTTGAAATTTTTTATATAAGTTAGTTAAATTAAATTTATAAAATTGATTAAGTGTTTAATTTTAAAATTATTTAAAGAAATTATCTTAAAAGGTTTAGAAAGAATTGAAAAATGTAAAAAAAAAATTGAGTAAAAAATATACGTATTTAAATTGTGTAAATATTATATAAAATATACATAAATTTAGAAATATAAATTTAAAATGAAGTAATTAATTAATATAAAATGTAATGGATGTATTAAAAAAATAGAGAGTCAATTTTATCTTAAAATCTAAAAGTAAACTTGGTTACTAATTACATACCAATTTAGAAACTAAATAATTGGTAGTTAAAACCTTGATTGTTAATTAGATACCAATTTGGAAATTATTTAACAATAATAGAAACTAATTTAGAAATCAATTTTTTATTTAGTTTATAAAATGGTCTCTAATTTAGTTACTCTTGCAACTAATTATTTTGGTCTCTAAAAATTGGTTTCTATTTCATGATTTTCTTGTAGTGGGCGTTTTATACATTTGTGTCGGTTTGACCCACGCATAAGCCAACGATATTGCGTCACTTTTACGTTGGTGTGGCCGACGACATTTTCGTCCATTTTTTGTCGACTTGGCCCACGCAATGTGTATCGCATACGCTAGTCGACAAAAATGTTACTTTGCTTTCATGAGTTTTTCATTGGATGGTTGGTCAACGTAAATCCGACACTTAAGCGTCAATTTTTGCTCATTCATGTCCCTTTTTTGGTCGACGAAAGATCATATTTTTCTTGGATGTACACAAACGCTACCAGGGCTAATTTGGAAAGGCGTGGGGTTGTGGTCGAAAGTCTCTTGTGTAGTTTGTGTGGGATGGAAGAGGAGACATGTCGTCATTTGTTCTTTGAGTGCAGAATAGTTTGGCTCGTTTGGAATCAATGTTATGCTTTGGCTAGGAGTGGCATTTGTTATCACAATGAATCATGTTATCATTTTTTACATTTTAAGTTGGGTAGAGCATCATAATTTGTTAATAATGTTTGGAAGTGATTTAGATTGTTGTAGTAAGTGAGATTTGGAAGCATAGGAACAAAGTTATCTTTAAAGGTGGTGTGATTAATTATTCAGAAATGTATACTCTAGTTCAATTGAAGGTTTGTTCGTGGGTCACTTTCAAGACATTCTCTTCTTCTTTTTTCTCTGTGACTGGTGTCTTGATCCTTTAGTTTGTATGAAGTTTGTTAATTGATGTATTTCTATAGTGTTGGTTTGTCCCTTTGTTGTTTTTTGGGGGTTTACAGGAGGAGTTCTATTAATTTTTTATAGGAGTTGTATTGGTACGGTTAGGGAGATATTAAAATTTTATTTTTTTTAGATTTGTATAAGGGTTAGAGCAGCTCTCAAATAATTCACATTAATTTATTCTTTTTTGTTGATAGAAAAAACAATAACGTTGATAAAAAAAAATTATTTTTTTTTCTTGATAAGGATAAAATGATTATATTAATCCTACACTAAAACTCAAATTATAAATGGATTGGAGGATCGAAAGTGTCCTATTAATTTTATTTAATTTGTTATTACTAATAAAAAAAACACTCAAACTGGGACTATAAGTAATAAAATACTTAGTTATGGGCCTTGTGGAGGAAGACATGTGAACTTAAATTTGTATATTAAAAAGACAGTTTGAGAAATATGCTTCCTTTTATAATAATTAGAGTTTAACTTTTACACTGCGTAAATACTTTTACAAATATTTCACTAAAAAGTTTTTCGATATTTTACATTTACTTATATATTATAAAATAACTTTATCTTAACAACAATAATATTTGAACACTATTTTTTATTTTTTTTAAAGAACAGCACACCATCTCTGATGTATCTATTCTGTTATATCTCTCAACAAGTATTAAATAGCGTCCGAAAACCATGCAACATGTTTCAAATGTTTCACTTTCAAAGTACGAACATATAAATTAAACTTCATTTGTATTGCCAGAACCTAATAAATTACCTTCACTGTTGCATATATTAACAGTGAAGATATGATGTGTACACATGCCTACAATAGAAAACTGAGGTGGTATAGCAGAAATCCGAAACCAAAAGTTGATGAAGATCAATGAACGCACCACCATGCTTATATATCCTTGGAATCCTTAGAAGTGGTGGACATGGCCCTGCATCTTAAACTCTTCTTCAAGATCTCTTTCACGTCTTCAGCTCGATACAAAGCAGGATACGACCTACCAAGCCAGTTAAACTTCACACAATCGCTCATGTGCTCTTCCAAAGCCTTTTCTCTTTTCCCACCATTCTTCTCCATCTCCACATGCACAGCTTCAGCACACAATCCGCATATCATGTTCCCTGAGAACATGTCACGCACGCGCCCTATGTACTCCTGGCTGCACTCCTCGCACATTCCACAACACTCGCATTTCGCATTCTCTACCTCGGACGCGGTTGGTATCTCATGTCTCTCCTCTACGACCACTTCTGTGTTGCCTTCTAAGGTTACATCAGAAACCGTGCTTTGGTAAACACCAGCCATGTTGCTGATGGGGGAACTGAATTGGTTTGGGGGCATCACTATGTATATGTGTATCTCCTTATTCTATATCAAAGGTAGAGTTCAATGATGTTGTGGTTTTTGTTTCAGTTTGGAGATGTATTTATACGAGTGAAGGGAATATACGTAGGCACTATATACTACCTATGGTATAGGATACTGGGGTTTTGAAACAGGTATTAGAAACCTAGCTAAGAGCAGATGTATGTGGACTTCAATTGTTTTTTCTAGTTAACGATGAAAAGACAAGATAATAATAATAAGGACTGAACTTTAAACCAGATATTTCACCAACGAGTTGGCATGCATGCACAGGGAACGATTTCAAGTTCCATCACTCCAATATTCTCAAATGTCACATTCTGTTAACTTAATCTGAAACCCAAAAGCTCACTTAAAATTTTAAAACACTTTATTATTCAGTCACGCCTGCATTAATTCCATATAAAGCATAAAAACAACTTTGAATTATTAAAGATAAATAGGGAGTAACTTAAAATAGGTTAAATAAGTATAAAAATATACATACATGTAGAAAAGAAATATCACATTGTAGAATAGTAAGGTATACCATTAATAGAAATATATTACAATAATAGATAATTTTACTGTATATATCTATATATTACTATACTACATTTTCATTGTTACATTGAACAGTGCTTACTGGCAACTACTAATCTTGACATTTGTTGTGTATTATTAACAAACACTCTTTCTTTTTGTAATATATGCCATGATGAGTCTACAATAACTTGTTAATATAAAAAAAGGTTATGCATGTTATTGGTACAAGATATATATCATTGTTTATGTATAATATATATCGACAGAGATTAAAGATTGAAACTTAATGACATAACTAGACAGAAAAGTTTAATGGTCCAAGTGTGATTGTATAATTAATATTAGTTTACCTAATTAACAGCTTTCCTGAATTCATTGTCTCTGTGGCTAACTCCATCTGTACTGTGAGAGAAAGAGAGTAAACAACTGAGACCCGCAAGGCAAGGCAAGGAAACTGTGGGAACAGTGGAAACTGTGGGAAGAATCCCCAAAGAAAACAAATACCACTTGTACCTGTTGATTGATGAAAAGAAAGTATAATTTATAAATGCTGATGTCGCCGGAAAGATCAGCAGAATTAACTAACGAAATCCGAAATCATGTGAGAAAAAGATCCACGGACGCCCGTGTAATGTGATGTGATGAGGGAAGAAAGTAAAGGTAATTAACCTTCACGAGTTTCTTGGAGTTTTCAATAAAGAAGTCGTTCAAAACGTTCAGTTTTTATATCCATCATGGTTAATCTGTCGCATGAAAAATAGTTACATTTTTTTTAAGAGAAAACAAATATCACCAGGTGTTCTTAATTCTTTTAATAAAATCCTGAACTCTGTCAGAATAAATTGCTTCAAGAGCTTAAGTTTCCGTTTACCAAGTTCACCATTTGATCATATCTCTTTTATACTGTGAAATCTGAAAGCATGAAATCTGAAATCATTAGGAAATGAAATCTGGAATCATATAAGAATAAGCATATTTTTTAAATGGATTCATCGACCATTCAAAAATGTTTATCTTAACTCAATTAAAAGTTGAGTCTTGGATAACATTTAAATTTGATTATGCTTGTTTTACTTATTTTGAGTGGTGCATTAATTCGGTAACTTGTATATTTTCAATTAAACGAGCTTTTGCAAAGTTTATTCCTTTAAATGGAATGTTTGTTGTTTCAAGTTTATAAAAATTATATAGGTTAAAAGGGATTTTGAAGATATGTTGTGTTATAATTATGTATAAGGGTTGAGTTATTTCATATTATTAATTTATTTTTTCTTGACAATAAAAAAAATTACTATAACTTTTCCCTTAAATTTATTCTACTTAAATTTCTCTAACCTTTTTCGAATTCAATGTCCAAAGTTTAGGAACCGTGTAACCAAAATATCATTAGTACTTTTAAATGTCTAGTCAAGTCATTGACAGCGATATAAAAATATTCTTATATGAAACAGATATAATATGAAACCTCATTTAAAAATTATAATTTAATTTATATTTTTTATCAATAAAAAAAATATTTAAGGAATGCTTCAATCAAACGAATATAACATAGAGACCTCAAAACCCTTCCAACCTAAAAAAAAATTAACTCATAAGTATTAATCAGTTCTAAAAGGTTATATTCGTTACAATTGTACTTGACACTACTTTAAACGGTTTTATCTCTTTGAGATGGATATAACATCGAAGTCTCATTAGTTGCAGTCAGCGTCCATCATTTGATAGGTCTTTTAGATGTTCATTGGTTTGAGTTTACTAATTCCAACTAATACACAGTGTTTTTTTTTTTTTTGCTTTGAGCAAAGACTCCATCCACCAGATTTCATTGAAACTACTAAGAATTTCTCCATCATGCTTTTGAGTGACTTAACATAATTAGCAGCTAAAGAGAGATAACAAGCATAAGCCTTGTAAACATATTCAAAGAGACTTTCACATTAAAAAAAATCATTATATAATAATTAAATTTGGAAATTAAATATAATTAATCATTATATTAATTAAATTATATATTAATTTAAAGATCTAAAGTGATTTTTATTATTAATAAAAAATTATAAAATAATTTCTAAATTGATATCTTTTAATTACTTTTTTATATCTGAATAAATTAAAAAAAAAACATTTTAGGATGTTCCAACTCTTTAACATGCCTACAAACTTTCTCTCTTTTTTTTTTTTTATCAGCAATAAAAAATCAATAAATGAGAACCACTTCAGGGGTGGTCCAACCCTTTTACAAACACACATACAATTTAACTCCTAACTCGACACCCAAAACCGCCGGTCAAAAGACCAACCAAACCAAGCCCTAACTAGCTTTACCGAATCAGCTGTATACAGGCCAAAGGATCCAGAACCCAACAGGGATAGGAAAAATAAACTTCGCGGGACTTTGCAGCAATCCAAGACCACACCTTTACTTGTGCTGAGGCAAAAACTTCTAACGCATCTGCCACTCCTCCATTAAAGACGACCGAGTTCCTATGCTTCCAAATTTCACTCACAATTCCAACCCAAATTGCCCCCCAAACATCATTAACCGAAACAGATGTCTGACTCAACCTGAATTGAATAAAATTTTGCATTAGATTTCCCTCTAACCACCTTACTAATACATACACACAGAAAAAAAAAAGTCCTTGCAACAGAACCAGTAGCCTTAGCAGATAAGCACCTAAGCTACAAAAAATGGTCTACAAAACCATTCAATTCAACCTATCTAGACCAAATTCTTAAACTAGATTTTCGCTCTTACTACAGGGATTATTTCCCCCTTTTCACAAAGGCCACGCCTCGAACCTGGTTGCTTGATTGCTAGCCAGGATGGACCAACACCCTTGCATCACGATGACTAAAACCTGGTGTAAGTTTTAACTACTAATATTATTTTATATTCTAAAACTAATTAATTTAGAATATAAAGTAGTAAGAAGCTAAAATCTTGGAAGCTAGTAATTAGATATCAATTTAAAAATCATTTTATAAATTTTTATTAATAGAAACTATTTTAGATACCAATAATTTTTTTAGTTTATAAAATGGTCTCTATTTTAGTCAAATAATAACTAATTTTTTTAATCTCTAAAATTAATTTCTATTTATTGATTTTCTGGTAGTGTGAGAGATAATAACAAAACACAAATATAATAAAAAAAACAACACTTATTTATCCCACACTTTATTAAGACTCTGAAGTTTTTTTTGCATGTAACCCTGAGATTACAAAGTTTTTAGACACTCCTTTTGACACTGTACTCAATCCAAATAAGAAAACTTATCTCTAGGGTATCATATGTGACAACCAAACCTAAGCATTATGTTGTTCCATACAAAAAAAAACTTCTTCGTCATCTCATTTCCCTTCTTAAATATGATCTTGTTCCTATGGTTCCAAATCATGCATACAATACCTACCCACACTCCTTGCCAAATCTTATTTTGTTTATCATTCAATTCCATTAGATTAAAATTTAGGAAATGTTTCATTATCACACAAACACCAGACAAAATGATTTTGCATCCTAGAAGTAGGTGTGTAGCAATTTTATCAGCTTGTGGGCAAAATTTGCATAGGGTACTGAAAATCCCTACCCCCTGTGTACCAAGTTAACATTTGTTGGTACTCTACCCTTTAACATTCTTCATGTCACATATTTGGTTGTTGGGGACGTATATTTGTATCCAAAGGATAGGATACTTGCTAAAATTGTTGTTTCATAATTATGGTGCAGAAAATCATATATGCTAACTTTACGCTCCCCTTGCTCTCCCCTCTCCAAACCTATGAGTCCTCTTCTACGTTCTTGAAGATTATTCCCTTTATAATTTGTATTAGATGAATTGAACAAAGGTAGAACTGACAACACTAAGTTTATAAGGCCAACTCTACCAACAAAGGATAAGAGTTTATCCTTCCACTTTGTGAGCTTCTTCCTAATACCAGTTATCACATGTTCCCAAAATTGGGACTTCATAAGATTCACTCCCACTAATATACCTAGATACATAAAGGGAATGGTCATCTTATTACAATTTAAAATTGTGGAAAAATTTCTCAATTCATCTCTCCTAATCTCAACACCTCCTATATTGCTTTTATGAAAGTTAACACACATTTCAGATGTCAATTCAAACCCTCCCAGAATACACTTTATAGTTACAACATTTTGATACCTAATTTGACAAAGAAAAAGGGTATCGTCAATAAACTATAATAATTCTACTTTGACATTATTTTTCTCCACTATCATCCATTGAAAGATATTTTTATTAAAGGTTTGTCTCACCATGTCTGCTACTACTATTAACAATAAGAATGGTGTCATCGGATCCTCTTGTCTCAATCCTTTACTAGAATTTATCTTTTGGGTAGAACTCTCATTGTCCAATATAAAAATAGTGGCATATTTTAAGCATGCTCTAATCCAACGGATCCACTTAGCACAAAAGCCTAATCTACCCATCATATAGTACAAAATGTTCCAACTAACCGAATCATGAACCTTTTCATAATCCATTTTTATTATAATTCTACTTTTCTTAACTATCTTCGTTTCACCAACCACTTCATTGGCTACCACTATATTGTCCAGCATCCCTCTCCCTTTTAAAAATATAGTTTGTGTATTGTCATTTAATTTAGACAACATATGAAATTAATTTAAGCAACACGATTTCTAAAAAAGGATTTTTGGAACAAAAATTTCAGAACAAGATTTCCATAACATATATGAAATGCATTCTAAAATGATCTTTCAATAACGAGCTTTCCATAACAGAATTTCTAAAATATGAGATACTTTCCAAAATAAAAAATTTAAAATATATAAGATGCATTCCCGAACAGAATGCAAAACAAACTTTCCAAAACATATGCATCATTCAGAATGAGCTTCCATGAACATTTTCTCACTATATATATCTTATTCTTTCTTTCAAAGAGTGCAACAAAAATATAGAACAAAGGTTAGTTGGAGGTTCAGTGCGGCAGAGATGGTGGCAGCGGAGGTGGTACTGGCGGCATGATGCAGTGAGAGAGGTTATTTTAATCTTCTTCTATTAATATATAGATGCATTTAGTAATTATGGAGGTTGCAGGAAGCAAAACCCTTATTCAGCAAAACCGCTAACTGGGCTGAAAGAAATTTGACTGCTTTTATTAAGGCTGATTCTTCCTGCACCCTAACAAAATTCTTCCTACACCCCATCATTTTCGAAGAAAACTATTTTACCCATTTTTAAAAAAATAAAACTATTTTACCCTTTTTAAAAATGACTTTCAGATTGCTTTTTCCGAAATATTTTCGAAATATATTTTTCAGAATATATTTTATTAATTCTGGATTTACCAATCTGAAAATAAAATAAAAAATATGTTCCAGAAAGGATATTCTGGAATGATTTTTTGTCTATTAGATATCCTATTCTGGAAACGCCATTTGCTTACAGAACTTCTATTCTGAAAATATTTTTGCTTATGGAACTCCTATTCCAGAATCATCCAAAACTGTAAAAGGATATTTTTTATATTTTAAAGACTGTAAAAGTGCAGGAAAAAAAATGTAGGGGTGTAGGAAGAAACTCCCTTTTATTAATTTCTTGAATTTGTAACAAACTCTAACTCTCTGTGGCCCATTAATCAGATAAAGTATGGGTAAAACCCGCGCAATTAATTGTTAAAAATAAGCTAAGCTTGAAAAAACTCTTTTTCAGAGTAAAATAAATTATTAAAACATCATATATTAAATTATTACTTTAAATTTAATTTGACAATATATGGAAATGGTAAAGATTGTGTAAATAAATAATTTAAGAAAATTAAATCAAATTATTTGGATATTAAAATAATTTAATTTCTATTTTTAATTAATTAATATAAATATAAAAGTAAAACAAATAGGGAAAAGATTAGACGGAACGGAATGTTCAGATTTTTTTCTATATATAGTCATTAATGTGAAATATTTAATTCACAGATATTATTATATCAAATTAATTGAAATATTTTTTTACTGAAAAAATCATCAATACGATTTATAAGGAAAGCTTTATTTACGTCTTTAAGTATAATTAAATATAACTTTACAATAACTATAAAAAAAAAAGCTAAAATAATTCCTTTAAAGATAAGTTAATTTTAAGATTTTTTTTATATTCGTTCTCAAACTATTTAGGGGTTGGTAAAAATAATTTTGAATAATCAAATATAACTTTATTACAGTGTAAACCTATATCCCAACCTGGATAGTAATTTATGTTGGTATAAATTTATGTTTTATATAAAACTATTAGAAAAGAGATCAAACTACTTTAGTTATGATTTTAAAATAATTTTTTTGTTTTTGTTTAATCTGACAAGTAAATAATTAGATTAAGAGAAAATAAATAATGTAAATGAAAAACAACTCTCTTAAAGTTTCTCTTCAAAATACTAATTACATAATAGATATTTCTCTTACAGAATACTTAACATAAATCTTACTTCATAATTAATTTTTTTGCTTATTCTCTATCTTATTTGATAGTTCTACAGTTCCTACAACATTCCTTTCAAAGTGCAAACTTTTGATACAGAATTATAATTAATTTGACATTGACGTATAACAAAGACCAAATATTGAAATATCATTTTCCCCTGTCAAATCTTCCACCTCCAAGTGTATTAAATAGAAATATATAAGAAATATAGATAAAAATATTTTAAATACTATCAAATTTAATTGATTTTGGTAAAAAGAAATAAACCAATATCTAAACAACCATTGTTTATTTATTCTTTCCTCTTTATTAAACATGGTGTAAGATAATAGAAGAGAAAATATTTGAATAATTTTGAATTTTGTTATGTATGTACATTTTATTTTATAATTTAAAGATTTTTTTAATTAGTTACTTTCATTTCTTCTTCTTTTTAAAACATTGGTATCATTATTAAAGAGGAAATTTTTTAGTAGCTTGAGAAAATATTGAGTGTGACCTTGTCTTTTTGTGTTAATTTGTAGGGGCCCTCCCAGCTCAACCATTTTGAAAACTATGATATTGTTGAAATGTGTTTGTTTAATTGTAACCAATTTCAATAATAATGTTTTCTTTTCTTTGTTCCCTAATCACCTAGAAAAGTATATTGTTATTTTCTTATTGATATTAGTAAATTACTTTTCTTCAAAAACAATTGAGCAGGGTCCATATATGGAATTGTTTACTTTTTGTAAGTTGATTTGGCCAACTCATTTAATACTACTTGGTGGTGGACCAATAACATGAAATGGATCAACTTGTTTTTATTTTATTTGTTTAAGTTAAATATGTAATTATTTATAAAATTATTTTTTCATGTTATTTTTTAATTCTATTACATGTTCAGTTATTCAAATATTTTAAACCAAATATATTATTTACAATTTTGATTTCTAAACTAAACAAAATTGATTTCAATAATATGTGATGCAATTTCAAGTGTTTTTCTCAAATTCACATGTAATAATTTTCTCTCTTCACTTTTTTTTTCTTTTAGGACTTATTTACTTTTATGGATGTACTTTTCAAATGTAAATATGTGAGAAGATACTAGTTATTTGGATTCAGGATTTTGTGAGAAAGAGAGAAATAAGATATAAGTGTAAACAGTAAATATCTCATCCATTTATAATGAAAAAAAAAATAAAGAAGAAATCACGTCAGCATGAATTATTTTTGAATTTATTCTTGTTAATTAAATTTAATTAAAAAAATATTTTAATAAAATGAAATAATAATATTAATAATAAAATAAAATTTTAATACAAAAATATATACTTATTTATAATAAACAAATTATATAATAATTATTATTATAAATATAATAATACTATTTATATTTAATACAAAAATAAATTTTTTATTATAATTTTAAAATTTATAAATATTTAAATTGTAACACCCTATAATTTATATATAACTATTACAATAAAAGTTGTATCAGCTTTTATACAAACTTTGAGTTTTTCAAAACATTCCTAATACATTATTAGTACTTATGGAAACACAAATATTTACAATATACAGTTCAAAAGAACATCCTAATGCCCTCCAACCTCCAACACCTGTATGGCCATTTGCTCGTGTGCGTAGTACAGTCATTGCAGTTCAAACACAACAAGAAAAGAAAGAGTAAGCTAATGAAAATAAATTTCATATCTTATTTAATTTTTGCAAAAAGAACCAATCAAACAATCATTTATAGAATTTTTTTTAAATGTTGTCATATAAAATTTCAATATCAATTTCATCATTCATATAGACCACACATGGATCTATTTTCAATCTCACTTCATCTTCTGGAAGACTCATTAAGTATGACCCTACTAGAGACTAACACCTGATCCAAAGATTACTAGCGAATCCAATAGAAAGGATCAAGGTAAGTTCAAACATCCAATATCGAGTGTCTACAACGAGACCCGGTGTGTATGAACTCCCTCTAAACTTCTCACCACCTGATATCTTAGTCTACATGACTTAGATCATCAGTGAAGCAAGAGGATCTTCGATAAACATAGGTTTTTCATACTTAATGTACCATCAAATAACAATTCATACATTATCCCAAATGTATGACATCAATTTCATACAATATCATTCAAAACGCAATCCACGATATTCAAAATCCTATTTAATAGAACAAAAAAAACAACACTTAAATACTAAACCACCAAAATCTAATATTTTTACTAGTTTAAATAATATATAAACAAACAACACAATATATAAACACACAACATCCCTGCAAGAGAAATTGAATATTGGGACCACGTCCCCTCCGCATTCAAATCTTATATCCTAGGGTGCTATTAAAAATTAAATTTAGCTTCCCTTACCTCAATTGCTTGCTTTCCAAGCAACTTCTAGAATTTTATTCTTCATAGTCTGGATAAGCTTCAAGATTTACGGACCTAATGCAAGTTATCCAAACAAAACAAAAATTCAGTATATAGTAGAATAAGTTGAGAGTATTAAACTTCTCAACGGACTCCACCAAGATTGATAACTAATTCCTAAGGAAAAATATAGAACAAAGGATCTTTAGAGCAAAAATGAACTTACTCTATTTGAAATTCTGATCGGGTAGAAATGTTCCTTAACCCCTCGGCTACAGCGTGGTATGATCAGATTCTAAAAGAGATGAGGTATGGAGTGAGAAATTAAGAGAGAAGGGAGAGGAGAGAAGTTGGTAGAGAGAGAAAGTGATTTGGAAGAAAGAACAAGAAAATGATCGTGTGGGGTGGGGGGAAAAGATTATACAACTTATAATTTTAATTCATCCAAATTTACACAAAAATATCTAATATTTGATTATTCTATATTTTTAAAGACAAGGGTAAATTTGTAATCTTATATTTTACACATTTAAAAAAAATAAAAATATTCTTACAATCATCATATCACTCATAAACTTCAATAAACTTTTCTTATAAATCCACTTTGAGATACCCCAATCCAAACACACTAACTTTCTTCACACACCAACTCCCTCGAATCTTCATAGTTCCTCTCTTCAATCCAAACATAACAACCTTAGGGTCTGTTTGTTTCAAGAGAAGTAGTATTGTTCACGTGGATGGAAGTGCAGTGATATCCCTCATTTGGATCCACTGTATGCAGAAGAGGAAAGGAGGATCAACGTGAATAGTATTTTCCATACTTCTCCTCATATTGCAAAGAACCATGCAGAAAACCATGTAAGCAGGTGTGTTTTTCCCATTTTAGCCTCATTTTTTTGTCTTTGCATAAATATTGTTCTGGACTGGAGTGCTTGGGACCTCGATTCAAGTATTTGGGTGTGGTCGGGTCGGTTTTGGGCCCAAAGGGTGGGTCAAGAGCCCAAGCACGATGAAGAGCAATTAAAATAGAGAAAATAATGAGTCTGGTCATACCTTAATATAAAAGTTGTTAGTTGAATATATATATTAATAAATATATAAGTTGTTAATTAAATATAAGTCAAAGCTGTTGGGGATAAAATAGTTAGCACCTAAGAGTGATGGTGCACATGTAAAACAGAATTTTTTCTATTGTTAGCACCAGATCAGAGGTGCACGTGAAAAAATGGTTTTTCTATTATGATTAAATGCTTTCAGTTAAGATTATATTATCGTGGGTGAAAGTTGTTAAAGTGATAACTATAAAAGGGGCTTGAGACCCCTAGAAAAGGTGTGATGTTTCTGAGTACTTTAAATTGAAACTGATTACTTATTTTGTATGCTCTCACTATCTTGATCGTTGGAGTGTGATTCCCTCTATGTCTCAGTGAAGTTTTATTTTAGTGCACCAAGAGGGGACAAACTAGAAGTGGAGCTTGCCCATTCAGTCAATCCGGGGTCAATCGGCAAGAACAAATATAAATTAAATAATAATATTATTATTAAATTATCAACTTGCATTTTTTATTTTTCTCTATTGTCGAAATTTTCTATTCTTTTTATTTATCGTATTATTTTGTACTTTTGAATTATTGTTTAGTAAAATAGGTTTTAAGTCAATTAGCTAGCTAGTGATGATTTAAATCAGTTATTTAAGTGAATGAGTTAAACCTTAAGTTATATAAAAAGATGGCTTATTTGAAAGGCCTTACATTATGTTGATTCACTTTTACAAACAAACCTAGTGAATCAACGTAGAGTACTTGAGTTGATTCAATTTGACATATAAAAAAACTAAAAATCATGATTTAATATTACAAAAAGCATAATTAAATTACCGTAAAGTTTAAGTAAATGTTAGGCATCGAATAAAGAATCAAATTAAAAAAAGTTATGAAAATTTATACTACTTAAATATTATAAATTTACTCTGGGCATATTTTTTAATATATTTTATTAATTCACTATTTACATAAAGTGTCATTGAGACCATGGTTAACTTAATTCATATTTTAAATTCAGTTACGTATTTATTGAAGAAAAATTCCGACAATCGAATATGAGGGATTTGCTGAAATTAGAAAATAACTAAGTGTAACCTCCAAAAATACATGCAATACACTTAATATTTATCATAAATATAATAAAAATAAAAAATAATTGAAATTATTATAATTAATTACAAAATATTTTAAATACATGAGTTTGTATTTTTCTAATCTTCAAAAATAACATTCACTCATATTTTACTAGGTAACAACTAATTCAACATGTAGTACCATTTTTATACCAAATTAAATAATTACAGTCATAATAATATAATATAACAAATATAATATATTAATGTAATTTAAGTAATATAATTTATATATCACATTACTTTTTATATACATATGTAATACTTATCGCATTGATTATATTTTGAATTTCAATTAACACCTCCAAAAATTAAATGAATCACAATTAAGTTTGTTAGTTCAAATAAAAATCAATCCTCTCAATAAATATAAGAAATCAAGATAAATTTTTTCATAATTATTGAACTACAAGTAAATTATTAAATAAAAATTAAATTTAGAGATAAAAAATAATTAGTTATTATTGACGACTAAGTTAAATACTATTTTAAAAACTAAAAAATTATTGTACTACAAAAAAATATTAAATATTTAAAAAAAACAATTAGTCACTATATTAACTAAATTAAATATTAATTTAGAGATTAAATAATTATTTACTTCTAAAGTGATTTCTATTATTAATAAAAATTTATAAAATAATTTTTAAATTTGTATCTAAATTAGTTACATAAGTTTTTGCGACTAAAATTTTAGATTCTAAATTAGTCTCTAAATGACTAATAGAGACTAATTTAGAATATAAAGTAGTAAGTAGCTAAAACCTTGATAGTTAATGGTTAGATGTCAATTTAAAAATAATTTAATAAATTTTTATTAATAATAGAAACTACTTTACATCCCAATAGTCATTTTAGTTTTTAAAATGATCTATAATTTAATCAAATAGTAACTAATTATTATTTTGGTTTCTAAAATTAATTTCTATTTAATGATTTTCTTGTAGAGTTGATATCTAAAGTTTTTATTATTAATTAAAAATTTTAAATTAGTATTTAAATTAGTTACTGAAGTTTTGTTTACTAATATTTTAGATTTTAAATTAGTATTTAAAAGACTAATAAAAATTAATTTAAAATATAAAGTAATAAGTAACTAAAACCTTAGTAACGAGTGATTAGATACTAATTTAAAAATTACTTTATAAAATTTTATTAATAATAAAAACTATTTTATATATAATTTTTTTAATTTATAAAATAATTTATAATTTAGTCAAATAGTAACTAATTATTTTGATATCTAATATTAGTTTTTATTTAATTATTTTCTTGTATTATTATAACAAACACAAAATTTTCATCATTCTCGTTTATATGATTTCTAAATTGGTAAATTTACTTAATAATTTAATTATTTAATACATATTACATATCTCATAAGTCAGTTATCACCTAAATAATTACCATCGTGTTCATTAGATTACACCACAAATAAACAAAGAAAGTTAGAACTTTAAAGGAAAAAAAAAACTTATTTTCATATTTTTCATGAAGAGAATGTGTGTGCTAATAAGTTGGCTAATTTAGAATTTATTCATAGATAATCTTTTCATTGGTATAATAGGCTACCATCTAGTTTGTTCTTAAAATTCTTTATGATTAGGTATAGTCTATATATGTATCATTTTTGTTAACATATGGATTTTGATCTATCCCCATATTTTTATATTTTCTTTCTTTTTTCATTTTAATAATATTTTTTTTCATGTGATGACAAATGATTGTTGTTACTTGAGAGTTAGCATAACTGAGATGTCAAGTTGTATAATGATGTCTAACATAAAATTTTTATTTAAAAAAAGTTATAAGGTTGTATAAATAAAGTTGAATAATTAAAATTTTGATACATATATTAACATGTCCTAGTTTGGGATTTTGACCATGATGGTTTTTTTTTTTTTTTTACCAAAATGGGGTCCGTTTAAAAAAAATTACAAATTTAGGCAAGTCGTGTCAATTTGGCACGACTTCATATGCACAAGTCGTCCCAATTAGACATGACTTCTGCCATGTCATATTGAAGTCGTGCCGACTTCTGTCTTGTCATACTGAAGTCGTGCCAACTTGGCACGACTTCTGTCCTATCATACTGAAATCGTGCCAACTTGACACGACTTATGCCATATCATACTGAAGTCGTGCAAACTTGGCACGACTTCTGCCACGTCATATATATATATATATATATATATTATTTTTATTGTTTATATATAGTAAGTTATGTAATGTTAAAAATTAATTTGATACATAATTTTTTAAGAGTGTTAGTTTTAAGGAACAAAAAATTGGATAATCATGTATGGATCATGTTTGGATAATCAGCTTATTCAAATTTTGAGCCATTAACTCCTGAGGACATTGCCGCCAGACATGGTTTCCCACTAGCCAAAAAGTATATTTTGATATTTAATGTCTCATGTATGCAAAGTTTTTGATATTTTGATATTTAATGGTGTCGGACATGATCTATACATGATTATCCAATTTGTTGTTCCTTAAAACTAACACTCTTAAAAAGTTATGTATCAAAATAATTTTTAAAATTACATAACTTACTACCCAATATATAAACAATAAAATTAAAAAAAATAAATAAAAAAAATATGACGTGGCAGAAGTCGTGCCAAGTTGGCATGACTTTAGTATGACATGACAGAAATCGTGTCAAGTTGACACGACTTCAGTATGACATGGCAGAGTCGTGTCAAATTGGAACGATTTGTGCATATGAAATCGTGTCGAATTGACACGACTTGCCTAAATTTGTAATTTTTTTAAAACAAACCCCATTTTGTTAAAAAGAAAAAAAGAATAACTCCATCATGGTAAAAAAAAACCTCCTAATTTTATTAATTCTCTTAGTTTATGATGTTAGTTTTTTTTTATACGTATAAGGTCTAAACAATCATACATATAAAAGTACTTCGTAGGCAGTTACAAATTTGTAACCACAATATCTTATGTTAACGACTCATAAATAAACTAATAAAACATCAAAACACCTATTTTCAATCTAAAATTTTAAAATAATAAACTCATGTATTTTGTATGTATACATGGTTAATTTTTTCATTTTTCCTCAATATAAAACTTAAAAAATAATCTTAAATTAAACCCATGCATAAAATTCTATAGTAAAAGATAAAATAATATTTCAATAACATTTTACATTTGGTCATCGCCATTAAAATTGTCTACCATTATTCCCAATACGTTGAAGAGTCGTGGTCCATTGTCTTGCAATGTAAACAATTTATAATAATTATTACAAGTTTGAACAACTTATCGAAACACTTTTTATTATTGTTACAATTTAGTTGGGATTTATGAGTAGTAGTTGAGCAAATGGCTTATAGTTGAAAAAACCTTTCACATTTTCCTATGTCGATGCTCAATGAATCCTTTCACTTGTTTTTTATATGTCGGTTCTCTTTTATTCGGCATACTCTTTCTTATTCATTGAACTCAGGTACACAAAGAAAATATTTGTTATAAATTTGATACCCTCTTAAATGGATGATATGCAAATAATTTTTAAATGTGCATGACGTGTCTCGGTCTTCTTGTCCGAGATGACCGAGACACATGCTGGCGTGTTCCAGTCTATTTGACTGAGTCAGCCGAGACACCACGAGCAGCCGGGCCGATTGACACGTACAACTACTAACGCTCAATCCAAGGTTAGTGAAGTTAAACCATCATTAAAGATTAGGTAATGTAATCCTAAGTGTGATCCATTCCGCTAATCAGGCCCAATGAGGTAAGCCATTAAAATAATATAAATAGCGCGATTTCCAAGGAGAAATATACGTAATTTATTATTGTGCACCTACCTAAATATCGATCATCCGCTTTACTGACTTGAGCGTCGGAGAGCCTTCCGTAGGTACCCCATTCGGTGTTCATCCTAGATCGAAAATCGAAGGAGAAGCACGAAGACGAGAAGGATCTCAGTCAAGCATCCAACAACCTGTCCGACCGAAGGAGGAAGACGAAAACTTCAATAATTCTTTAGATCTCATCTCCCTACAAGAACAAAATATTTTGCTATTCTTAAGTATGTTTTGATTTGAACAAGTCTTGTAAGACAATTCACTAACACTTTTCTTAGAATTATTGATTTTATTTATTTACACTTTGAAGATTTTGTCGATTTCCTTTGAATAATAAATTATTTGTGGATTGAATCCCTACAAGGATTTTGAAAGGAGGAGAGAGGAAGTTGAAGAGCAAATGAGGCCACACACGAAAACACAAAGAAGTTTAGTTTTTGTCACCTAATTGTGCACAAGAAAACACATTTATTTATGTTGGAATCGAAATCTCCGTCTCTATTTCTCCTAACAGTACTACCACTCAAATTATTTATTTAGTTTAGATTAAACATAAATAATCAAAACGCAGCGTGTGGCATGGACTATTCTAATTCAAAGCGTTGCACAATAAATGCTACATCCGTTTCTATACGCAACCTTTCTTTTTATAGTAAAGACAATCAATACATATCAAATACACACATATTTATAATAATATTTGCTACAAGGTGGTCGTAATCTTAATTCTGATTAAAATTAATAAATATTTTTATTAACTTTTAACAAATACATATATCTTTTATCATACAATATCACATTTATTTTCTCTCAGACAAATCTTTTCATATCCAATCAAATTATTGTTATATATCTAAAATTCAAATTTCGTTGTAAACTTACAATAAATCATTCTCACAAATTCATTTTATCATCCCTTAATCCAAATAATATCGCATATTTTCACACATACTCTATAATCCTTACAAATCCCTTCCTCAATTCAAACAGAGTCTGCATGTTCATTGAGCATGCATGTTCATTAATCTGCTACGAAAAATAATAATAATAAGAAGTGTTCCTTAGATTTGTAAATTCAAACCAAATTTTGTATTTTTAATTTTTTTTTAACCAATATATTCAAAGATACTAGTCATCTAGACTATTTAATTTAATTATCAAGAAGTTAGCTAATAAAATGAGGATAATTTTATTACAATTAATACTTTGGTGGCAATCTAATATTTTATAACGTTAATTTTGAAGGAGAGATAAAAAAAATAAATTTGAAGAATTTTGTTTTATCGATAAAAAATTATAATTAAAATATATTGTAAAAAAACACACAAATTTAGAAGCTTTATTTCTTCTTCTTTTTCTGTTATTTAATGTTGTGAAGTGTTTATCAAAATGGAATTTCTTTCTTGACTGATATTGCTCTTTATGAATGAGGTAAAAAGGAAAATAGAAGCGATTGTGATGCACGCGCAGTTTTCTAGAACTAGTTGGAAAAGCCAACCACAATCACCGCGATTACGCGTTTTTTTGCCCGCCAAGTCTACCTAATGAAAAGACGCCACGTGGAGAATCTCAGCCAATAATCTGAGCAAGTGCAACGAGTATTGGCTGTACCATATAAATCACCGTTCGTTGATTATTTCCACTTCCGATGCGAACAACGGTTTATCAGCATTTACAATTTTTCCAGCTCCTCTGTCATGCAATCTGAGCCGTCAGATGTCAGGGCCCACAAAACAAACGGATCCGGAACAAGTATAAATAAACACCCCACTACGTCAAACCAGATTGCGTTTTTGCATTGTGGTGTGTTTCGTTGTTCTGTTTCTGTTCTTCTGTGTTGCGTGTCCGTGTCTGTTTCCGAAATCGTCTCCGTCGCAGGGGGCGATGTCTTCCGCCGAGACGGAGATGGAGCATCTCACGTCGGGGGCAAGCAACCGCATAATTCCGCTCCTCAAGGCCCTCAGGGCCTCGCTCATCTTCGTCTACACCTTCTTCCTGTCCTTCCTCTTCTTCATCCTCCCCCGCCGCCGCCGCCTCTCCTCCGCAGCGGGTCCACCCTCACCCAAGAAACATTTGAGGCAGCGCTGGCTCGTGCGCGAGGAAGAGGACACGTTCCGGCGAAGAGCTTTGGCGCAGGACTACTTGGGAATGGGTCGCGACGAAGGGTCGTACCGTTGGAGCACTTCCATTTTCTATGGGGTTAGAAACAAGGCTTTGTTTTGCCGCTCTTGGTTCCCGGTTTCCGAAGACGTCAAGTGAGTTTTTCTTTCACTCCTTCGTTCACTTTACGTTTGGCAATTTCAACGCCTCTTCTCCGTTTATTTTAACGGAATTCTGTCAAACTCTGTTGCTTAATGAACTCTTGTGTCTGTGTACTGTTCTTCATTTCTTAGCCTCGTGTGTACACGTAGAGAATTCTAGAGATAGAGGCTGAGCTCAAGTTCTCGAGACATTAAAATTCGGTAATTCTGTTTCAGGGTAAATGGAGAATGAGCTTAAACATTAAAAAATAGAAATGATTTTTGTCATTGTATCTTGATTAAGTAACTAGCGTTGTAAGAGAGGAAATTTTGCAAGCAAGTTTCGTGGTTTCATTCTGGGGGGTGTTTTAGTTTTTCTGTCGTTCCTGTGAGATTACTTGAATTGAACTGGGGTGAAATAAGTGTATCTAGAATTGAGTCCTCTCTAGGTGATGTAGACTAATTGGACAAAGAGAGATGAAAGATGTGAGTGATTGAAATTTTGAACTGATTTTTTTTTAAAAATGGGGTAGAATTATTGTGTTCTCTATGCTGAATGGAATGAAATCTGCTTGTGTATTATTGTGCTAGTATACAGTAATATTATTGACTCGTAGGTTTATTATTAAACTGTTTACAAACAGCAAAACGTTAAGCTTTGCAGATTCTTAATAGTCGTGTTCACAGGATTCAGTGGTTTTGTGTCCTTTCCGACATGATAGATGAGACAGTCTAACAAATGTATAGTTAGAAAGCTCCTGTTTATTGACTTGCTTTCTTTTCTTAATTTTATTGCTTGCCTCTTTTCTTGTTAGCATGTAAAGCCAACTTTCTGTAACATTTGGCTCAACTTATTTTCTTTGTTCTTTCAGGGGCATTCTGATCATCATTCATGGCCTTAATGAACACAGGTAATCTAGCTCAATTTCTTTCTCCTTTTCTTTTTCTTTAAATTGCTATCTTTCAGGACTTAATGAATGTTTTTCATTGTGGGACTAGTCTCCCTTTAATTTTTTCAAAATTTGATTTTTCAAGTGATTGTCAATACATTTATAAGATAATAAGAAATATCCCACATCCCCTCTCTCTCTTCTGACTTAGTACTCATTTTTCAGTGGGAGATATGCGGAATTTGCAAGGCAATTAACATCATGCAACTTTGCTGTCTATGCAATGGACTGGATAGGTAACTTAAGATTTCTTTTTTCCATTCGGTCCCTTGTGATCCTCATTCGTTTGCACTTTTTTTTAATCAAGGGGATCTACCTTAGACTTGGTATCAGTAAAATTCTGTCATTATCATTTTGTGATGGATCTGGAGTGATTTGTTTTACTGTTACAGGCCATGGAGGCAGTGATGGATTGCATGGTTACGTTCCTTCTCTTGATCATGTGGTTGCAGACACAGTATGTATCTTCCTTCTTTCTTTAGTTAAAAATCATATTCTTGTTTGAATATAGACTTGTTGTATTTGTTCCTGTTTGTGGTAATTATTGGAATGGAAAACGGTTTTCGGCTCATCGGGACAGAGATATTGCGTAAAGCACAATACATGTTAACCATTTATTCTTAGAGCATGAAGCAGTGATATTTCCTAAGTTTTATTTTTCAAGTTATGGCATGTTCTCAGGAATCTCATTTCGACAAATACTATAATAACAACGTTATTTTATAACTTTCTTTGAAACAAAAGATATCTAGGAGTATTTTTTTATAAGCATCAGAATAAATTTTCTTACACTTTCGTGGAAATGCAAAAAGATTCCGTGAAACAAATTCAAGTTAACTTGTTAGCTTATTTCTTGCGTTGGCTTTCTGATATGTTGATCATGCTCTCTAGAATATAAAATCTGTATCTTTTGTTCAATTTCATTGTAATTGTTATTTGTAGTAAATTTCATACAACAATTACAAATATCTGTGCTATTCTTTGTTTGTTTTCCTTTGAAGATATATTGCAGTCAGTGTTTGTAGCTGTGTACTTTGCTTACTGATAGTAATGCCTTGAACAGGGAGCTTTCCTAGAAAAGATCAGATCGGAGAATCCTGGGATACCATGCTTTCTCTTTGGTCACTCCACTGGGGGAGCTGTGGTCTTGAAAGTAAGGGCTGAAATCTTCTGTATACCTATTGAGATTAAATTTGTCTTTGTTGAATTTGGAAATTTAATTTCTGCAAATTTGGTGTAGGCGGCTTCCCATCCTCATATTGAAGTAATGGTGGAAGGAATTATATTAACCTCGCCAGCTTTACGTGTGAAGCCAGCTCATCCAATTGTTGGTGTAAGTTTTGCATTTTTAGGTTGTTCTTGTTATTGAAATTCACATGCTTCTGCTCTGTTGAGCTGTTACTACAATGCCCTTTTCAATTGTTAATGTCAATCCTCTGACTCCCAATGAAATATGATATCTAGCTACACAAAATAATCATTGAGTCATTCACAATCTTAAATGGCGCATTGTAATTGTATAGACCCTTGTTTGAATGCATTTTGTTTATTGATGTGCTGATGCAGGCTGTGGCTCCAATTTTTTCTCTGGTGGCTCCAAGGTTCCAATTCAAAGGAGCAAACAAAAGGGGTATTCCAGTTTCGAGGGATCCAGCAGCTTTGTTGGCGAAGTACTCGGATCCTTTGGTGTACACTGGACCTATAAGGGTCCGAACTGGGCATGAAATACTAAGGATATCCTCCTACTTAATGCGAAACTTCAACTCTGTGACTGTGCCATTCTTTGTTCTGCACGGGACTGCTGATAAGGTAACTGATCCACTGGCCTCACAAGATCTATATGACAGGGCAGCTTCAAAGTTCAAAGACATAAAGCTCTATGATGGTTTCTTGCACGACCTTCTATTTGAGCCTGAGCGTGAAGAGATTGCTCAGGACATTATCAACTGGATGGAGAAGAAACTATTCACTATCTAATAATGTAAAAAAAAATTTAAAAAAATGTAATGGTGTTTGATATATATAAACACAAGGGATGCCAACTTTGATAAGTGTAGAAAATTGAAGTCGCCCAGCCAAATGGGGAGGCGCATTATTAATCTTTCGTTTTAGGTTGTTTGATATCTTTAAATATATGAATCTGCCAACATCCTTGTTTTTATCAACAAACCTGTATAAATTTAATAGTCCTAAATTTTGGTAGTTTTTTCATCTCTCAACAATTTAGATCCACCTTCAATCAATGCATCATCATAGTGAAATAAAGTATGAAAATGGTAGTGTTTTACGATTATTTATTTTTTGAGTTACTAATAAAGTGTTTAGATAAATTATGTATTATTTTGAATGAAAATAGGTGGTGAAAGAACTTTTAAATGTTTGTTTTCTTTTTTGAGTTTTTATTTCTCTTATTTTTTTTCTACTATTTTCTATAAAAAAATGTATTCTTATTTATGTGTGTTAATTTAGTGTTATGATGTTATTATTATATAATAATAAACAGGAATTCAACCTGGAATCAATAAGAAAAAGTCAAAGAAAAGAAAAGTATGGATCGTAGACTCTGAAGACACCAATGAAAAAGGTGAAGATACATAATATTTATTATTTTAAAAAAATATACGAAATCTTTTAAATCCATCAAATTCTTTCAAATATTCTGGTTTCATATTTTATACTTCTTTCTTTTTTTAAGGGTTATGTTTTTTAAAGATTTGGTTTCTTCTTAATTATCGTTTCCAAAGTTTAAGAACCTTAAATGACACTTAAAAAAGGAAATGGAAATAGTAAATGTCAAAATCTTAATCATAATAGTTTTAAAAAAATCTTTAAAAATCATTACATTCTTACAAAAAAAAAAATCTTATTATTTCATTTGGATTATAGGTTACATGTGTCTAACTTTTATATCATATTTATGTTGAACTTAGTTGTGTGTTGTAGTCTGATTCTACCTATTAACTTATGTTATGAATATGAAATTTAGTGAGACAACACCATTAGTATTTCTGATTATAATGTGCTAAAACATCTTTATATTCTTACAAAAATATTTTTAAATCTATAATACTTTTTATATTAAACAAATCTTTTGAAATCTCAATTAAATATGTCTAACTTTCTTTTGAAATTTGAATTAAATATACCTAATTTTTCTGGTCATTTAGGTCGTGTAACAGGTTCTTTATGTGCTCACACGTGGCACTATTTATGTCGGCTTTAATTGCCTATCATAGTCTACTAAAACAGGTTATATATTCTTAAAAAATCTTTTAAAAATTGCACTATTTTTTTTTATATAAAAAGTATTTTGAAATCTCAATTAAATATGCCTAACTTCTTTTTAAAATTTAAAGTGAAAATACTCAACTTTTGTAGTCATTCAGCTTGGATAATAAATTATATGTGTTTGATATTTATCATCATTTGTGTCAAATTTAATAATATTGTAGTTTAGTTCCTTTCTATTATATTATGTTTACGACTGCAATATTTATTGGACGACACCATTTCTATTTGTGATTATATTCTACTAAAATATCTTGACAATCTTAAAGTATTTTAAAATTTACAATATTTTTCTGCTCTTGCAAATATTTAAAAATTTATAATATTTTTATATAAAAATGTGTTTTAAAATTTCAATTGAATACGTGTAACTTTTTTTCTAAATCCAAGATGAAATATATCTCTTTTTTTGTGATGTTTAATCATATGTACATTACCTATCATGTCTAGTTTATATATTCAATTAACTATTTTACTTTAATTTCATATAGTTTATGTCGATAATGAGAGTGAGATGTATATATTTTGCAAGAAATGGGTAAAATTTGCGGTTTAAAAGTTAATACTTTAAAACAATATTGTATATAATGTAAAAAGGTTGGAGTGCTTCAAGAAATTGTATATAGGTGCAGAAAAACCTAAGTTACAAAGAATTTAGAGAAAATTAGAAAAATGAAAAATAAATTATTGAAAAACATAAAAAAATGAGGTATTTTATTCTCTGAAACTTTCTTACTAGTTTTGAAGACATTTGCGAAAGAAGTAATCCATAATAAATTATTTTTATAACATAATTAATTATCTATTGTTTTTCTATAAAAATTAATACATTATATATAATTATATTTAAATTATATTTTAATATATATAACACGTTTATAATTTATATATTAATTATTAATATATACTTATATTATAATAAAATGAATAAAATTAAAATTATTAAATAACAAAAACATTATAATTTTTTATTTAATTCAAATTAATTTATAATAACAATAATAAAATTTTATAAATATATTGTTTTATAAATTTTTAAAATTTATTATATCTATCAAACTATTTATAATTTTTTTTTTCATTTTTCATGTTATTTCTCTTAATCCAAACCATATCATTTCTCTTTTATTTCTCTTTTTTTTTTCACTGATTCAAATACATCCTTTAATTCAAATAAATCTAAATAAAGCACAAATTTTTAGATTTAATTTTTATTAATAATTTAAAATGGTGTTCATTTTAAAAAATGGTGTTCATTTTATTTTATTTTTTGAAATGTTCAACTGTGCATGAACTAATAATTTCAAACGAGTTAAAATTAATTCATTGAAGAAATCGGCTTAAAAATACTACTCTCAAAAGGAATGTTCCAACAATCCCCAGCTTTTTATGGGTACAGCGTTAAGTTTGTTTGAATTTCTTTATAAATACATGAAAGAGAATAAAATAAAAAGAATAATAAAATTTTCTGTAAATTAATATTAAATTATGCATACACTATTTTGCACTCACATTTTATTCTCAAAAGAGTTTTTTTTTTTTTTTCATGATTGAATTATGTTTTCTTTTGAGTGAATAGGACAAAGACACGAAAATATAATAAGAGATAAGTTGTCACATGGTTTATTGAAAGAAATGTATGTAAAAATGTTAAAAATAAAAATAAACAAGAAGTTGGATTTAAGATTCAGTTACATGAAAAGAAACTAAAAGTTTACGAAAAAATAAAAGAGAAATTGCATGTTACAATACAATTTGTTGAGTTAAAAAAATAAAATTTAGACAAGAATTTCTGGAAAAGCGAAAGTCAAGAGCACAATAAATACTGAAACCCAAAGAAAGTAGTTTCACTCTATCATCAATTGAAGGAGGACAAAAAAAAGCAGTATAAAAAGTATAAAAGTTTATAAAGAAGTGTTAGAAAACTCTTTAAAGGGATAAAAATGAATGCAATAAAATAATTTCTTTCTAATGAATTTTGGTACAGAGGTAACGTTTCTTTTAAACTAATAACTAAAAGATAAAATCCTGAAATTAAATGACTATGGTTTAATATATCTAATCTCTCCAAGTTATGTACTCTGTTTTTCAAAAAGTTATGCAGTAGAAAAGACAATTAAGAGATAATGGTAGATAAGATTATTTATTAATTTTTTACAATTTTTAGAAGTTGTGGCGGATTGGTTAAATTTTTTAAAAGAAATACATCCATATTTAGTTTTTCTTATTTTTGTTTAGACTTTTGTAGTTGGGTTTAGAAACTTAATTAAATGCATTTAAAACTTATTACCTTATTATTTTTTCAAGTAGTTATATATAAAATAAATATTTTTAAAATATTTTTACAGTTCCGCAGAAAAAGAATAAAAAAATAATGTTTCTCACTATTAATGGTATATAAACTAATTTCATTTTATTTTTAATTAACATTTTTTTAAATAAAAACTTTATTGTTAGGCATCACTAACTTAAGATCTCAGCTATACTAATACCTCAAGTAACAACAATAATTTGTTATCACAGGAAAAAAGTATTATTAAAAAAAATACAAAATACAGAGATTATATTAAAACGCATATGTTAACAAAAACGATATATAGGTAAACTATACCTGAATTTTTTACCTAAATTTTAAGAGCAGACAAGATGGAAGTCTATTATACTAATAGAAAGTTTCTTTATGAATAAATCTTAAAATTAGTCTACTTATCAGCACATACATCCCCCTCACAAAAAATGAGTAGCCCTAAACTTAATTTTTCAACAATACTTCTTAATCATCAAGACTACTCATTTATAAATATTGTTTATTTGCACATATTTTTTTCATTTTGGAAGATGTATTTTATTTATTTAAATTCTAGCATAATTTTTTTATACAATAATTTTATTAGGAAAACAAATAAATTTATTATCCTTTTAGCTAAATAATAGTAATTATTGTTCCCACTAATCCAAGTGAAAAAAAAAAATAGAGGTTACTTGTAGCTTTCAAGACTTTAGTAATATAGGAAGGACATATAAAATGTCATTATCATGTCTTTATCTAACTAATTTAAAGTGATATTACTTTTACTCACTCTTTTTAAAAATTATTTTATAGGATTTGCCCTCTACATAATATTATCCTTTGTAAAGAATCTAAGTTCTCTACGTGTATTATTTTGTTTGTATTTTATCTCCGTATTATTATTGTATAAATAATTAAAGGTATCCAAATTCTATGTATCATTTTTTGTTAAGAAGTTTTGATCTAGTTTTTCTATATTTTTAATTATTTTTCTTTTTTTCAGTAATATTTGCAAATGATTTGTCTAACATAAAAATATTTTTATAAAAATTAAAGATATTGAAAGAAGATGGATGGAACAGGAAGGAAACTCTTATTCTGTGACACATTGACATGAAGGATGCAGATACATACATGGGCTGCGTCTGTGACTAATAAAAACAAAAATGGCAGAAACTACAAGACAAAACACCGCAATAGATATATCAATAAACAATTATTTACTGATTTTTTAGTTTTACGAGAGATCGGTTGGTTACATGATTATAAAGTAGATTTTTAACTTTAATCTGCACTCATTTACATATTATTAATTTTTTTATTTTATTAAATTCTCTTATTTTACATCTATTATTTATAGGATCGTGGATCCCTAACCCAGTTTTCTTATAACTAGAACAAACTTTATAAACTCTAATGATGTGATACAATATTATATTATAAAAATAAAATTTATATTTACTTATATACTACTAAATATTTTTATATTCACTAAGTGAGATTTTCGACAGTAATAAATAATTATAATAAAAGAATATAAATAAATATTATAGGTGAATTACGAGGTAACTCAGACCTTAAACAATAATTTAAACAGATTCGGTTTAATCCAGGATTAAAAAAAAATGATGTTTTTTACCAATTGTACCCTGTTATTTGAACTGATGGATAAGTTCTGATCAGATCTAATGAGATGAAACAAAAACATAACAGGAAATTAAAAGCAAGATGAAATGATGAAAAGGGCACAGAAAGATCATAATTTCATTCTACCTAGTTTGAGTTATGTGCAAGCACAATCTTCTTGGCCATGAACTCCACAGAGGACTCAATGTATGAGTTCAAATCTTGGAAGCTCCAGCCTTCAACAGGATCGCAGACAAAGCTCCACTCGATCTTGGATCCATCCTGGCCGATGGGCAACACCTTGAGTGTGGCTACATAGGACTTAAATCCTATGTTGCTTTCAACAACTTCGTAGGTCAAACAGCGTTGTTCGGGATCTATCTCAAGGAGCTTCTCTTTGGCCCACTTGATGGTTGTTGTCTTCTCAGCATCATCAGCAACCCCTTTTTCTTCAACAATGGAAGCACAATAGCGGATGAGACCAGGTTGACCTGAAACTCCCTCTACATGGTAACATGTTTCTATGGGAAGCAACTTGTGTAGGTTGCAGAAATCTTCCAAGGCATTCCATGGTAGTTGTGGATCGGTGCCTGGTAGCTCAGCCATGGCTTTACCTTCCCATTTGGGGTTAGATTCCTCTGTCATTGCTGTCTACCTATGACAGTGAAGGTGGTGGTTAGAGTGAGTAATTATTTGACTGAGACTTCAGAGATATATATGAATACTGAGCAAAATATTCTATGCGTCACCAGAGTTAATGGGGAAGTGCGCAAACTCTTGCAACCACATAATTAAAATGACAAAAGATATCACTTATTAAAAGAAGGGCAAAATAGTTATGATAAAGCTTACACGTTTTGAATACATTGGTGGAGAGAAATAAATACAAAATTAGATTGGGTGAATTCACTGATAACTATTTAAAAGAAAACTTCAATAACGAAATTTTAGTTGTTTGACATTGATTTTATTTTCTCATGAAAATAAAAACCAAATAAACACACAGTAAAAAAATAAATATAAAACAACAACCCATTATTCCATTATTTAATGTAATGAGTTTCTAAGATGTTTGCTTTCTCTACTGTACAACAACCCCCCATTATTTAATGTAATGAGTTTCTAAGATGTTTGCTCTCTCTACTGTACATGTCACCTTGCTATGTTGTGTATTTGTGTTTCATTGGAAAAAAAATCATTTTCCTATAACATTTTTTATTTTTTAAAAAGTTTGAAATAATAAAATACAGACTATTTTGGAAAACAAATTAAAAGTAAAAACAATTGAAAAATAATGTCAGGTATGGTATATTGGTAATATATAAATATATGTGTATGTAATATTTAAAAAATTGAACTAAAAAATAATTAGTAAAGTTAAAAAAAAATAGAGGTATTCCATAAATATAGATTAAGGGAACTAGTTTAAGATAAATCAAAGTTTTGAATGCATTCAAACAAACAAAAGGCTTGCACAACAAAGAGTTTAACAACAAACAAACACTAGTTTAAGGTATGCTTGATTATTAATTGCAAAAGCTTCAAACACCCAGATTCATTCATTATGCAGTCCGATGTCAAAACCTAGGCTGCCTTGTATGCAAGTTCGATGTTCTTCTTCATGACCTGGAGAGAAGATTCAACATACGACTCCAGACCTTGAAGACTCCACCCTTGAACAGGATCACAGACAAACTCCCATTCAATCTTGCATCCATCCTCCTTCATTGACAGCACTTTGAATGTGCCCAGATAGAACTTAAATCCCATGTTGTTCTCAACAACTTCATAGGTCAAACATCGCTGAACAGGATCAATGGCAAGTAACTTCTCTTTGGCCCACTTGACTGTGGAGGTCTTATCAACATCATCAACAATGCTTGAAGCACAATAGCGGATGAGACCAGGTTTGCCAAGAATCCCCTCTAGTTGGTAACATGTGTCCAAGGGGATCCACTTGTGTATGTTGCAGAAGTCCTCTAGAACAGTCCATGCTACTTCTGCAGTGGTGTCTGCTAGCTCAACCACTGCTTTACCTTCCCATCTAGGATCAGATTCCTCTCCCATAATTTTTTGTATATATAACTATTGGTTACACTTGAGATATATATACATAGTCAAACAATTATACATCACTAGAGTTAATAGAGAAATTGCACAAACTAGATATATGATAATTAATTAGTATATGATGCAAATTATAAACTAGAGTTAATGTGGGGATTGACATGAGGTGTTAATGTCTTGATATAATTACTCAAAGGAAGTAATAGAGGTAGAAAGTGTTGTGAAAAGAAAAATATAATAGAAATTAAGTGAAAAAAATAAGAAAGTAAAAGTATGTCTATATTTTATTTTTTTTTGGAAAGAAATAGAGGAAAAGCAGTGGTGCAACTGCACATGATAGAAATGGAATAGGTATATGCTGCTGATCATTAAAGTTACACAAACGTCAAGTATTCATTTCTCCAATCCCCATGTGGTAGTTTCTTTTAATTAAATATCTTTACTACAAGAACAATCTTCTAATAAAAGAACATATAATTATTTAAAACACAACCCAAGGCTTAAGATTTTAAGTAGCATTACATACGAAAGTTAATGCTAGAATTATATGATTAAAGAAAACAATTAAAAATTATAATTAAAGAATTATTTCAATTTGTTCTTCTAATAAAAGAAGATATAATTATTTAAAACACAACACAAGATTTTGAAGTAGCATTACATTAAAAAAGTTAATGCTAGAATTATATGATTAAAGAAAACAATGAAAAATTATAATTAAAGAATTATGTCAATTATATTTGACATGTTATATGGTTGTTTCCGGTTTGATTATGATTTAGATTGGATCACTTCCTATAATAGTTAATGTTTATTTATTCTTTGTCATTGATAAAAAAAAATTGAAACAGTTAAAACATGCTTATTTAGAAAAAGAAACAAAAAAAAAACCATGAAAATGACTTTGATAAAAAAAATCAAGAATCAGTTTTGGATAAAAAAAATCAAGAATCAAGAATCAAAAAAAAAAACACATTGTGACTTCTAGAGTATAAAAGTTGTTATTCCTACAAGAAATAGGAGAAATAATGATGTTAACATGTGGATTTTTTTAGGATTCTTATCAATATTTCTTATAATGTCTAAACTTATGATGTGAAACTACCAATTACCTAATTTTCTTGATTATAAATTTGTTAATGTGTTCTTTACTAAATTTATTTAATTAGACTTGTTTACATATACATTTTTATTCTCGGAAGAGAAATTAATTATATTTTCTATTAATCTATTTAGTCCAAACAGTGTTACCTTTATTAGCAAAGAATTAAGATGAAATTAAAAGGATACTTGAGGGTTTAGGGTATTCTCTAGATATAATAAAAAGTCAAGATGAGATAGTTTTTTTTGTAAAACATATTTCTTGGTTTATGATTTTAAATTTTAAACTTTAAATTAGAAGGCTCTCACCAAAAACCAATTAAAAAATGCATCCAAAAGAATTTCCGGTACCTCTTTTGTAGTACTCAAACAAGAACCCAAAAGTGCATTAAAGAAGTTACTGTTATTAAGAGTTCAAATATACTCTATACATATTTTAGTTAATCTTTACTGGCGTATTTGTTAACCTAACTAATGTTTTAGTTAAGGAAATTATCAAAATAAACTTTCAATAAAACATAAAATATCAAAAGGAACAATTTTAAAAACGAAACCATGTTAACATACATGTAAACTAATTTCTTAACTTATGTAAAGTTTTAACTAAAACGGTTAAAATAAAATATTTTAAGAACATAAATGTACAAAATAAGAAAATTGCAAAACATAAAAAATTAAAAATACTATTTAGTGTATCTAAAGTATCATTATTACTAAACCCTTAAATTATAAACCCTATTTTGTAATCTAATTTGAAGAAAATATAAAGTAATTTTAACTTTGAAGCATATTAAATTAAATAAGAAGAAAAGAAATAAATTGACTTACCTCAAGTTGACTACACTCAATGAGAGATTTGGATAAGGCAATATCCACACTTTACCAGTAAGCCTTACATAGGTTCTGAAATTCCTCCCTATTATACTGGGTAAGGAGAGTACTCATGATTTTATGTGTACAATGTGGGACTTTTAAGTAAAGAGAAAGTGATAGGAAGAAAGACAGAAAAAGTTGGGACTTTCTCGTATTCTTCAGCTATGATTATGTAATAATACTTAGACTTTTACGAGACCAGAACATTGAGACTGTCATAATATCGATTCCATGCATTTCAATAGAGGTTTAAATTTAAAAGAAATATATCATACAATTAATACACTTATTATTATAATTGTATTTGACTTCATTGCGTGTTTATCAAGATTTATTTTAATTATACATAACTAATCAATAAAATAAAATCTCCTAAAATCGTGTGCGTCTACAGTCACTCTAATATAAACATATACTTAAATTCCTAAATATCCGTACACAATACCTAATTACATGATATTCCCATGATATGAAGTTACGTATGAAGAGTAAAAATTGGAACTGGGCAATTGATGAGATGAATAATCAGCTGAATGAAATCATTATCACGATGACAATGACATGCCATAGAGATAAGTATTTGCATGTGAGAGAATAAAAATTGGAACCAGGCAATTGATGAAGGAATGAAATCATGATAACGACCAAGCGAAAATGATTTGGAATGTTGTTAATCTTGTTTATTATTATTATTATTCATATTTATTTATTCTACAATTTCTTGTAAAATTAAATCATATAACATAAAATTTGACTAATATGTGTGTTAGTTAATTTCACGAGTATACATTGTAGATGGCTTTAAGTTGATGTTAGTTGCTGAGAAAAGCATTAAGTACAAAGTGAAACAAAAGTTTGATATATATAAGAGTGACTACTTTCGATAAGAACAAATGAAAGATTTTGAGGTTAAATAATTGAATTTGTGAGATAGGTGTATATAATACAAAATTGGATCACCGACTAAATAAAAGTTTTTATAGGATTCCTGATAATTGATACTGTCATGATGATGGTAGGCCATAGGAGAAAATAAAATAAGCAAAGTGTGGAATTTACATAGGCTTTACATGTAAGTTGGGAATTAAATATGGATAATGTAGGGCTAAAGGAAAACTTAGGCTAACAAAAAGTTATCATTTGGAGACCCCTCCATATTTGATATCCCTAATTTATAACTATATATCTGCGTAATCTCTGTCCATGCTTTATAATTATATATCCATCACTGTAATAAAGTACAAAAAAGAAAAATCTCACTCTACTAGTCTACTACTAAAGGTACCACTGGGTCCACAACACAGACAATGGTCACTCAAAGGTCACAAAGACACCACCAGTGTGGGACTTTAGCTGCTTCAACTATATATCATACTATGTTCAACTATATATAATCAATTCAATTCCCATCTAACCATTTTAAATTTGAACTGTTTGAGAGGGACTTGTTTATATAAAAATTAATTATTAATTAAGAAGATAAAGTATGGAGAAAAGAAGAGGAATAAGTGTAGGTGTTATATATAATAGCACAATAATTGGTGAGGAAAGGGGAAAAAGAAGGATATGCACAATAAAACTGTAATGATTATAGGGTTCACTATCCCTGATAACATCAACGTCAAACAAACCAACTTTGTTTTCTCTGCACTTATCTTACCTACTTTCATTCCTATAAATTTCTCTCTACCCGCAAACCAAACCCTCTTCACCAGTTCCATCATTTTGTCTGTGTAATTGGACCACACCACTCGAGCTTAATTTCTCCCACACATGAAACGGACACACTTCACTCTGCCGCATGTGGCAGACATCACATGCATGGACCCCAACCGCCAGCCGCTCGTGCCGGAGAAGCTCTCCAAAACGGTGCGTTTCCTCGGCTTCTTCATACAAAACGACGTCATGAAGTGGGGGAGGAACATCGGGAAGGCGCTCAACGAGGTCGTGGTGCGCCACCACCAGGCCCTGACGTGCCGCCCACGCGACGCTCACGTGTCTTTCGTGTCGCCGCTGGAGTATCAGTTCAGCTGCAGCGGGAGCCCGCCGCGCCTCTCGCATGCCGGTCGGAGGAAGCTCTCCCCGCCCTCCTCCCGCCGCTCGCCGGCTCATCGGGCTGTCAGGATGTGCCGCGACGGTGCCGGTGGTGACAGCATCGTAGAGAGGCGCGTGAAGATCGCCGGCTCCGCGGCTTCCTTGCTGAACGACGTGGTGGAGAAGGATTTCCACGTGGACGAGGCTGCGGAGGAGTTCATAGCGAGGTTCTACAGAGAGTTGAGGTTGCAGAAATGGTTGGATCACTATTGCTGACGTGTATAGAATAATGTGTGGTGAAAACTGTAGTTAATTAATTAGTCTTCCATGTATGTTACTTACTGCAATGGATGGTGTTCTTACCAGTTTCCATGTTACCAACAAAATTAAACCGTTGCTACTTTCTTTAACCTTCTTTAACTTAATTATTTCCGTTAATTAAGAAGGGTTCTTGGGGTTCATCCATCACGTTTGTAAAACCTAAAGATATATTAATTTCACTGTCATGCTTAACAGTCAAAATCATTATATAGATGTCGTCATTTATGGAACAGGATGAACAACACTTAGACTTTATAACAGTTTCTTCAACCCTTGTATCTTACAATTGGTAGCAGAATAGTTGGCTTATACAATCTTTTTCCTTTCATAATTTTTCATGGAATTAACAAATGAATCACTGGGAAACTAACCTAACCAGTAAGAGATCTGGTGGTGAAAGGATAATTAATTGCCCTAGTTTGAATAACACCAAACCTATGGTTGTAAACCACAATCAATACCCATTAACAAAAATATCTGTTTAAGGTTTCAGATTGCCTTTCGATTATAGTGCTTACCACAAAAAGGCAAAGGCTTAAATTTAAACTATTTATACTGCAGTGTATGTATTAATTGAAATGGAATAATTATAAACTTTTATTGAATCATTCAATATAGACTATGTAAGTTTTATTGGTTTGTATATTTTTTAACGTTTTTACATGGGTTGTCAGAGTACTTTAAGTGAACCTGTATTTATTTATTTATTTTGTCGATTAAAAAAATTGTCGATAATAAAAATGAGGCTATGTATGATTTTATTAATCAACTTTGTGTTTGGAGTTTAAAAAATGAATTTTAGTTATATAGAATACATTAACAAGTGGTTATAAGGAGTCTTCTTACCTAGTTATGCCTTTTACTCCCACATTGAATAGCTAATTGTTAATGATTCTGTGAAAGATAAATAAATAATACTGTTTGTAAATATACGTTGAATCATAATTAATTAATTAATATAATTAAAATTAAAAATTTATTACTTTTAATTTATTTATTTATTTTATTACCAAAAAATAATAATATTAAAATAGAGCATTTAAGATTCTTTAATTTTGTAAAGTTTTTTTTTTCAAACTTCTATTGCACACAAAAGAATTCATTTTAATTTTATAAGGTTTTTTCCCCCAAACTCTTGTATCTCATAGAAAAAACTCACACAAGGCACTGTTTAAACTCCTTCTTTAATTTTTTAAAGGTTTTTTTTTGTTTAAACTCCTTCTTTAATTTTTAAAGGTTTTTTTTTTTTCAAACTCCTATTGCACACAGAAAAAAATCCACTTTAATTTTATAGTTTTTTTCCCAAAATTCTTGTAGCACATAGAAAAAACCCACATACATATTAGCATAATTATAAGTCACTGGAACAAGAATTATATGTCTTATTCATTTCACCAATGACATTTTATAATCACAGATTTTAAATAAACATGAATATTGTATAATCACATATTTTAAACAAACATCTTACATCCTACAATGAGATATGAGATGTGTTACAAATTCATCTTCAAATTGACAAAATACAACCAATAATGAGATGTGTTTCAAATTCATCTTCAAAGTTACAAATTCATCTTCAAATTGACAAAATCCAACCAATAATGAGATGTGTTACAAATTCATCTTCAAATTGACAAAATACAACCAATTATACCTTAGTAGAAATTCTCTCATTCACTAAGTGTCAAACAATATCAATAGCATGAGACACTTGAGCACCTATAAATAAGAAAAATCAAATCTGCTAAGTAGACCACTATCATCATAATCCTAAGTTTAACTCTCATGTTTCATCATTCCACCTCCCTAACTGCAATTTTTTTGTCCTTAACATTTGCTAGAGTATACAAAATAGAAAAACAAATTTTCAGAGGCTTTTGAATAGGTCACGCATCCTTCCAAAACTTAACCTTATTCCATTTCCCAATATTTCATTTTACATTATTATTGAACCAGTTCCCTTATTGGTTCTCTCCACAAACTTTCCTCAAGTTTCTCCACCATACCAACTCCTCCTCCGTACTTTCTGCTTTATCTAGATTCCTCTTAGACTCATACTTAGTGTATCACTTCTTCTTTTCACAACCCTTGGTTTTCTACCCCAAGTCTCAATTTTCATTTACATAACATAATTAAACCTCTCAATGTCCTTAATTTTCACTTCCCTTAGTTCCTTTGTGTTACATAAATTCTCTCATTTAATTCAAACTATTTTATCTTAATATTATGAAATATTTTAAATTTTTAATTATTGTGTTAACATTGTATATGAGAATTTGAAGAAATGTGGGTGAATTGTATGAAGAAGGAGATTTGAAGCTACATGTTGGTGGACATCTCAAGAATCCAACTTTAGTGTTTGATGAAGTCGCATCGAAGAATTGCTGCTTTAAGTGATTAGGTAGTTTAATTTTATTTTTCTTTTGTCTTGATTTATCTTTTACCTTAAGAAATGATGATGAACTTAAGAACAAATATTTTTAGTTGGTTAAATCTCTGTAAAAGGGTTTGCATTGTTTCAGAAAAAGGTTACTCTTACATCTTACAACTTTTATATCTGAGAGAGCCTTTCGTGATTCAAGCTTTTGTGAGAAATGACTTTTAAAAGATTTATGAGGTTTCTTGGAGCAAAACTTTCATCATTTAGATTGAGGTCAAAGATAACATTTGTGTTTCTTGATTCACTTTTTAGGTTAATTCGTTCCATTCTATATTGTATTGTATTTTTGTATTAAATTGTGACCAAGATTATGTTTCTTGGTATGTTTCTCAGTTGTAACTTGTGATAGGGTTTTGTAGTGGAGTTTTTTACCATGATGAGGTTATTTTTTTTGTTTTTTATCAAAATGGGATCTATTTAAAAAAAATTATAAATTTAGGCAAGTTATGACAGGGCAGAAGTCGTGCCAAGTTGGCACGACTTTAGTATGATATGGCAGAGTCGTGTCTAATTAGGACGATTTCTACATATGAAGTCGTGCCGAATTGGCACGACTTGCCTAAATTTGTAATTTTTTTTAAACGGATCCCATTTTGGTAAAAAGCAAAAAAAAAAACTCCATCATGGTCAAAAACCCTTTTGTAGTGAGGGACTTATGTTCTTGTAGTGTTCAAGAACGAATTTGTAATTTTTTGTAAAGGAATTGTGTTGTTTTAGTAAAATTCACATTGGTGTGAGGTGGAACTGGATGGAGCTCTGTTATGAGTGAACAAGTATAAAATTTTTGGTGTCTTTTCTGTGTTCTTTATTTTTGCTTTATAAAGTGTCTGCATAGTAATTTGTATTGATATAATCCATCGTTGTTTTACAAAAATAATTGTTTTTTTGTCCTCTACATACGTGTATAGTGTATTGATTCTCTATAATAACTAAAATTTTTGTGATAATTAATATTGGTTGTTACATTGAATATTAATATATTATATATTTTCTTGCAATTTGTATTAGTTAGTAATTAATAAAATTAATTGAAATAAGAACAGTTGAATAAGAATTCACTGATCCTCCTGATATAATCAATTGTTCTTATAAAGAATTATGGTTTTTTTGGATTGAGGAGGGGATTTGTGAGGAGGGGAGGGAGTGGATTTGTGAGGATTGGAGAGGATGTGTGAGGATATGTGAGGTTGTTTGGATTGAGAGAAGATAAAGTGGATTTGTGAGAATGATTTATTATAAGTTTACAAAATTATCCTTCTTATTAAAAAATATTTAAATAATGAATTATGGTTTTTTTTGTGTAGGTTTGAATTAATTAAATATTTTTAATATATAATATCCATAATTATTTATATTTTTAATAAAAAATTAAAAAATATAATATAAAATATTTTGGTGTTAAATTGAAATAAATTTATTAAATGCATTAAAATTTATGAAAATAATATTCATTTGTTACTCTATATAACTATATATATATTGTTGATATTATAATTTTATTTTATTATTTATAATTATATGTTGTTATTAATAGTATAATTAAATATTTTTGAAATTATGAATAATAAATAAATTTATGTAATATTTAATTTTATATATTAAAATAAAATACATGTACAATGGTATTTTAGTAAAATGCAACAATCCCCACAAATCTTTTCATTTTGTGAAGAATGAAAAAAACTCCCCACCCTCTCCCCCATCCTCTCCCCCACTCTCAAAACCATGGAAACAAACATAAAAAACACCCCCTCCCTCCTCCTCCCTTCCTCCTCCCACTTGGAAGCAAACACACCCTTAAAGCACTGAATTTACCTACCATATAATAATCAGTAAAAAATTATTTTTTTTTATCGATGTTACATTTGATTATGTTTATCTGTTGTATGTTGCATCAAATTTCAAAAAATTAAAATTAGTTGTTTACTGTAATAACATATTTATATTTTATTTTTTGTATTTCTTTAATATAAAAATAATTTGGTAATTCTAAAAATAACTTGTTGAAATTAATATTGATGTTTGTTTCTTTTAAAACAGGTTTAGATCATTTCAATTGTAATTTTGGTTTATAAGATTTTGTTTTAACATTGGTGTATTGAAAAGGTTCTTATAAATTATAATCAATTATCTTTAAATAAAATAATTCATTTCCTGTATCCCTGCATTAATTTGTTGTCTTTCAGAACAATTAAAATTCTTTCTCATCTATTGTAAACCAAAAATATTTGCAAAAATCTTCTAAGTACAATTCACTCTCCCTCTTGAACTTAGCTTTCGCTTATTTTAACACATATTTCATTAGTTAAACATTTTGCATTTGTACTACGAACAAAATCAAATAAGGTGTATAGATGACAAAAAAAAATATAGAAAGACAATTTGTTCAAAGTCAAGTGAAGAATGCTAAAAAAAAGCACATGATTTAGAGTTAGAAGTGCAACATTTGATTAACATTATTCAAAAGCAAAAATAGGCTAACTTTCAATTTCAAAGTAAATTGCTATATCTTAACATTAATTATTCAAAGATCAACAACTTGTTATGCAAACTCAGCATGACAAAATGAACCAAGATATTGAAAAAGAGATGAAACAGCACATAACTACTTTATTAGGAAGTTTATTATTTAGTCCTTCAAGTACAGTAAGTTGTATTATCATTTAAATTTTTTTCACTAACATGTCTATAATTACATCTCTACATTTCTAAAATATTTTTTTATTATTAATATTAATGATTTATTTCATTTATTTTGCATGATCAAATTCCTTGAAGATACATACCATTTATTGTTATTTTTGAAATACTTATTTAGTTTAAATGTTCTGAAGAAGAATTAAGTCTTATTTAATGCATGTTTTGAGTTATTGTTGAATATTTTAGTTTTTATCATTTTAAATGTATAGATATTTTATGTTTATGTATTTTAATTAATATTTATTTTGAAATTTTAAATATGTTTTGCTATTAATTAGGACATAATATTTATTTGTACCAATTACACACTATTATAATTTATAATAACAATGATAAAATATTAATAATTAAAAGCAATTAATAATTAGTTGTCACAAAAAGTGACATTAAAATGGTATTAATTATTATTATAAATCAATAATACTAACAACTAATTTACTCAATTGTTTTATATATTTGTTATCACTATTACATAGAATATAGTAGTGATGGGTTTTAAAATAGTAGTGATGGGTTTTAAAATCTCTGTAAAATACTATGAATTTCAAATCCTCTGTTAAATACTATGGGTTTCAAAATCTCTGTAAGAACCTCCGTTTTTTTTATCAGCAAAGAATAAAATAAAATAAAGGAGGTACTTCAAGGGTACTCAACCCGTATACAAAAGCCATGAAATCCAACGTCACAGCCGGCTCCGGCTCATACATAATAAATATGAGGCCAGTTCCAACACATACACAATAATCCCTAAATCCACCTGTAGACAAAGGAAACAACACCTACAAAGTCTCATTCTACGGTACCTATTAAGAAAGAAATAGGGGATTGTGGCCTTATAAGGTTGTATGCACCGTTTGGCATTCAAAATTACTAGTTTAGAAACCACGTGCATATTCCTAGTGATTCCAGCAAAGTTGTATAAGGCAGTTTGTATAAGGCATAGAGATTGCCACTTGTTAGTTCTGCAAACCACCTCATTCCTACACCTTCCCTCCACCGCCGAATGCTTTACCACATCTTGCAGGCTGATTCTCCACTGCTGGATTTAAAGTTGTTATCCAAACTCAAGTATATTTTGTGCTCCCTGATTGTACCAAGGGATCAAAGTTAAAGTAACGTAGTTGTCTCAGTGTGTATTGGCTTCATCTCCCCCTGCTCCTTCATTCTCCAGAACTTACCCCAATCACAAAATTACTACATGTATACATGTGTTATGCCCCCTTCCAGCAACTCCTCCATCTCTACTAGACTTCCTTGTAATTAGCCTTCTACAATTGTTACTTGTTTACATCAAGGATGAATCTGCATCAAATTTACTGTAAATAAACGTCTCACATTTCTAAACTGCCCCAGTATATGACCACCCTTGCCTCCACCAACAAGTTCCAAAATTTCTCACCTACAGGAATGATGTCTCTTCGCAATGCACTTCTTCATATATGTTCCCTTTTACACCATATCAAGCTCATCTGATACATAGAAGGCACTCATTAGGATTCAAGTGTCAATCAGAGAAAGAATATGAAAAAGAGCCTTCCCTATGTTTCAACCATAGCCAAGAGAGAAGTTGAGCCGCTTGAAAGATTTCCTCAGAATCAGGGACCCCTTGTCTGAAAATCACATTATTCCTATGCTCCCATATACAACGTACAATCGCTGCCCGCACTCCCTTCCATACTTGGTTTTGTTTCTCGAACATGTGGACTAGGTGAAAGTTCGCAAAGTGACTGCCAATATCCTTATTGTGTACTCCAAAAATACCAATCCATCTGCAGCATAACATCCACACATGATGTGCAAAAATACAATCTAAAAATAAGTGTTGAGTAGTTTCTTCTGCCATATTACATAGCACGCATAGAGATGAGTTTACTATAATGCCACGTGACTCCAGGTTCCTCCTAGTTGGTATTTTGTCCAAAAGAATTCTCCACGCAGTAATCATAACTTTTGGTAAAGCTTTGGTCTTCCACAACAGACTAAAGACATCACTACTTGGTCCAATATCTTGGTTGGTCAGTAAACTGTATGTTGATTTCACAATGAAAATCCCCTTGGAATCCCCTCTCCATGTGATTAAATCCTTTACATCTTTATATAAGACTTCCTTATCCATAACTGTCAATAATTCTTCCTCCAGGCCCAATTCCCATCGAAACCTCTCCCTCCTCTATTTTAAGTTCCATTGCCATCCACTTTCTCCCCAGAAATCGGTCTCCCCCACTGTCATGCCTTGATGTAAGGACAAAGTGTATAATCTAGGATATAAATCCTTGAGATTATTGTTATTAACCCAGGGATCTTTCCACAATCTAATTGAGTCACCAGATCGAACTTTCCATACTAAGGCTTTTTGGAACCAACCTTCGCCCTCACCCTCTCTACAAATTTTAAGTAAATCACTCCACCACCTTGATAGCTTTTCATCTGGCCATGGGTATTACTAGATATCGCTATATATTTAGATTTCAAAATATCTTTCCATTTCCCCCCCTCTTCATTCATCAACCTCCACTTCCATTTCGCCATGAGAGCAAAGTTAAATTTCCTGATATCTTTGATTCCTAACCCACCTTCTTCACAGGGCTTACAAATGTTCTCCCAGCTTACCCATGGTATAGACCTGTTGTCTCTACCCCAGGCCCACAGAAAACTCCTTTGTATACTCTTGATCTTGTTACAAACCGAAGCCGGAGCTTTAAAGAAAGACAGATAAAACAAGGGAATGGATGTAAAGACTGATTTAATCAAGCAGATTCTTCCTGCCATAGACAAGAATTTCCCTTTCCAAGAACTCAGTCTAGCATTAATTCTATTGATGACAAGCTCCCAAAATAATGCCTTTCCTGGATTACCACCTATTTCAAGACCCAAATACTTGAGCGGGATCTGCATGGTATTGCAATTTAAATTCTTCGCATAGGTTTCTAATGTATACCTATCCACATTTATACCTACCAGCTTCAATTTGTGGAAATTAATTTTCAGCCCAGAGACAAGTTCAAAGCATCTTAAAATCGTCTTGATAGAGAAGATATTAGAAAAGGAGTCTTCACACATGAATAGGGTGTCGTCTGCAAATTGTAACATACTGCACTCTATGTCCTTCCCCACCTTCACACCTGTGAGCATATTTTGCTTAGAAGCTTGCCTCACTAACCCAGCCAAGCCTTCAGCTACCACAAGGAATAAGAACGGGGACAAGGGATCTCCCTGTCTCAACCCTCTTAAGGGTTTAAATTCCTCAGTCGGACTTCCATTAACTAACACTGAAATAGAAGACGATTTCAAGCATCCTGTAACCCACTTTATCCATTTGCTATGAAACCCTAACCTGTGTAGCATATCAAGTAAAGAATTTTACTTTACTGAATCATATGCTTTCTCGTAGTCCACCTTAAAGCAAAGTGCACTCCTCCGATTCCTCCTCCACCACCTCATTTGCTATGAGAACACTGTCTAATAAACCTTTATTTCTCAATAAAGCATATTGGTGCTCATTAATAACCAAAGCCAACACTTCCTTCATGCGACCCGCTAACACCTTAGTAACAATCTTATAGAAGATTCCTACCAGGGAAATGGGCCTAAACTGCTCGAGGGATAAGGGATCATTCACTTTAGGTACCAACGCTATGAAGGAGGCATTACACCCCTTTGGAATATCCCCTGTTTCCTGGAAAAGGTATAACGCTTCCATAATATCAGATTTAAGATAATCCCAACAGTTCTTTATAAAAGTGAAGTTAAACCCGTCCGGTCCTGGACTCTTTGATCCTTCACACTGCCATACAACTTCTTTCACCTCTTCCTCTGTGAAGTTATCAACCATTCTTATACTGACTTCTGCTGGAAGAGATTTAAATTCCACAGAGCCTAGATTAACTCCAAATTCTTGTGTAGCCGTGAACCTTTTTTCGAACAAAGCCTTAGCTTCCCTACGTACTCCTTCTGGTTCCTCACACCATTGGCCCCCCACTTCCACACCTTTGACTTCATTTTGAAGTCTTCTCCATCGGATGGTCGAGTGATAGAATTTGGAATTCATGTCCCCGAATTTGAACCAGTTTGCTCTTGCTTTTTGCTTGGAAAGGGGATCCAGCTTATTATCAACCATCCTCAATTGACTAAGTAGTTCCATTCTTCTCAGCCGACCGTTCTCCTAAAGAACTTCATTATCATCCTTCACATCAAGGTCCTCAATTTCCTTTAGAATACGTTTCTGATTTGACTGTAAACATCCAAACACATTCTTATTCCAATCTTTAAGGTTGCTCTTCAGAAGTTTAAGTTTATCCTTGAATTTAGATATACTATTTCCTTGGACACTGTATGTACCATATTTCTCCTTCACATACTCCTTGAACCCTGGCTCCATGAACCATGCATCTATACAACGAAAGGGTTTAGGGCCCCAATCTTTGATCCAAGACTTCGCTACAATAGCACAATGGTCTGATACAATTCTTGGCTGCACATATTGCTTGTAAGAAGACCATCTTTGGAGCCACTCTTCAGAAATAAGGAATCTATCCAACCTACTTTTAGCGGTACTGTTTGATTTGAACCAAGTATATTTTTTGCCCACACATGGAATGTCTATCAAACAGTTTGTGTCGATAAAGCAATTAAAGCCACTTATTTCCTTCCTCTAGCTGGGGCTTCCTCTCACACCTTTACTTTCATCTTCTTTTCTTATGGCATTAAAGTCGCCACAAAAACATCCTACCATGTTTTGATAAGACCTTTTGAAGGACGTTAAAGCTTCCCATAAAACAACTTTATCCCTGTAGTTGCACGCTGCATAGACATTAACCACAAAACACATACAACTTGACTTGATATGTTGGCCTACTACTGCAATGAATCTGTTTCCCATGATATGTGAATCATAAATTTATTTTTCTTTGTGCCACATAGATAGCATACTCTCCGTAAAATACCATGAGTTTCAAAATTTTCATAAAATGACTTGTCGTTTGAAATAACCTTCAATCCTTTTTTCCACCATCTTTAACAATTCTCTTGACTCTCTCTTCCACCATAGACACACTACTATCTGACACAGGCTTAATGACCGTTGACGACAGTCCTAGCAAGGATTCACAATTCAGTCACACTTATCTCAATTATATTTAAGGAGAAGAAACACTAAATAAAGCACTATCTTCTTTTTACTGTAATATTGCTTCTTCCATCACCTTACTTCCCCAACTTGGATCATAAGTCATTATTACCTAGCTCGACAACAATTGGTGTTTATCACTACTTTATATATCTTAAATAATTGCATTATCTATCATATGTGGGCTTCAAAGTCATGTGTGTTATGTTAGAAATGTATGCCTTAAACAAGAGGGGAGGTGAATTGTTTATGAAATATTTTCGCCAATATTGAAGGTAGATTGAAAGACAATGAAGAATCAATCAATTCATCCAATTAGAAAACTGTTTTTAACTTGATTGCGGAATATCAACCAGTTGTTTTTGCAAAACAATTGGTTGTTTATATTAGCAATGTTGAAAATCAAAGCAAAAGCAGATTTAAAGAGTGTAAGGATAGAGAGATTAACACATAATGTTTATACTGGTTCACTATTTACCAAAAGCTACATTCAGTCCTCAGCAATCACTGAGTAATCAAACATTGATTACAAACAACACACCAAAGTGGTGATCTTGAACCCTTCAAGAACACACACCACCTTTGGCAAATACCACTAAGTTTTCAAAACAACCTCTGAAATTGCACAACACCAATTAATACAAAATTATAGTGATCAAGAAAGAAAGGAATGGAATACACCTGGATACAATCAAAGATTAAAGCACAGTGAATACAAAACAATCCTATTCCACACTTAAGAATGATCCAAAAAGCTTTTTGAAGTCTTGAAAAACTGATTTGAATGATTTCTCTTCGTTGATTAACAACTAGGAGCGTAAAATAACTTATTTAAACTCCAAACAGTTGGTCAAAGCATTTAATTCCATAACCAGAATCAGTTTTAACCATTTAAAACAAATTAAAGCCACTTAACATAATTCTGTTAAGGTTTTCATAAAATCAATCGGTTGAAAACACGAATCAACCGATTTAATTTGTTTGACAGCAAAGTCAAAAAAAGTCAAGCTTTTTCAAATCCTTTTCAAAAACACTAAGTGTAAAACAACCGGTTGAATCAAAATTTCAACAAGTTGATTTTTCATTTCCTTTAGAAAACATATCTTTTTCAAAAGGATTAAAATCAAACAATCTTGGATCATCACACAGAGTGAATTAACAAATTCAAATACTCTAGACACACACACAACCAGCAACAAAGGTCTTCATGCATTCCACTTCGATTTTGAGACATCAAAGCACCTTATTCAACATGTTATTGGCTAAAGATTACAAGAAATTAACTTTATTACTTCTCACTTTCACAGTGAATTAATTATTAGATGCATTTTAAAGGCCTTAATTCAAAATATTTCAAAATTATGAGAATTAAATATTAACAATTATAACTAAAATTACATATAAAATATACATACATCAAAAGCTAAAACAAAATAAGTCAAGTTTTTTGAAGTCTGAGTTTGTAACAAAAAAAACTAAGAATTATATAAACCAACTATCATCAATCATAAGAAATATGAAAATACTGATGAAATACTTATTGTCCAAGATTAGTTGTTAAAATACTTAGGCTTCTTCTTCCTACACCCCTATGTTTTTCTTCCTGCATCCCACAAGTTGAAAAGGGGCACCGTGGTGGAGGTTTTTTGCCACTGTTCATCTTTTTCATTCATCTCAGGCGCTGATGGAGGGTCTTTGTAGTTGTGTGGAGCAAGGTGGAGTAGTATGCTACGTTGTCGAAGTGTTGCTTAGGTTCTATAGGTAAGACTTAAGGTTTTTTTAGGAGCATTGGTGGTTATGGAGTTTTCGTGCTTATCGAAAATCAGGATCCAGTAATGTGCTACGGATTCATGAATCGCAATTGATTAATTTTTGTTTTCTGAGGGGTGTTCCGGAAGCAAAATTTTCATAAATTGTTGATTTTCATATTACTGAATCAGAAAGCCTAATTTTTGTTACGAATTGGTGGATCTGGAATTTTTATTTTTTTGTATTACAAATTTTTGAATCCATAATGCATAATTTGAATTACGGATTTCTGGATCCGAAATGCATATTCTGAATTACGAATATATGGATTCAGAATGGTTTTTTTGAATTGTGAATTGTTGGATTAGAATGAATTGTTTGACTTATGGATTCATGGATCCAAAATGCAATGATTTAGTTTCCTTTTTGTAATTTGTAGAAGTATGGATAATAGTGAAGAATTTGAATAAGAACTACATGATGGGGTTGATGTGTGGAACGATGTACATGATGATGATATTGAGAAGTCATTATCTAACAAAGTAATAGATAATATATCAAAGGGATATGAATGTGCAAATGTGTTTACTACAGATGAGGTAAAGTTAAGTTTGTAAAGTATGTTTAGGTTGTTTGTTAATTGGTAAATGAAATAATTTGTTATGATAATTTTTGTAGGTATTTCGTACTCGGGATGAACCTTGATGTGGGTTAGAAAAGTTGTGTTTTGTTATTATGATATTGGGATCGGATACTTCAATTGGCCAACGAGGAAGGAAGACATTTGTATTATTAGGTTGTGAGAGAGGAGGTAAATACAAACGATATAAAAAGGATTTACAGGTTACTAATAGTGGAACTAGTTAATGTGACTGTCCTTTTATATTACAAAGGTATCCAGTAAAGAGTGTTGAAGGATGGATATTGATATTAATTTGTGGCTCTCGTAATCATGAGTTGGCAAATACATTGGTTGGTCATCCATATGTTGGTAGGTTCACATGTAGCGAGAAGTCAATGCTTATGCACATGATAGACAGTGCAATGAAGCCCAAAATTATTTTGCTAACAATGAAAGAGCATAATGAGAAAAATGTGACCACAATAAAGCAAGCTTACAATGCACGATATTTGTACAAAAAATCATAATGAGATGATAGAACTGAAATGCAACAATTGATGATGTTACTTGAGCGAGATATGTATGTCCATTAGTCTAGGTTTGAGGAAGGGAGGAATGTTGTGCAAGATTTATTTTGGATACACCCTGATTCAGTGAAGCTATTAAATGCCTTTAACATTGTATTGATGATGGACAGTACATACAAAACTAATAGGTACAAGATACCCTTGTTTGAAGTTGTAGGTGTTACCTCAACGGGATTGACCTTCAGTGTTGCATTTACGTTACTCGCATCAGAACGTCATCATAACTTTGTATGGGTCCTTGAGAAGCTGAGGGTTTGGTTTTTAGAGTTGATTCATACCTAAAGGTTGTGGTTAGTGATAGAGATATTGCTCTAATGAATGCAATAAATGTTGTGTTTCCTGAAGATGCTCATTTGTTATATCATTTTCACATTGATAAAAATGTTAAAGCAAAATGTAAAATGATTGTTCATCCAAAAAAGACATGGGATCAAGTGATGGAATCTTGGGGAGCTATTGTTGATTGTGAAAATGTAGAGTCCTATGAACATCGTGTGGAGGCATTTAATGTTGTTTGTTCACCATGGCCTATATTTACTAAATATGTGATCAATGCTTGGTTAAATCTATATAAAGAAAATTTTGTTAAGGTTTGGATGGATAAGGTCGTGCACTTAGGCAACACGAAAAGTAACAGGGTTGAGGCTACACATTGGAGTTTAAAGAGAATCCTTGAGACGTCAATGAGGGACTTGTGCTTTTTTTGGGATTCCATGAATAAGATTATTATGTTGCAACACAATGCAATTAAATCTTCATTTGAAAAGAGTTTGAATGTGGTGAGTCATGTCTTTAATGTAACAAGATATAAGAAATTGGTTGGCTTTGTATTGAAATATGATTTGCAGTATATTGCAGAAGAGAGTGATCGAGTTGAATATGTTGGTTTAGATAAATCTCTTTGTGGGTGCACCATTAGATCTACTCATCACCTTCCTTGTGCTTGTGAATTGGCTTCCTTTGGTGTGGGTAGCATAACATTGCAGTCAATGCATTTCATTTGGACACGATTAAGCTTTTTAGATATTTCAGGTGGAGATACTTCAGTAGAGTTGTCCATCCAACAAGAGTGGGTTATCATCATGAATCAGTTCAATGAGGTTGACATGGCTGGTAAGATTAACATCAAAGCCAAATTATGTGAGATTGCCTATCCAGATAAAACATCTTTGTGTCCACCAAGTGAGAAAGTCAAAACAAAAGGTGCACAAAAAAGGCATCAAAGTAAATTTGCACATACATGTGGGTCAAAGCAGCTGCTGCCCACAAGTATCCTCCGGTGTGCCTCAAATCTACAAATAATCCCAAGTAGGATACATTAACTGATGTAGCACTCTTATATGCAAAGATGGTTCAACCTACTAGGTGTAGCAAATATGTTCGTGCAGCCACGGTCCAATGTCTCCTGGTACATGCGTCCTCCACCTCCATTTAGGGTTCAGCTTCTTCAGGTTCAACATGTTCTGCATCTTCATGTTTAACATGTTCTTCATCTTCATTAACATGTCTTCTTCTTCTTCTTCTAACAGAGGTTGTGGGACATATACGATCACCTTGTGAACCTTCTCCCCTAGTCTTCACCATTTATATTCAATTTTATCATTCAAGTTAAATCAAATTACAAAACAATGCACAATACGGATTCAAAAATCCGAACACCTACTACGGATTCGCTAATCTAGAATGTTAATCATTTAACATTATAGTTATAAATTTAACAACAAATAAAGTGCGAAACTAAATTTTACTATTTTATAAGGTACATCACTTATTTTAAAAAAAATAAGAACTTCATTTAAACAATCAAAACTAAAGAAACTAAACCACTTATTTAAAAAAAAATGTATTATCTTGATTGAAATGCTTGCAAGTTTGGTTACAAGTAATGAATGGGTGCATACTAACCCAACCTCCACAAATCCTCTAGTTCGACCCAATACAAATTATAAAATAAGTTATGGTTTACTAATTTGAGTCAATACAAACACACAGTTATGGAAACAACAATTAATATTTCGGAAACAGTAATCTGAAACATTATCGGAACCACCAATCCGGGATTTTACCGGAAGCATCAATCTGGGATTTTACTGGATTTCATAATCTGAAAATTTATCAAATTCCATAATCCAGAATCTACCGGAATCCCTAAACCAAAATGTGAAAAAACATTTATGGAAACAAAAATCCGAAGAAAAAATGGATGTTCAGATCCGAAAACAAAAAATTTTACTTACCTTTAAGCACCAAGTTGCCAAGACCATTCTAAATCACCAAGAGATGTGTGAGATTGAAAAGCACCGCAGAGAGAATGGAGTTCTAGCGTTTAGAGTTGCGGCTGCGCAAGAAGAACATGATGGTGAGAGTTTTTTTAGAGTTTTTAGGTATAAATTTTGTTATGAGCATTTTTGGAATCTTACAAAATAATAAGGGCAATTTAGTCTTTGAAAACATTGTGGGGGCGCGAGAAGAAAAACATAAGAGAGCAGGAAGAAACTCCTAAATAATTATTATCCAATGTTATTTTGCTGAGTTTTTAAAATAAATTTTTGAAACTTTAGAAAACTTATTTATAATGTAAAGTTACACTTTCAAAATTTTAGAGAATTTAATTATAAAATATATTAAAATTATATAATTTTTAATTATTTATTTATAAATATATTTAATTATATTTATTTATTGAAGTTTGAAAAATCTGAAGTGTTTTATTGAGGTTCTACAATAAATCTTTGGAATTTAACGAAGGTTAAAAAAGCTGCGTTATTTTGTTAAGAATTTAGAATAAACCTTTGAAACTTACTGAAAGTTAAAAAAACCTCCATTATTTTGCTGAAGTTTTAGAATAAACATTTAGAATTTAACAAATGTTAAAAAAAACCTCTGTTATTTTGCTGATGTTTTAAAATAAACCTTTGCATTTAATGAAGGTTAAAAAAACTTTTGTTATTTTGCTAAGGTTTTAAAATAAACTTTTGGATTTAACGAAGATTAAAAGAATCTCCATTATTTTGTAGAGGTTTTAAAATAAACCTTTGAAATTTAACGAAGGTTAAAAAACTCGGTTATTTTATTGAGGTTCTAGAATAACCTTTGGAACTTAACGAAGGTTAAAAAAACCTCCATTAATTAACTTAATTCTTAGGGTTATATTAACCTCCACTAAATAATCTATGTAAAATCATTTTTTTTCTTGTAGTGATAGTTATAGAGGGTCTCCAAACACACCTCCTCGTGTTAAGACATATACATCTTGAGCGTGGATATAAGTGGAGGGTATAAGAAGGGTTCGATTGGGGGTGAAACAATGGTCAAAAATCTCAACTAAGATAGATTCTCAATGGCTCTAATAGCACATTAGAATGTGAGTTTAAGTCTAACCCATAATCACAAAATCGACGTATAAAATGAGAATTACACTTACTTATATACGATAAATTGATCATATGTTTAGTATTATCTCTTTAAAGTCCAAGTGCCATTTTTTAACAGAAAAAAAAATAGATTATAAAATCATATAAAAAAATTTAACTAGTCTTTTAACTCGTAAACACATATCAAGAAGAGAGGAAATAAAACATACCTAATTCCCTCAAGTTTATCTAAGATAATTATTATATGATATCATAAATGTAACACAAAAGATCTAAAGTTTCAAGTCTATTAAAAATACAAATTTACATATAGTTTTGTAGTTGTATTTTTTAGTACATGTTTGTGTTACATTGTCCAACTATATATAACTAAAACAAATATGCTTACAAAATATTTAAATGTCACTCTGAATGTTTCCTACAACATCTAATATTGTATAATAATTCGTAGAATAACAAGATCACAACATATCAACATAAAACAAGGTGAGTTCACTATTTAGTTACATATAGGATAACGATAGAGATAATACATATATAATCACATCAAGTGCACCCTCCTTTATCTTATCAATAATAGATATATGGTAAGTTCTCGCTTTTGAAAAACTAATATTAAGTTTGAACTCATGTACTAATACCTTATTTGTTTGAAAAATTATCATTAACTATATAAATTATATTTAATAACTTTCTTAAAAAAAACTAACTCTAAATGATAAATTTAGATAAATACTAAGAACTTATATGAGAAATAACACTAATAAAATAACACTACTAACTACAAAAAATTATTAAATAAAAATTAATTTAAAAAAATATTAATTAAATTAGATAATTATTGGTATGTAAAGTAAATTTTATTATTATTAATAATTTATAAATTGATATCTAATTAGTTAATTAATTTTTATATTTAAAATTAAAGATGTTATATTTAAATTTAAATATAATTAAATTTAAGAAGTATAGAAAGATGAAAAAAGAGAAAGGATAAAAAAAAGGTTAGAAAAATGGAAGGCATTAAAACACAAGTTTCTACATTAAAATCAGCTTTATTTGGACACATGTGATTAGTATTTTAATTTTCTTTTGACATAATTTCTGCAAGTATATGAAAGATACACAAACAAACTGTATAGAAATATCTATACCTATATAAATTTTGAACATTTTATAATTTTATAAGTTAACAAAAGCAGTTTTTTTATTTTAAAATTTATTTTATTTGTTCTCACTTAACTGATAGGAGAGTAGAGAGATTGCTACGTTAATTTTATTTTGTTGTTATCAGCTAACTTAAATGGGAGGAGAACCATTACTTTTATGTTTTAAAATGATATTCTTCTTTATTAAATAAATTTTTTTTTAATTTTATTTTATTTGTTCTCACTTAACTGATAGAAGAGTTGACTTGTGTTAATTTTATTTTATTTGTGTCACTTAAGTGACAGAAGATTGATTCTCCTCTTTAAAACTATTATTAGAAGCAATTTTGAATGTATAAGAGTTTTTAATTTTTTTCTCTTTTATTTTATCTCTCCCTTTTCTCAAATCTCTTAAAACCTAATAACATATTTCTTATAGATACAAATACACATGTATTTATATTTAAATATATATAATAATAATAAAATTAAAAACTAAAAAAATCCGGATGAACCACTGTGTTGTGTTCCCGTAGTATTCTATAAAATCCACACACAATTTATATATTATATATTATTGTAAAAATAATATAATTTTTAACTTTTTAATATTTAAATTAGATTTTATAACAATTACGGTTGACATAGATATAGTTATACTCCAATAAGATAAAGTTAAGAAAACAAGGCCATGAATATTAAAATCGTGAAAAACAAAAAACCTTTTTCGCAATTGAAGAAGATTTACATAGAAATTCATATAATCAACCTTTTTTTAATGCAATTGATTATATTTTAGTATAATCAATTATTTCTTTAATATAATTATAATTACATTTTATTATAATAAAATAAATAATTAAAATATTTTTTAAAATAATAAATAGAATAAATTTATTTTAATTGTAAAATATAACTTTTTATTTATTAAATTCTATAATAAATTTTATTTTTTAATTTTATTTTAATTTCAATTTATATTTTATAATTTTTTATATTAAATTATTTTAAAAATTAATTTGCATTTTTTAAATGACATACACTTTTTTTTCAATTATATCAATTAAATTAACAATAAACTTTCCACTTATTTCTTTTTTCACTTATTACTATTTCTCTTTCTATTTAAACAACTTTAGTTTCTAACTTTTTTTTTATATAAATTACATTTTCTTCTCAAATTAAATGAACAACATTACAACAACAAAGGAAGAAAACTCCAAATATACATTAATTATATTAGTATTTTGAGTAGGTTATACCCAGTTACACCAACCCAACTATAAATGTTTACTGCATCATTTTCCAAGTTTGAAGTTAAATTGACAAAATGGTAGATAAAGTACACCACTTCCCAACTCTCTTTATGCAGAACACAACAACTTACACACACTCACACAAATAACACTTTGGAACTAAAAATAAAACAATATTTACAATTTATTTATTGTTTGAAGATAATATATATATATATATATATATATATTTATATTATTAAGGGAAACACACACTCATGTTTGTGTACGTGCATTTTTTTATTATTTATATATATTAAAATTTGAATAAATAATATTATTGTTTGTAAACTTATATTAATAATATAAAATTTTAAAACTAATAATCTATGACTAGAATTACAAAATAACCAAGATAAATTAATAAGAATAAAATAAAAAAATTAAAATTATATAATATCAATTAAAAAATATGAGTTTAAAATAGTAACGTATCAATTTCTTCGTTCTTATGTATTGAAAAATTGACCTCATAACTAAAATGTTATGAATTAAGAGATAAAAAAAATATACAATGTAAAAAATAAAAAATATACTGCAACTTTAATGTTTCTTTTGGATTGTGATGTTCTTTCCTTTTCATCATGTGCACTCATGTACTATGATGAAAAGTTGTGGTTGATTGAAGATATAATATTGAAAATGAATATAAATGCACAAGAGACTAAACTTCTCATGAAGAGTGGCTTTGGTTTTTCAAGCCAGATGAACCAATGCTTTTGTGGTTTTTTTAATAGGCTCCATGACTTTCTTCACTCTATGTATTTTTAATTTTTTGTTTTTTATCTTACTCTTCCAACCCTTTCCAATCCTTTATATAGATTCAATTACCATTTTTTTTTCACATGTGCATCATCTCACACATGTAAAAAAAACTAATTTCACCAATAACTTCTTTTAAAAAAAACACACAATGTATTGTTGTTTATTTAATAACTAAAAAAGTGAAAAAAATATCCTTATTAAAATAATAAAATAAAATACTATTAATATAAAAATAAAATAAAAAACAATTGTGTAAAATAAAGCCGGTTATAAAAACAATCTATTAAAAAAATTGCTTTATCTCTATCAACTACTCTATAATTCTGTTATTATTCAATTTAAATTTAAAAAAACTGTTTGATAACTACTTATTAATTATTCTTTTAAATTATTTTATTTAAGTTAAAAAAATTGTTTTGTAATTACTCTATCAAAATAACAGAACTCATAACATATTCTCTCCTAATTAAATAAATAGAACACACAATTATAAGATATTCAGAATAATTATTTCTGATGTAGTGTCCTTATACTTTTGAAAAGAAAAAAAAAAAAAAAAACACATCTTCAATCATTCAATTCGATAAAAAATAAAAATCGAATCCAGAAAGATAAATGACAATAAATAATATAAAATTTTAAAGTTAAAAAATTGTTTTATTAATTATTGAAATTACAAAATAATTCAAAATAAATTAATAAAATAAAATAAAAATATTTATAAAAAAATTATACTAAAAAATCCCCGTTATATTTATATATATATATAGATATATATATATATAGATATATATATATAGATATAGATTATTAAGTGTAACCATCTTTGGTACATAAGTGGCAATCTAACGAAGTGCAATCCCTATAAAATGCTTATTTTTTAAAAATTAGGAAAAATGAAATAACAAATCTCTATCCATGTTTATGTCTCTGTACCTGAAATCTAGAACTACAAAGAATCCTTTCATTTTTGTTTCCCTCCATAGATCTCTAAAATTTCTTCTCATCAAACCCTTTTGGGTTGATCCTATCTCCCTCTTTATTTATTCATCGTCCAATCCATTTTTTTTTTCGATTTTTTGCTACCATTTTTTTAACTAAATTTCATAATCTGCCCTGATCGATGATTCTGGAACCTTCATGAGTCTCCCTCTTCCTCATGGGCCTGCACCATCCTTACCATGCCTGAGCTGCGTACCCGAACACGCAGAAGCCGACTCGTAGACAACGCAAACGCGAACCCAATCATTCAGCCAACCTCGCCGGCGGCCGCCAGAGCTCGAAGGAGGAAGACATCCGCCGCGGCTGCCCTAAGCCGGAGGAATCGGAGAGAGAACAACGCGATCGCTGCCGCCAATGAAATCGTGAACGATTACGCCGGTGTTGTTCGCGAAGCCAGAAATAGAAATATAAATTTGGAAGACGAGTTAGGAGAGAAAGAGAATAACAATATTAAGGTTTCGGTTAGGGTTTTTGAAGAGGAAGACATGGATGAAGACGATAGCCGTGGCCGCAGCGCAGATAAGGCTCCCGGAGCTGAAGATGAAGGTGGCACTGCTCCTCTTCCGGAGAAGGTGATTTTAGTTTCACATCTTTTCTTTGTAGTTTGAGTTCTGAAAAATGTACGAGAGCATAACTTTATTTGTTCAATGTTCAACTTAGATGTCTTGTTTATCTTTGTTATTTTCTTTTCTGTTTTGGAACACTGAACATCTTACAACAGCTTGCATGCTAAATAGTCCTATTTTGCTGCTCTGAGCTCAAGTTTGGTTCTTAGATTTATTTTGTTATTGATGTTTCTAAGCTTTGGATGATTGAACTAAAAATGATAAACCAAGGGTATGGAATGATTTTTGTAGATGTTGAAAACTAATCTGTTGTGTATTTTTGTTTGCAACAGGTTCAAGTTGGTGGTTCTCCGTTGTATAGAATTGAGAGAAAACTTGGGAAGGGAGGATTTGGGCAAGTCTATGTTGGTCGGCGGATGGGAGTTGTGAATTCTGGCGAACGGACTGGTGCTGGTGCTGTTGAGGTATGGTGTTAGCATGTGAACTTTGATTTAAATTGTATTTGACTGATGCATATTTCATTTGTTGATATCCACGTGTTGCTCTAATGACTGTAGATAGCCTTAAAATTCGAGCATAGAAGCAGCAAGGGGTGCAATTATGGACCACCATATGAGTGGCAGGTTTACAAGTGAGTTGAACTTTTTTTCCGACGTGATGGAGTTGCTCTGCTATGGTTTCACTTTGTTATGGATATGAAGTGCTAACTATTCCGTGATTATATCTTGTAGTGTATTAGGCGGTAGTCATGGTGTACCACGAGTGCATTTCAAGGGACGACAAGGTGACTACTATATTATGGTATGTGCTCATGAATTTTTAATTGATGGGCGGAGGCTTCTGGTTGTCTCTAAATGTTTTATAACTACACTTTACATACAGGTCATGGATATGCTTGGCCCCAGTCTGTGGGATGTTTGGAATAACAACTCACACACGTGAGTATCTATGTGAAATATTGATGTGTAATTATTCTATTTTTCTTAATGTTAGAGCTTTTATTGAATAGCTAACTTTTGTTTCTTTTTACTTTTGGATTTCAGCATGTCTACTGAAATGGTTGCATGTATTGCAATTGAGGCTATCTCCATATTAGAGAAGATGCATTCTAGAGGGTGGTTATTCTTTTCCTGAATATGTTTATTTGTTTCTGGTTTTTGTTTTCATTAACAGGTTGGTTACAGTTCAGAATGCTTCTATACTGTGACCATATGTTATTGTTTTGCTGTTCTCTGTTTATCATGTTAGAAAAACATGGTCAATCATTTGTTGTTACCTTTTGGTGACATGATGATGGAGAAACATCTTATTTCTCTGATTGAGCAGCATTTATATTTATAAAATGATTTGGAAATATAAAATTTGGATCTGTTCTTACTTTTGATTAGGAATTTTGGATTTTATTTTATGTATGCTTGTGTTGTTTAACTAAATTGCATATTGAGTATATTGAACACATTTTGTTGCAAGAACATTTCATCATTCTGTCATTATTGCAGATATGTGCATGGTGATGTAAAGCCTGAGAATTTTTTGCTTGGACCCCCAGGAACTCCAGATGAAAAGAAGTTGTTTCTGGTTGATCTTGGATTAGGTAAGTACACTGGATTACCCTTGATATGTCCCTTGTCAATGAACATGTGTCAAATTTCTCATAATCTGGACTCATATCGCATTCCCAATTTATCTACCCAGCAACTAGGTGGCGTGATAGTTCGACTGGCCTTCATGTTGAATATGATCAACGTCCAGATGTTTTTAGGTAAATTATTTGTTAAATATCTATAAACCTTAGTCAACATGCAGGTATTGAATGATTTTGAGAGCAATATTCTTGCCACAGGGGCACAGTTCGTTATGCTAGTGTGCATGCTCATCTTGGTAGAACAGGTAGCAGGAGAGATGACTTAGAATCTCTTGCTTACACTCTTGTCTTCCTTCTTCGTGGTCGGCTTCCCTGGCAAGGATATCAGGTTATAACTATTTCAGATATAATCATTTTAGTACTGATTCCTGATGGTAAATAAAAATATGATTCTTATGAAACTTGTTGTTACAGGGAGAAAATAAAGGGTTTCTTGTCTGCAAAAAAAAGATGGCCACCTCTCCAGAAACTTTGTGTTGCTTTTGTCCTCAACCTTTCCGGCAGTTTGTTGAATATGTAGTGAATTTGAAGTTTGATGAAGAACCAAATTATGCAAAATATATATCCCTTTTTGATGGAATTGTGGGCCCAAATCCAGATATCAGACCAATAAACACCGAGGGTGCTCAGAAGGTACTTCATGCTATTATTACTTTATAGAGTTTACTATTTATTGTTTGCACTTTTAAAATCTGACTCGCACTACCCTTTTTGGGCTATTATTGTGTAGCTTATATGTCAGGTTGGACATAAGAGGGGGCGATTGACCATGGAAGAGGATGATGATGAACAACCAAAAAAGAAGGTTCGAATGGGAATGCCTGCTACACAATGGATTAGTGTTTACAATGCTCGTCGACCAATGAAGCAAAGGTTTTCTTCTGATGTTAATTATGTTTTTGCAAGCGATTTTAAAATGACAGAGCCTAAAGATATATCTTTTGGTGTAGGTATCATTATAATGTTGCTGATGTGCGGTTAGCCCAACACATTGATAAAGGGAATGAAGATGGTTTATTTATCAGCAGTGTGGCTTCTTGTACTAATCTTTGGGCACTCATTATGGATGCTGGCACTGGTTTCACTGCACAAGTTTATGAACTCTCCTCCTACTTTCTTCACAAGGTTGGCTATTTCATGTTTCAGCAGTGGCATTATTTTGATGCTGGCGATATCATAGTATTATGTTTGTAACTATATAGTTTTATCTGTATTATATTTTGCTATTTTTGTTTTGAACTTAATGTAAGTTGACAAATTCGTCTATCTGTTTTAATAGGAATGGATTATGGAACAGTGGGAAAATAATTATTACATTAGTGCCATAGCGGGAGCTCATAATGGAAGTTCATTGGTTGTAATGTCTAAAGGTTAACATCCCTGAAGTCATTATTCTGTGTATTGTGTATCTGGGATCGTACTAGCCTTGACTTTTGATGATCCCTTCTTTTGCACATTTTGACTGATTGTGCTTAAGCTGTATTCTTATTTTTATTGTTTGATTGATCCTTATAGGTACACAGTACGTACAGCAATCCTATAAAGTCAGTGATTCATTTCCGTTTAAGTGGATCAACAAAAAATGGAGAGAAGGATTTTATGTCACTGCTATGGCCACTGCTGGCACTAGATGGGCAATTGTTATGTCACGTGGAGCTGGTTATTCTGATCAGGTCCTGCATTTTAAAAACTCGTTTGTAATTAAGAATCCTTGTGGCATTGAAGAAATTCATCTGATTTTTATATATATTCTTCTCTCCATGCTTAATGTCAGGTTGTGGAACTTGATTTCTTGTATCCCAGTGAAGGTATTCATCGAAGGTGGGATAATGGTTATCGCATCACCTCAACTGCTGCAACATGGGACCAGGCTGCTCTTGTTCTTAGTGTTCCAAGAAGAAAACCAGCTGATGAAACTCAGGAGACACTACGCACATCTGCTTTTCCTAGTGCTCATATTAAGGTAAACAGTGCATTTTATTTTCCTTTATTCACTATCATTCTACGATCATACTTTTTGACATTTGATATTTTGTTTCTGCAGGATAAATGGGCAAAGAATCTCTATATTGCATCTATTTGTTATGGGAGAACAGTGTCATAACCTGATGAATTGAGATTGCTGGCTGAATTCTGACCACTGGCACAATCCTGCTTCCTCTTACTTCTAGTTGGGAACTGAAGATGCTCTCTGACCCCTTTTCTGAACAATGCAGTTCAGCATTAATGTATGCTAAACTTACTTTATGGTCACCATCACATATCATGATGCAAAACCTGTGCACTGTATTTCAGCTGTCAAAAATACTTGAGTTATGAGTAAAATTAGATTGTCAATTGGGAAGAGTCTTTTGATACAAAGTTTGTACAGATCTGAACAGTAATTACTATGTTGAAGGCATTTGCACAGGTTAGGCTTTTGTTTATTGATGATATTTAACAAATATGAACTAAGATTTTCCAGTGGGAACTGGACATTTAAGCTTTGCACCTTGTACTTGGCCCTCTTTATCCCAGTCACTTTTGACTTAAATCTACTTCTGGGCTTCTTCATGTCTGAATTTGACGAATTGAAAGTTGTATATTTTGGCAGTGGTTTGTAGTTGTTTGATCATTGTCATCATCATTATTATTATGGCTGCTGCTTTTTTTCTTTTTGTGATAGTTTACTCCCAACTCTGATTTGTGAGTACATCTATTGAAATTTAAATGGTATTAGTCTAACTGAAGTGAAGGATCCGGATGCTTTAGTTCCAATTTTTTTCAAGAAATATGTTTACTATTTTTCTGTTTTGCTTTGAAAATTGTTTTTGCACTATCAGTTTGCTACTTTTGAGAATACCTTACCGTTATGACTGTTTTTAATAAAGAAAGTTGTGGTTCCTACATTTTTAATCTATTTGATTGTTTTGAATGGAAGCTAAGTAAGCATTATCTCAGTTACTAGATGTTTCAAATATTTGCCATTTATTTGTGTCGGTAATGATGACTTGAAAATTTTACTTCTATTATTCTAATTACTTCTTTTGGTTTCCGAAGTATACATGATGGGCTTCTCCTGGTCAGTCGTTCTATATGACTAGGGGTGATCATTTTATTGTTCTAACAACAAACATTGCAAGGTGCACATTTGATTCTCTTGAGAATTTAGCTGTCATGGAAGCACATCTTGGAAGATAACTTCTGTACCTCTTCAATATTGATTTGTATATTTCCTGGGTTACTTGGACGTGTGAAGCAGGTAATTAATTCTGCTGCTATTATTATTCAACTTCTTATATTGTGCAGCTGAAAATTCATGTAGCTTGTTTAATATAGATATACTATATATGAATGAAACATTTAGTGTTCATCTGGCCTGGTTGCATTGGCTGTTTGTCAGGTTACTTCTCATTTTTCTTGCTCAATAGGAATTCAGGCTGTTTGGACCATATATTTAACTTCCATGGCTATCGGAACTTGCAGATTTTAGTTGGTCCTTGCAATGTCATGTTGCTGGAGCAACCTATATGATCAAGGAAATCAGAAGCTGTTCAAGGAACTGTTTTTTTTGGAACTATTTGCCTTATGTTATTCTCCTTTTGTTAATATTTGGATTTTCTTGGGGAATCTAGGGGGTGGCTTGAACTTTAAATTTATGTTCCAATAATATCAAAATGGCTGTATGTTGAATGTCACACTACTACAATTATTGAAGGTCTCAGAAATAGTTGTCACCATGAGATGTTTGGTTATGGGCTTTTTAAATTTTATTTTTTTTCTAATTGCTAATATAGATGTGATTTTCCGGGGTTAATTTGGTGTACAAGTGGTGGTACTCACATTTTTCATGCTGAATAGGAATTCAGGTTGTTTGGACCATATATTTAATTTCCAAGGCTATCGCATCTTGCATATTTTGGTTGGTCCTTGCAATGTTATGTTGCTGGAGCAACCTATATGGTCAAGGAAATCATAAGCTGTTCATGGAACTGGTTTATTTGGAACTATTTGCCGTATGTTATTCTCCTTTTTTTAGTTTTTGTCTTAGGGGGAATCTAGAGGGTGGCTTGAACTTTAAATTTATGTTCTAATAATATCAAAATTGTTGTATGTTGAATGTCACTACTACAATTATTGAAGGTCTAGAAGAGAAATAGTTGTGTCACCATGAGATGTTTGGTTATGGACTTTTTAAAATTAAAAGTTTCTCTAATTGCTTATATAGACGTGATTTTCTGGGTTATTTTTGGTGTACAATGGTGGTACTCAGGTTAGAACCTATGATTTTCTATATGCTACCCAGCCCTACCACTCGGCTGGCCCTGGTGCGTTATTTCTCGCATCCTTTTCATTAAAAAATGGTATACTTTTAGTAATTTTACGAGCTTTTCTCCTAAAGTTATGTGATCTGTCATCTGTTTCTAAGTGAAGGAATAGTCCATAAAAGGTTAGGCTGAGTGTAAGAGTGTCCTTTAAGTGTTGACTTTTGGAAACTGATAAAATGGAGAGCCTCCCTCCCCCAATTTGCTTTTCTTTTCCCAAATGCAATATTTTAAGAAATGTTGATGTAATAATTAACTACACAGCAGTATGAAACATTATCATGTTCTAGATTCGGAACCATTGTTATCGATTGACAATATGAATATGACAATATGATGGTTTGTTTGTAATAGTTATTCGGGATGATGCAATGGTATCCACTAAACTGAGTCAGCTGTCTTGCCTTGATGGTGACTGTGGAACATATTGACGAGTGTCCCGTGGGGGAAGGAATTCCTTAGTTTATGTCTATGGACTACACATAAGCCATATTTATTATATGCTTTTTATATGGTAAAGTCATTTCATGTTGAGTGTCTATTTGATTAGGTGTTCCCCGGGTATTCAACAAAGTGAAAATGCAAAAGTCCGAATTCATACCACTTTGATTCAGATATCGGAAAAGCGGTGAATTATTGTGGTATGGAGGGTGTGAAGTTGGGGATCTATTGCCTGCTCTGTTTTGTTGTTGCTTTTTAAAGCGAATCATTGTATTTTGGAGGATAAAGTGTGTATTGTTAGGTAATTAGTAGTTAAGGGTGTGATAATGATATGGATAATGTATAATAAATTTTGTAGTTAACTATAAACTAAAATTGATGAGTAAATAGTGTGCTTTTGTTTTTTGTAGTATTCTTTTAATGTTTGCCTATTTTGAATCTTGCATGGAATAGGCCATGCCATGGTTTCAACCAATTCAAGCAGCCATAACCTTCAAAAAAGAACGGGTCACCTAATATATTCCTTTCGAGTAATGACTTGCCTGTGTGAAGAAAGTAACTTAAGGTCCAATTCTTCAGAAACTATTTTTCTCTGAGGATAATTATTATTTTTCACATAATTGAGTTACATAAATTTGTTTTCTAAAAAATTGGAATAATATTTTGATAAAATGCCTAGCATAATCTTTTTACTAAAAAAAACTTTCTGCTTTAAGTAACTATTGTTTTAATCACTTAAAATAGTTTTATGGTTTCATAAGCTGTTACAAAATTAAATTTTCAAGTGTTCTTTTCTGTATAATCAAAATGCGAACATGAAGTTGGAGGAGCTGTGCTTATGATGGTAATAAAAAAATTGAAAGAAACTGACATTAATGATTTTTTTGTTTCCAAGTATGAGGAGGGGGAGGGAAAGATTGAGTGAGTGTTTTTTTGTTTGTTTGAATGATTTTGAGAGTGAAGATGTGAATACCGAAGATAGTGGAAGTCTTTTTTATTTTTTATACAAATGTAGAGATTTTTAATGATTTATGTGAGATTTGTATTGTACTCAAATATTCTAGTGGATATTTTATTACAATTTATAAAATTAAATATTATATGAATTTATTTAATAATTTTAAAAATATTTAATAATACTATAATAACAACATATAATTATAAATAATAAAATTATAATATTAATAAATATATAATTATATAATTATATAAAATAATAAATAAATATTATTTTCATAAAATTTAACATTTAATAAATTTATTTAAATTTAACAAAAAATATATTTTTTAATTTTTTAAAAAAATATAAAGAATTATGAATATTATATATTAAAAAAAATTAATTGAGTCAAATCTACATAAAAAAATCATAATTTATTATTTAAATTTTTTTATAATAAAGATAAATTTATAAAGTAACAAATAATTTATTCTCTCCATATCTTTCAATCCAATTAACTTACATATCATTGACTCCTATATCATTCACTCCTCACAGATCCCTCCTCAATCCAAATACAATATAACTTGTATTTTGTAGGTTACTTTAATCTTAAAAATTCTTAAAATAAAATCAAAGACTAAGGTGTATATAAATGTATTAATAATGTTTTCCTCCTCCCACATGTAAGATCAACCTTTTGACCAAACCTATAAAATCAAGAGTATTAGAACATCTCATTATTTGTATATTTCTCTCTCAGGGTAAGTGATTAAAACCGACTGACAAATCAACCACACTGTCTTATTGAGAAGCTTCATTTCTTAATTTATTTATATAGCCCACATTTTATCAAATTTACTAATTCTTCTCCTGATGCATAGAACCTTAATTCTACTCATTCAACCTTAATCATTTTCTCATATCATTAAATTCCAAAAACATAACAATAATAATACCTATCTTACGCACCATAATGAAAAGAAAAACATCTGTTCAACAATTGAGTCACCGTAAGTGTGCATAATTGAAGCATAGTTGAAGCTTACTCGTCTTTTGACTGCCCACTGCCCTTTATCTACTAGTAATGATAAGCAAAAAAAGAACAAATTGACTATAACCATTTTCAATATGTTTCCCACTAAAACTCCATGTCAAGTGCTAGCTGCTTCCTACTGCACCCAGGTTGTTTGATAAATGCCTGAAAACTCACCTGGGACGTCAAAAATAATTCATTCCAAATACACCTAAGATTTTGCTCTGCGGCAAAGTCTTCTCAATCGAACCTTTTCCTGGAAATGATAAACATAGCATCAAATACTTGTAAATTACACTCGGAAATGTTAACACATCCAATTGCAGAAATGTTATTCACCTCACTGTTGTCATGGTCATATCTTATTAAGATGAGACACCTGCAACCTCTGATATCATGCATTCTCCTTTGGATCTCTACAATCTGAGCATCATAGTAAATTGCTTGATCTCTCCTCTCCTAAATTTCAATTGGAACTGTCAAGTTAAATACAGTTACAGTGATGCACTAACAAAACTTCAGCGAGGATATTCAGCCTAATTCACCTGGAAGCACAGGACAGAGTCTCCAACGTTCAGATTCGAACACTCTGTGTTTTCCAATGGGATAGAGCGTTGGCGAACTGAACTTCTAATATTGATCCACTCATCTTCCTCAGCTCCAAATCCAACAAATCTGACCTGGACTTCCTTTAACAAAAGGCAAGAGTGTCTCAGATGGAAAAATTTAGTACACTCTATGGGGATAAACAATTTATCAATCCATTAACAATTCTTATAACACAAAGGGATCAACATCATGATTGTTGAAACTTACAGCTTCCCCTGTGCTAAGAAATCTGTGAGCAAGAAATGCCTCAACATCATACCTGCAATTACACAGTATTTAGAAATTACATAATTGATCAGACAGTTATGCTTAATATAATGTCCTTCTGAGTTACAATTGACAGCAGATCAGTAAAATTTATGAGAGTCAATCATTATTTTTTTCAAAAACAGAAAGTGAAAGAGAGAAGGAAAAGTGCGGTTCGACCAAAAGGAAAAAATAAACTACCCAGAATATTTCAGCAGGGAAAGAATAATAGAGACCAAGCCCCATGATTAATATGTTAACCATTATAGTAGTATGGTATAGATGGATAAACTTTTAAATATCCTTCCCTAGAAGCATTAAAAGAAAGCAGTTAGCGTAGAATTTCATAAATTGATGAAAGACGGGACTGTCCAGGTACATGTTTGTGTGTGAAAGAAAACCTTTAAATAATCCATCTGGATCAATCCACAAGCAACCACAAAACTGTCTCTTTATTAAAAAGAGGAAAAAAAATTGTGTTAGAACTTTGAAGAAGGAAAATAATAGGATTATATAGATACAAGAGCCTCCTGATTTAAGAAAATCTATAAGGGAACTCCTATACAAGTTAATAGAATGGAGCAAATGCAAAAAGAAAGATGTCAACAAGTTTAGCCACATACAAAAACAATTCATGGCACACAAAATGTGTCTTTCCATGTTAATAATAACGGCAATAGTTAATTAATAGTAAGATAGTCAGAAGAGATATTGGTGCGTCCATATTTAAATTAGTTTTTCCATTCCACTATCACTGAGATGTGAGTATGATCTAAGAAGAACTAGAGGTTTATTCCATAATTGAAGACTTCAAGCAACATGGAATGCATATCAAGGGACACGGGTATATAATAAATATCAACAATTGAAGGACCTACAAAATAACCGTGCCAATAAGCATTATAATCCATATGTGGGTTTATAATGGTGGAAAGATGTGCATGAAGTTTTCTTCAATGCTTCCGAAAGGTATATATGGAAACCTTTCATTCAGTGACATTAAAATTTAAAATAATTCATAAACACATGTGACTAAGAGAATTTAAGCTAGCTGCAATAATCTGCATATGCTTACCATGCCCCGTCTTTTGATGATCTTGCTTCGAATTCTAACTCTGATGGGTCTTGCATAACTTCTGTAAAGCAATCAATTCAGGTACGGTCTCACCAGATAAACTCATTTTATTAGGAGTTTCCTAAGATATATCAACAAATACCAAGTGTAGCAGCTAATTATACCAAAAAGGAGAAGGAAAAAAGAAAGTGAAAAAGAACTTATGGAGGAAATGTTATTATCAGTTTCATTTTCCCTTCATTACTGCCGAGTTACTTCATCACCTTCAGTTTCATATTTTGTTCAACCAAACATGTCCTAATAAAATAAAGCAGCGTAAAAGCCATAACTTCTGACACTACAATTATATAAAATAATTCAAAGTTTGATGACTATTTGCATACTTGAAGGCAGCATAGACACTGGAGGCATCACACATATAATAGGAATCATCTAATCTTGATCACTTGAATGCTTGAAGGCAGCATAACTACTACTGACTATGTTAAGAACCATAAGGTCCACCATAAGACTCACCTTCCATACATCTAGGAATCATCAACTCACTGTTAGGGACTTGTGGTAAGTCTTGGAGCCTTGCCTGAAACCAACCTTCAATCTAGAATTTTCCCCAAATAAAGGATCAATTAAAAACTACTTCAAAAAAACACAAAAACAAACAAGTTCTAAGTACAAAAAACAGCAGTATTCAAGGACATGTACAGGACATTAAGTAAATAAAATATATTATTTAGTAAAAAAGAACATTAACCTCTGTCCATTTTATGACAGGCTTCCCAGCACGACCAGTGGAACGACTGCATCAACATTACACTCCAACACTTCTCAGTGACAATACTTCATTTCTTACTAGAAAAGAGAGAAAAAAAATATTGAAAAGTAAAACTCACTTGAAACTTCCAGCCAGTTTTTGGTAAAATTCTCTGCCCAATGATACCCCTTTAGGTTCCTTCAAGAAATTCTCCATTTTCTCAATCTGTTAGCCAGAGCACAGCAAGTTCAAATCATTAACAGGACATGCTAAAACACACCCTCTAACACTCTATATAACCAAGGTTTAAAAAAGAAGTTCCTAATCAAGGTTTTTAGACTGTCTTGGTGGTATTTGTCTACAATTTTCAGTAACAACAAGAAACATGATAATAACAGTACAAGGTATCAGTTCACTACTCACTGACTCCATACAAATCCTAAAGACATGATATGACATTTTTTAACCAATACATCCTGCAATACAATCTTTATAATTATAGTCAAACTAAACTCATTCCAAACAGACTAACTATGACATTTAAAAGTGGTAATTTTTTAAGGAAAGACATAGAAAAAGTTCATGAATAAAAATAGAACAATTATAATAATTATAACTATAATAATATAATAGTACCTCCGCATTTGTAAATCCAGAAAAGACCTCTCGGTTCCGAGGACGCAAGCGGTCCATGAACTCAAATTCGTCTCTTTCAATCAAAAATCAAAATTCTATAGATTAAATTTCTTTCTCGGCTAGGAACCTAAAATGGAGTGAAACCCTAGCAACTTTTCTCTCTCTATTTTGTTTGGGGGGGAAATGAGTTTTAATGATTTCTTGTTGTTTAAATAAGTGGGAAAAAACTCTATATTTCTTTAAAATAAAATTAATAATAATAATAATAATATTGACATAAATTATTAATGTTTTATAATATATTATGTTATTGAAATATAGGAGTGATGTAAAAGATGCTAATGTATAACTAATTTTAGTATTTAGATCATTTATTTTTATTTCTTATAATTTTAAAATATAATTAACTTTAAAATAAGAATATATGAATTGTATAAAAAAAAATAGATCATAAAGAAATATAATTATTATTAAAAAAATAAAGAATTTGAAATTGCTTCTATATGTCTTATAATAAATATGTTTATTTTTATATTATTAAATAAATATTTCAAATATATAAATTTTATTTTTATTTAAATAAGTATTTTCAGTACATAAACAACATCATAATTAAAATTCAAAAGATATAAAAATATATAATTATTTTGTATTAGATACATTATTTAAAAATATTAGAGATTAGGAATATGGGTGAAAATAAATTAGTTTTTTATAGATAATATTTTCACTGAAAAAAATTATTGAGCCTTATTTTATGTATTTATTATATACATTATTTTATGTATTTATTATACACATAGTTATCTATCTTACCTTCATAGTAATAAACCTAGTTGTTCTAGATAATTCTAAATAGGTGTTTAAGAATTATATAATTTTTTTGTAGTTTTATCTATTTATACATTTTATCAATTCATTGAGACAATGACTAATATTATGTGTCATAATCTAAATGTAACTGATTTATATGGCACACGTTCAAAATCGAACATTTGTTGCTTTTACATCATTATTCAAACAACATATGTAAAGTGTATAATTATTGTATTAAATATTTAATTTTATATTTGAATAAAAAAATTAAAAGTTGTAAGAAGATCTTCTTTTTTTTCAAGTAACTCACTGTTCTATTTCTATTATAAAATGACAATATTTCATTGCTTATTGAACTAGTAATGATTAGTGTGTAGTATTTAGAAAACTCTTTCAATAATTTAATACTATTTGAGAAAATGAAAAATTAGAATATGATAACTTTTTTAATAAAATGTGTTTTTTAAAGAATTACCCTTAACAATGTTGTGATTCATTTACTTACTCTTCTCACCCAATTATTTAAGTAGTGGGTTGGTAATTTGTTTTCAATCCTCACAACAAAGAGAGAAGACTTTTTTTTTATTGATACATTTGTTTTTTTTTTTAAATTACAGAGTAATAAAGAGTATTTATTTATCTATATATATGTATAGAGTAAATGAATAATATGTTTATTTTTTTTTTACTGACTTATCACATTTTTTTAAAAGTATTCAAGTATTTACAAAAGGAAAAAAAAAACACTGATGAAAAGTAAAATGTAAAATGATTAAAAGTAACAAAGAAATTGGACTGGATTGACTCAGTGCTCAGATCTCGGTGTATGGTATAGGCAGGTCAGCTTGACTGTTGAGTCAGTAAAGTGGGTCATATGATTGGACCCAGTTTGGTTAGTAAACTCGGTGTGACATAATTTAACATTTTTATACAGTTACTAGTAAAGAGTATTTTTTAACCTAGGGTACATATAATACATATGGTGTCTAGGTCAAGTAAATATTTCTTTTAACTTAGGTACATGTGTCCTAGGGCACATAGTGGTTAAGTTGCATGCATGACAAAGATAATATTGCATCATGGGTAGGGTGTCCATGTAAGCAGAATATTCTCCTGAAGTTGGCGCATAAGGTGGTGTCCTGCTGATAGGTGAGAGTTCTATTATTATTTTATGTTCTCCTTAGAGATAATATTCTTCTCTGTTGTAGTACCTTGAGAGAAGAAGCCCATAAACAGAATGCTTTCCTGTTGAGTGTGCTTTCAGTTGAGAATAGATTCTCATGAGAGAAAGTTGTTACAAGAGATAAGTTATAAAAGGGGTTTGAGACCCCAAGTGAAGGTACGTTGTTTCGGAGACTGGAACTGAATACTTCTTAAATTTTAGTAAGCCCTTATTGACTTCTTTGAAGTATAATCAACATGTAGGACCCATCTGTTTCAACGGATACACGTTATAGAACAACAAGAGATAAACACAGATTCCTGAAAAAACTAACTAGTACTTGTCACTAGAGTCAACATCAATAGACAAATAGGTCAACCGACAAAAACAGAAACAAATGGCTTTAATAGATTGAAGATACTTTTAAGCCACAGTCAAATATTCAGTTGTTTGAAAATGCATTTGATTGACTTGATAACACCATATAGAGCTTTAAGGACCTCAATTACTTGACTCTCCTACATGATATAATTTTAATTTTAATATTAATTTAGCTTAAATTATTTTAAATTAAATTTAAATATTAATTATAATGTTAATTAAAACTAATTTATTAATTAAAATTTAACCTTATTAATTTTAATTTAATTAAAATTATAATATAGATTTTGTGAACATTACATTTCGCTAATGTTAATTTAATTAATTTAACTTTTTTACCCATCTTTCCAAATTTAATTTTGAAAAATAATTTAATTAAAATTAATTAACTAAAATTATAATATTGATTATAACTTTATTTAAACAAAATTTCAATCTCATTTATAATATCAATTATAATCTTAATTTAATACTAATATTAATTTAACATTAAATTCTAATCTTAATTTAATATTAAATTTAAATCATAATTAATCTTAATTGAAAGTTTAACTAAAATACTAAGCATAATTATAATATTAATCTTAAATTCGGAACTAAAAATCATCTTAGTTTAACTAAATATATATATAAATATCTGCAAAAAAAAATAATTTAAATAACTTAGAATAGTGTCGTTGTCTTCTGGAGTGACGACAGCTGAGGTTTGCAAGACCACTAAGGATGGAGTTGTTTTGGTAAATAAGGACAGAATCAAGTGTGACCAATTCTTTTATTCATTGTTTATCTTAATTTTAATTTCTTAAAAGTTTTATTGGTTACACTTTATTGTGTTTCTGACTCAATCTTTTTTACTGCACCAATCCTGAAAGTTTGAAATTCTTCAAAAGTGACAAAACTAGCTAATTTTTCTTTTTTTGTTACTATTTTAAATAATCTTTTGAAAACTTACAATTGTAATAGTAGCCGCTATACATGAATGTACATCAATATATGTTTGAGACAGTTTGTAATTCTTAATCACATTTCTATATATAATTATGTTTGATCAAAAGAAAGATACAAAGTTAATTAAAAAATCATAGAGAGAATTAAAAAAAAATTGGTGAAATGATGATTTTATGAAACTAATAATATATATATATATATATATATATATATATATATATATATATATATAACTTGACTTGGAATCTAAGTATTCATTATTCAATATATAAGGTAAACAAACTAAATTAATTAAAACACACTACATATCATCTATCAGAAACATTGAACTTCATCAATATCTATAACTAGTCACCTAATATATTCAACATAATTCATGAAAGATAATTATACCACTTCCGAACGAGTGTATTAAGAATAAGTATTATGATTAAAGACTAACTCTTTATAGGAGGATCTAACTAGATGTTTAATACTGAGTTTTAATCATAACTCAAACTCTCATGGTATGGTAGGGTAGTTTTTTATTAATCCTTACAAAACGTTACTTTCTCATGCGATTAGGGTTATCAATAACAATCTAAAATTTCATAGTTATGTTAGAAATAGCTTAATACTTACACTATATCAATAAGCAAATTTATCTCTTTAGAAACAATTGTTTCACACCAATCACTCACGTGATTATTTGCATATGTTAATTTTACATCATGACATTATAGCAACACATGTCAATATTTGTAATCATAACATTCTATTTTCACTTGACATAAATTATAATTGATCATATTTGGTGAAGAAACACCATGTAATAATTATAACATTTTTTAAAAGTATTTATTTTTAATTAATACACTAGTAAAATGAAGCTTAAGTTTAGGGTTTAATAAAATTATTATTTTTTCAACTAGCCACTTGAATATCCAATCAAAAGCTTGAATTATCAAACCATAATTGATACAACTTTTCTCTGGTTCAAACTATCAGCACAAGTGTGAGTTTTGGAGGGTTGGGGAAGGAGTTTTGAAGATGCTTTTAAGTAGAAAGTTAGTGATGGAATGAAAATTTCTTTTTGGGAGGACAACTGGTTGAATTGTGGTTCGTTGAAGCGAGTCTTCCCAAGGTTGTTTTATCTAAGTTCAGCTAAAGCTACAAAGGTGGCTGAGCTTGAGGTCTGGACTGATGGTGTTTGGGTTTGGCATTTAGACTGACGAAAGTCTTTTTTCAAATGGGAGAAGCCTTTGGTGAGTCATCTCTTTCAGGTATTGCAAGGAGCGAGGTTGGACTTGGAGGAGGAGGATAGTTGGGCTTGGCAGGTTGGGGAGTTTCAAACTTTTTCGGTTAACTCCGCCTATACGTTTTGTTAAGGAAGGAACGTGATGAGGAGTTGTCTTCTGTGTACAGCAAGTTGTGGAGGTGTAAAGTTTTGCCTTCTGCACTTTTCACTACTTGGAAGGTGATAGAGAATAAGATTGCTACTAGGATCAATTTGGAAAGGCGTGATATATTGGTTGAAAATGCTTTGTGTAGTTTGTGCGGGAAGTAGGAGAAGTCTTGTCACCACTTGTTTTTTTTATTGCTGATTTGCTTGGCTTGTTTGGAGTCATTGTTTTGGGTGGCTTGGTGTGTCGCTTGTGTTTCACAACGATCTTGTGTCAAATTTTTTACAGTTCAGGATGTGCAATCCTTCAGTTCAGGATGTGCAATCCTTCAGTTCAGGATGTGCAATTTGGGTTGGAGTAGTGAGTGAAATTTGAAAGCACGGGAATAATGTCATCTTTAAAAGGGGCGTTGCTGATGCGTCTGAAGGGTTCGCAATGGTTCAAGTAAAAGTTTGGTCTTGAATTTCTTCAAAATCTCGTTTTGGTTTGTTCTCCTATTCTAGTTGGTATTTGGTCTTCAAAATCTCGTTTTGGTTTGTTCTCCTATTCTAGTTGGTATTTGGAGCCTTTGGCTTGTATGAGGCTAGTTTCTTGATGTCTTGTTTGAGAATTTTTATTTTGTTTGGTTGTGTGGCTTTGTCAGTATGGTAGGCGTTTCTTGGTAGGTGAAGGATAAAGTGAAATTTTGTATCAGGGTTGGACCACCCCTAAAGTTGTTCATATTTATTAATTTTGTTGATCAATAAACACTATGATGGATATTTATTCTCTCATTGCTTTCTATGTTGCTCTTCTCCTTTGCTTGCTATAAAAGATGAGAGGAATATTTCTTCATAAAGAGATAATGGATAATGAATATGTAGGAACTAATTGAAGGAAATAAGAGAAGGCAAAAGGTTGTAGCAACTGACGTAATTGCACAAAATTGTAAAACTGATCTTTTCATTCTAATTTACTCAATCATATATATAATAAAATTACAATTATTGGAAGCTATAAAATAGCAATACTAGCAGGGCATGTAAACTGGTCATTAATGCAATGTAACGGTAAAATAGTTTAAGGGTAATAAAATCAAAATTAATAATAATAAAATCTGAATAACCAACAAAATATTTGTCACATTTTGAAAATACCTTGAAAACACTATCTTCAACTTTCTAGGTTGAACTTCAAAGTTTTCAAGATACAATTCTAAGACTTTAGAATGTCCATCCTTAAATATACTCAATAGATCAATTACCAATATTTATTGATATGGTCTCCCACTGAATTAAGGAGAACTTCCCCAAAAAAACTAAACATATTGTTACCACATAAATTAATAAAATTTTATCTTTTCAACTCACCACGTAATAAAATAAACCCTTAATGCAAAAGAAACCAACAACAGAACTGAAAGAAATAAACTTACTTAATGTCAAAATTTAATGATTAAGATTGTCCATACTTTATTATATTCAAAGTTGCAAGTTTGATTAGAAAAAAAATATAAAAAAAAAATGTGTAGGTTTTGTAAAATTTTAAAAAATAAAAGGATAAAGTTATTGTATAATATAACATTCATAAATTTTAATTTGTTACAGCAAACCTTAAAAGGGCATTTGATGTAAGAGTTCAAATTTTGTATCATGGGTGTTAGTTCTGTATTATCTGAATTGTATCCATCGAAATCGAACTAAACCCAGATATGCTTATTTTATTTTTACTAGCTCTGGAGAGGTTAGACTATATTTTTCAACACTTGTATGTATATTTGATTTTAACATAATTATTTCTTTCGAAATGATTGCTTGGTCACGTCAAGAAAAATAAATATCTCACTTATAGAAATATTTTTCCTAAAATAATTTATTTCTTTTAATAAGATGCATAGTTTGATTGTAGTTATAGTCTTCTAAATATTGTAATGATTTAATATTCCTATTTTTACAATTAAATCACTATTTAAATGTGTCGTTTTAATCTTTAAAGTTCTACACACATTACATGAATTTTTTTAGTATTACAGTTACAATTTTAGCTCCTTATTAACCGAAACATATATTAAACATCAATTGATAAAATGTGTAGGAGACTAAAATTATACAATCACAGTGCAAAGAACCCAATTGAAAGTTTTAAGAGAGGCTAAAAGTGCACATTTATTTAATATTAGAGAAACACAATTGACACTGGCGGAATTAATAGTGCTCGATATCTGGAATTTTTATGTTTTTTATTTATATATAGTTATATTTAATACTTAAAAATAAATAAAATATGTTATTATTTTTACATTTATATTATCACTATAAATTTATAATTAATTATAATAAATAAATCTATGTATAAATAAAAAATTAAAATAAATAAAATTCATAAATTATTCAAAATTTTAAATAAATACAAATCTAAATTATTTAATGTCCTACTTAAATAAAAGTTTACAATAAATTCAATTTTTAAATTATTCAAACTTCTAAATATACAAAATCCTAAATTATTGAATATTCTACTTAAATAAAAATTTGAACTAAATAAAATTCAAAAATTATTCAAAATTCTAAATAAATACAAATCCTCATTTATGTCATACTTAAATAAAATTCTCAAATAAATAAAATTTCTAAGTTTTTAAAAATCTTAAATTATGTAAATTATATTTGTATACAAAATAGTTTAACAAACTTAGAACGGATGAAAGATTTTTTTATGTTAAATTACTTAAAAAAAAAAAGTCATTTAACATACTTTTTAAGCGGATATTAACATACCAAATAATAAAATTTCTAAACTATTCAAAATTTTAAATAAATACAAATCCTAAATTATTTAATGTCATACTAAAATAAAATGTCACAAAAAAAATTTCCTAAAGTATTTAAATTCTAAACAAGTACAAATCCGAAATTATTAAATATACTACTTAAATAAAATTTGCAATAAATAAAACACTTAAATTGATTAAAATTATAAATTGATACAAATCCTAAATTATTGAATCTCATACTTAAATAAAATTTTACAATAAATAATTTTTCTAAATTATTTAAGATAAATTTCCTAAATTATTCAAAATTTAAATAAATAAAAATCCTAAATTATTTAATGCCCTACTTAAATAAAATATCTAAAATAAATAAAATTCTTAAATTATTCAAGTTATTAATAAATAATAATTCTAAATTATTCAATGCCCTACTTAAATCTACTTAAATGATAATTTGAAATAAAATAAAATTTCTAAAATATCCAAAATCCTAAATAAACACAAATCATTACTTATATAATGTCATAAATAAATAAAATTTCAAAAGTTTTAAATATCCTAAATAAATAAAAAATAAAAAATAATTTTATTTCCTACTTAAATAAAAATATAAAAATAAATAAAATTTATATGTTTTTCAAAATTCTAAATAAATAAAAATCCAAAAATTTGTTAGTCATTCTTATATAAACATCGAAATTAATAAAATTGCTAAATAATCAAAATTTTAAATAAATCCATTTCCTAAATTATTTAATGTCATTTTTAGATAAAAATCTAAAATTAATAAATTTTTATGTTTTCCAAAATCCTAAATAAATAAAAACCCTAAATTATTTTATTTATAGTTTAAATAATAATCTCAAAAAACTAAATTTTTAAAATTACTTATTTCTAATGTCAATGTTTATTTTTTATATATTAATATTTTCTTTGTAATTTTTATTTATTTATTTTGTAATTTACATCTATATATATATATTTAGTTATGTAATTTTTTTATATATATAATAGTAAAGGAAAACGTGGCAATTAAATCAACCAAACTTGAAGCAGAATGAATGAATTTATGTAAGTTAAACGATTTTAAAGAAGATGATAAAATTGTTTTTAAAGCACATGTTAAGATACTAAATAATAAAATTCAAGTTAATTGTCTTTTAGAATAAATATTTTTTTACATAACTGTTTATTATTATTTATTTTGTTCAAAAATTATGTCAATTTGTTAATACTTGAAAAAAAAAATTATGTGTATTATTTTTCATTGTTTGTATTAGTATGTTTAGTTTATTTATTCGTATACATTAATGTTTATTTTTTATATAATAATTTTTATTTATAATTTATTTATTTGTTTTCTTGAAAGAATGCATCCAGAAAAAAAAAATTAAAGATCATTATTTACATATTATTCATTCATATTCACATATACTTACAGAAATTATTGTAATTTTTTTTTTATAAAATACCCAGTGTTGTGTGTGGATACAGGGCTAGTAAATACACATGAGAAAACAAAAATAAAATTGAGTGCACATACTAATATTATTATCGAAACATAGTAGTTATACAATATATATTTCTATATACATATATTTAAAAAAGAAAATAGTAATTTATTATGTCACTATTTTGTTTTAATACATTTTTCTTTTAAGTGAAAGACCAAATATAGAATGATATTCAGAATGTTGAAAATATTAAAAAATATAAATGCATAGGTTGATATTTTAAAAATTAAGGTATGTGTATCTGTATATTTTTTTTTTTACCATTATTACGTGTATTCATATTACAAACTTTTGCCAAAACACGATATTTTGTTTCATATTAATGTTTTTATAACTTTTGGTTATTGGTAGCTTAATATGTTTTTTTTATCACTTTTGGTTATTGATAGCTTAATATGTTTTGTCAATCTAGATTTTCTCCTGATTTTTTTTATTCAAATTACACTAATTTTGATGTATTAAAAAATTTATAATATATTTTAAAATGTTAAATTTAATATATTTTAAAGATATACTAAAAATTAAGAAAATAAGTTTTATTTTATCTTCATTTTAGGAAAGTGCATATGAATCTATTGTATATTTTCGTTAGTTGACTTAGGAACTTCTACTTCTTTCAAACTTTGTTTTAGTAAAATAAATTTATAAAAAATACAAATCATGATTCAATAAAACTTATAGATTATAAAATTTCATGGAGAATAGTATTTTCTACACCAATACTTACAAAATTAAATTTTCTATAATAATTATGCAGACTAAATTATTTTGAGTGAATTTTTCGAAATAAAAAAAGTTACACAGTATTTATTAAAAGAAAAAATAAAATATTATTATTTTTTCTAATTAAATTAAAAATATATTTGGTTACCTTTTATTTTAAATTTTACTTTCAAATGACTGACACAAAAAAGTGGATCTTTAGTAACAATGAAAGATTTTTATGTACTAATAACATTAAAATATATTAATTTGTCAAAAATATTATTATTTATTTATTTTAACACATTAAATATATTACATTAAAATATCATTTTTATTCATGACAGAAAATAAATGTTTCAATCATTTATATTTTAAATTAATATTAATTATTTATTTGAACGTAATAAAAACACTACCTTAATAATCAACACTCTTTTTCTATAAAATCTCAAACTAACCAAAAAAAAAACAAATAATAAACTTATATCTATTAATTTTTTTTTTCTTTCAAATTCTATTTGTTTTAAAAAATTTGTTAAATATACACATTTTTTTCATATTATAAAATAGTAAATAAAAAATAATTTAAAAAGAAACATAAAAGAAGAAAAAAAAAGTAAATGATTCAAGTCACGTCACTTTACATGAAGTTAAAATGTTTACAAGTTTTTATCCGTTGAGAAGAAAAATACTATAAAAAAAAAACAACATAAAAGAATAACACTTCTCCTTTTTTCGTTTTCTTCTTATTATCAAAAAACAATTTCTTATAAAAAGTAAGAAGAGAGCAGTTAAAGGACTTAAAATAAAGAGTTAAAAGGGGAAGAATACCTAAAGGGAAATTGTGAATGTTAACTAAAAGTGAGAAGAAGTGAGAAGTTAAAATATTTATGAAAGATGTTAGAAAAAAAATATTACACGAAAGAAAGAGAAAAAAAATAATCTTCATATTTTAATTTCAAAGTACTTTGTCAATTGTTTTACAAAATGACGAAATAAACCAAATAAAATAAAACATCAGTGTAAGTATAAAATGGTAAAACATTTATATTCAATAAGAAACGGTTTTAAGGAGGAATTTTCTTTATATATAGATATAGATGTGTGATAAAATAAAATGATCACTAAAACAAGTTATTAAATACAAATTAATTTTAAAGATAAAAATTAATTAGTCACTAAATCATACTATTTTATAGACTACAAAATTATTGATATCAAAAATAATTTTTATTATTAATAAAATTTCTAAATTAATTTTTGTAACACCCCATAATTTACATATAACTATTATAATAAAAGTTCTACCAGTTTCTATACAAACTTGTAGTTTTTCAAAACATTCCTAATACATAATTAGGATTTATAGAAATACAAATATTTACATATCCACAACTCAAAATAAAACTCTGAAACCTCTAAAGCTCTCCTGCACCTGTATGGTCATCTGCTCGTCTACATAGTACAGTCATCGCAGTTTAAACACAACAAGAAAAGCAAGGGTAAACTAGTGAAAATAGAATTTCATAATATACACAATTAAATCAAAAGAGAAAACCAAATTACATGATCAATTTCTCAAATTATTCAATTTTCTTCAAATCTCAACAATAAACAATCACATAGATCTCACATGGATCTACACATCCAGAATATTCAACAAACAACGTCTTCTGGAAGACCCGTATTAAGTAAGTCCTACCAGAGACTAACACCTGATTCAAAGATTACCAGCGAATCCAACAGAAAGGATCAGGGTAAGTTCAATACAACACAAGCCGTGCCTCTCATATGTCATGGTGTGCATGAACTCCCCCATCAGCTTCTCACCACCTGATATCTTAGTCTATGTGACTTAGATCATCAGTGAAACTCGGAGATCTCTGTTACCACATAGACATCAATACTTAATACACAACAAACATCAGTTCATACATTATCCCAAATGTATGCATTCAATTCCATACCATTCCGTCATACAATATCATTCAAAAAGTGATCCACAATATTCAAAAGTCTATTTGACATAAAAAAATAACACTTTAATACTAAATCATCAAAATATAATATTTTTACAAATTTAAATAATATACAAACAAACAACCCAATATATAAACACACAACATCCATGCAAGAAAAATTGAATATTGGGACCACGTCCCTTCCGCATTCAGATTTTCTATCCTAGGGTGTTATTAAAAATTAAATTTAGCTTCCCTTACCTTAATTGCTTGCTTTCCAAGCAACTTCTAGAATTTTATTTCCCACAGTCTGGATAAGCTTCAAGATTTACGGGCCTAATGCAAGTTATCCAAACAGAACAAAAATTCAGTATATAATAGAATAAGTTGAGAGGATTAAACTTCTCAACTGACCCCACAAAGATTGATGACAAAATCCTAAGGAAAAACATTTAGAGTAAAAATGAACTTACTCTGTTTAAAAATTTGATCGGGTAGAAATGTTCCTGAACTCGCCAGCTACAACGTAGTATGATCAGATTCTAAAATAGATGAGGTATGGAGTGAGAAATTAAGAGAGAAGGTAGAAGGGAGAGATGGAGGGAGAAAGAAGAAAGAAGAAGAAGAATGGTGCGTGCAGGGGGTGGGTTTCTGTTTCTAAAAAAAAGCGTTGTTACATTATCTCCAACTACAAAAATTTTCGTCCTCGAAAATCAACTTACCAAGAAAGAGATTGTGGTATGATGCTCGTATCTCCTCTTCAATTTCCCAAGTGGAATCTCCAGAGATGAGATCGCACAATACTTTTACCATGGGAATACTTCTTCCACGAAGTTGTTTCACTTGTGAATCTAAAATTCTGATTGGCTTCACTTTAAATGACAGAGTTTCTTTCACCTGGATGGAATCAGACTCTAGAATGTGGTTAGGATCAGGTACATACTTTCTTAGCTGGGATACATGGAAAATATTGTGAATGTTAGCTAAAAGAGGAGGTAAAGCAATTTCATAAGCCACAGGGCCTATTCTCCTGAGAATTTGATAAGGTCCTATGAATTTAGGAGTCAATTTCTTGGATTTTAGTGCTCTTCCTACATCAGTGAATGGTGTAACTCTTAAAAAGACATGTTCACCCGTAGAGAATTCTAAAGGTCTTCTTCTTTGATTTGCATAAGATTTTTGCCTGCTGAGAGATGTTTTCAATCTTTCTTGAATCATTTTGACTTTCTCATTGGTTTGTTGTATTAATTCTGGTCCAATTAACACACTCTCACCATCCTGAAACCGGCACAGAGGTGTCCTGCACTTTCTTCCATACAATGCCTCAAAAGGAGCCATTCTTATGCTAGCTTGGTAACTGTCATTGTAAGTGAACTCTACCAATGGTAGAATTTCATCCCAACTGCCCAAATGATCTAACACACAAGTCCTAAGCAAATCCTCTAAGGACTGGATAGTTCTTTCTGATTGTCCATCAGTCTGAGGATGATATGCTGAACTAAGTCTGAGTTTAGTCCCCAAAGCTTCTTGAAGTGTTTGCCAGAATCTGGAGGTGAATCTGGGATCTCTATCTGAAACTATGCTGGAGGGTACACCATGCAACCTAACTATTTCATCTATGTAAATCTGGGCCAACTTCCGCATATAGATTCTCAAGTCTATAGGTAGGAAGTGTGCCGTCTTTGTTAGCCTGTCCACTATGACCCAAACAGAGTCATGCTTCCGCAAAGTACGTGGTAAGTGGATAACAAAATCCATTGAGATACTGTCCCACTTCCAGACTGGAATGTCTAACTGAGTTAACATGCCTCGAGGCCGTTGATGTTCAATCTTTGATTTCTGACAAGTCAGGCAAGCAGCTACAAACTTAGCTACATCATTCTTTATGCCATGCCACCAATAAGACTTCTTGAGATCTTGATACATCTTGGTCATTCCTGGATGTAAACTGAGTTTGCTTTTATGACCTTCAGATAACATTGTTTGCTTTAGTTCATTATCTTCTGGTATACATATTCTATTTTTGAATCTCAAAATACCATCCACTCCTAAAGAGAAGTCTTTAGCTTTGTCAGTATTTAATATGCCCATGAAGTTCTTCAAATTTGAATCTTCCAACTGCTTCTCCTTCACCTTCTCCAGAAATTCATTAGTTATAACAAGTGTATTACAACTTTATGCAATTTGAAGACATGGAAACTTCCAAATTCATACTCCTGAAATCTTCAATCAATGCTAGCTCTCTAATCATAAGCGACGACATTTGTATCTTTTTACGACTCAACGCATCTGCAACAACATTTGCCTTCCCATGATGATATATTAGCTGGAAATCATAGTCTTTTAAAAATTCAATCCACCTCCTCTGCCTCATATTTAACTCCTTCTGATCAAACAAATACTTCAAGCTTTTATGATCACTGAACACATTAAAACTAACTCCGTAAAGAAAATGTCTCCATATTTTTAAAGCAAAGACAACTGCTGCCAATTCTAGATCATGAGTTGGATAATTTCTTTCATGCACCTTTAACCGACGAGAAGCGTAGGCAACAACTTTCTTATTCTGCATCAAAACACAACCCAATCCCTGATAGGAAGCATCACAAAAAACTTCAAAAGACTGATTGGTATCAGGGGTTGTCAATACAGGAGCATTAGTCAACCTTCTTTTCAACTCTTCAAAGCTTCTCTCACATTGTTCAGTCCATGCAAAAGGATGATCCTTTCTAGTCAATTGGGTCAAAGGAGCCACTATTTTAGAAAAGGCTTATATAAATCTCTTGTAATATCCTGTTAACCCGACAAAGCTTCTAATTTCTGTAACTGTTTTAGGACGCTTCCACTGAAGTACAACCTCCACTTTAGAAGGATCTACTGATATTCCCTGTGCAGAGATGACATGTCCTAAAAATTGTATTTCTGACATCCAGAAGTCACATTTTGAAAGTTTAGCATATAATTGTTTTTCTCTCAAAATGTTCAGGACGGTTCTAAGATGTTCTGCATGTTCTTCCCTTGTACGAGAATAGATCAAGATGTCATCTATGAACACTACCACAAACTTATCAAGAAAAGGTCTGAATATCCGATTCATATAATCCATGAAAATAGCTGGAGCATTAGTCACCCCAAATGGCATAACCAGAAATTCATAGTGACGATACCTTGATCTAAAAGCAGTCTTCTGAACATCTTCCGCTTTCACTGAAATTTGGTGATAACCTGAGCGTAGATCTATCTTAGAAAAGACAACTGCCCCATGCAATTGATCCATCAAGTCATCAATTCTAGGAAGAGGATATTTATTCTTTATTGTTAACTTGTTTAATTGTCTGTAATCTATGCATAGACGTGACGAACCATCCTTCTTCTTCACTAATAGCACTGGAGCTCCCCATGGAGAAACACTAGGTCGAATGAATTGTTTCTCTAATAAGTCTTCTAGTTGTTTCTTCAATTCAGCTAACTCTGTTGGTGCCATTCGGTATGGAGAAATTGACACGGGGCCTGCTCCGGGAATCAAGTCTATTGCAAACTCTATCTCTCTTTTAGGTGGAAGTCCAGGAATCTCATCAGGAAATACATCCATAAACTCCTGAACTACAAACATATCTTTTTGTACTTTATCAGTAACTATAGAACAAGCCAAGAGCATAAAACATTCTGCACCTTCTCGTATCTCTCTCTCAAACTGATGAGCTGAGATAAGCTGCATTCCTTCTAATTTAGGGAAAATTAACTTCTTCCGACCACAATCTATAAGGATATGATTAGCAGACAACCAATCCATTCCCAAGATAACCTCCAAATCTTTTAGAGGTATAAAAATCATGTTGATCTTGTATCTATGCCCATCTATAATTACTGGACACTCAGCACACATGGAAGAAGTTACTATAATACTTTCTGTTGGTGTAGATACCACCAACTCAAATTCTAATTCTTGGACTGGCAACTTAAGTTTCTTAGCACAATCAAAAGATATAAAAGAATGGGTTGCCCCAAAGTCAAACAATATAGATAACTGTGTTCCAAAGATAGAACAAATACCTCTAACAAGGCTATTAGACTGTGAAGCTTCAGCTCCACTAATAGCAAAAACTCTGGCAACAGCTTTGGGTTTTTGATTACTATTTTGTTGTACTTGCTGCCCTTCGCCAGAATTTGGAGCTCCCACTTGGACACGACAGTCTTTTGTTGCATGACCATACCTGTGACATCTATCACATGTCACATTTGACACTAGATGAGGGCAAAATCTAACAACATGTGGCCCACTGCATCTAAAACATCTGAAACTAGGTGGTGATTGAGAACTGGATCTTCCGTTGTTATAAGATTGAGGTCTGAAATAAGGTTTCTTTCTATCTTCATATTTAGGCATGCTTTTAGAAGGTCCTCCCACTTGAGGCTTAGCAAGTCTGCTACTAATTTTCAAACTCTCCACTACTTTTGCTTTCTCCACTAGAGCAGGGAAATCTCTAATGGACATAGGAATCACCACTTATTTAAGTTCTTGCTTCAATCCAAACTCAAATTTTCTACATCTCCAAGCCTCAATCATGGTCTGGGTGTAGAATCTAGCTAGGTGTAGAATCTAGCTAGGTGTTTGAACCTAGTAGCATATTCAGTGACTGAAAGATTTCCTTGTTCCAACTGCATGAATTCAATTTCTTTTGCATACCTGACACTATCAGGAAAATACTCCTCCAGGAATCTTACTTTGAAGTTCTCCCAAGTGGCATCTTCTCCTTTGTCTTCCATCATTTGCTTCATGCCTATCCACCAGAATTCAGCTTCTTCAGTTAGTACATAAATGGCATATGATAACTTTCTCTCTTCAGGGCATTGAGTAGCTTCAAAGATTCTTTTTATGTCTCTCACCCACTGGTCTGCTCCATCTGGATTTACCTTGTCATTAAATCTGGGTGGATTGTGTCTCAGAAAATCCTCCAGACTAAAAGTATGGGGTTGTTGATGAAGTTGAGATGCTTCTGATGTTAATCTAGCTGTTTCTAATTGATGAAGGGCGGTTTGATGTTGTTGTGCCATAGTAGCACTCTGTTGTTGCAAGGCTATTGCCATCATCTCTATTGCCCGAGCTAAGTTGGGCATATCTACTGGTGGAGGAGGAGTAGGTGGTCTACGTGCCATCTTCTAAGCACATAAAGAATTGGATTAGAAATTACTAAAAATTTCCAACTACATCTTTAAGACAAATTAACTTCAAAGAAATAATCATACGAAACAAGTAAAAACCAATCAAAACATATCTCTAAAATGTACTCTAGCTACTTAGAATTAAGATAGAAAATAATCTTGATCTAGTCATGAGTGTGCACCATCACCACTCTATAAAGATTCTTTTCATTATTAATACTTTCATCTTTATTCATAACAATTAACTTGACTCGAACACAAACAAGATTTCAAGAAAAACAACTTTGTCAAACATCTTATTAGAAACTTTTAACTAAGTCTTGAGGCTAGACATAAACAAAAATCTACACGCAAGAGAAACAAAATAAACCCACTACCCTCAGGTTATCCTAAGGATGAACCGCTCTGATACCATTAAATGTAACACCCCATAATTTACATATAACTATTACAATAAAAGTTCTACCAATTTCTATACAAACTTGTAGTTTTTCAAAACATTCCTAATACATGATTAGGATTTATAGAAATACAAATATTTACATATCCATAACTCAAAATAAAACTCTGAAACCTCTAAAGCTCTCCTGCACCTGTATGGTCATCTGCTCGTGTACATAGTACAGTCATCGCAGTTTAAACACAACAAGAAAAACAAGGGTAAGCTAGTGAAAATAGAATTTTATAATATACACAATTAAATCAAAAGAGAAAACCAAATTACATGATCAATTTCTCAAATTATTCAATTTTCTTCAAATCTCAACAATAAACAATCACATAGATCTCACATGGATCTACACATCCAGAATATTCAACAAACAACGTCTTCTGGAAGACCCGTATTAAGTAAGTCCTACCAGAGACTAACACCTGATCCAAAGATTACCAGCGAATCCAACAGAAAGGATCAGGGTAAGTTCAATACAACCCAAGCCGTGCATCTCATATGTCACGGTGTGCATGAACTCCCCCATCAGCTTCTCACCACCTGATATCTTAGTCTATGTGACTTAGATCATCAGTGAAGCTCAGAGATCTCTGTTACCACATAGGCATCAATACTTAATACACAACAAACATCAGTTCATACATTATCCCAGATGTATGCATTCAATTCCATACCATTCCGTCATACAATATCATTCAAAAAGTGATCCACAATATTCAAAAGTCTATTTGACATAAAAAAATAACACTTTAATACTAAATCATCAAAATATAATATTTTTACAAATTTAAATAATATACAAACAAACAACCCAATATATAAACACACAACATCCCTGCAAGAAAAATTGAATATTGGGACCACGTCCCTTCCGCATTCAGATTTTCTATCCTAGGGTGCTATTAAAAATTAAATTTAGCTTCCCTTACCTTAATTGATTGCTTTCCAAGCAACTTCTAGAATTTTATTTCCCACAGTCTGGATAAGCTTCAAGATTTACGGGCCTAATGCAAGTTATCCAAACAGAACAAAAATTCAGTATATAATAGAATAAGTTGAAAGGATTAAACTTCTCAACTGACTCCACAAAGATTGATGACTAAATCCTAAGGAAAAACAGAGAACAAATGATATTTAAAGTAAAAATGAACTTACTCTGTTTAAAAATTTGATCGGGTAGAAATGTTCCTTAACTCGCTAGCTACAACGTGGTATGATCAGATTCTAAAATAGATGAGGTATGGAATGAGAAATTAAGAGAGAAGGTAGAAGGGAGAGATGGAGGAAGAAAGAAGAAAGAAGAAGAATGGTGCGTGGGGTGGATTTCTGTTTCTAAAAAAAAGCGTTGTTACAATTTCTAAATTAGTATTTATCTACCTACCCAAATTTTAGTTACCAACTATTTCATATTCTAATATTGTTGTTAGCTAATAGATATCAATTTAGAAATTAGTTTATATATTTAGAAATTAATATAAATAAAATTAATTTTTGTTTATAAATTAGTATCTAATTTAATCAATTATTATTTATCTCTAAAGTTAGTTTCTATTTAATGATCTATATAATCATAATATCTGAAAAATACAATTAAATATATGTCATATATTATAAAAGCAAACGTTCTTGAGAATGAAATAAAATAAAATTATTTTGTTGAAAATTAAAAACATAAATAATTTTTAATTTTGCAAGGAATATCTCCTTGATAAACACAACCAAGGGAGGTGTATCTAGTGACAAAAATATTCCGGGGAGGTATGGAGTGGCTAAAATACACCCTACCAATGGGGTTTTCTTTTTTCCTTTGATTTTTCAATGATTCACAAACCTTCAAACACATAGAAGAAAACTAAAAAAAAATATGAAAATAGAATGAGTTTGATTGAATTTTTTTTGTATAAATATTATAATAGGAGAAAAATTACAACCAATCAACATTATATTATTATTTTTTAAATTGATTTTTAATTATGTTTAGCCAAATTTAGTTTATAATTGTTTTCTTATGAATACTTGTAGGGGAGTTCATCACAAACACCAAGAATGTGTCCTTCAACTCATCTCATTCATGGTTAGTTATGATTGCCAAACAATAATGCGTCCTTCTTTCATATGAAATATTCTTTTTATTGATTAACGTAAAAACAAAATAGTTATTAATTAATCATAATAAACAGATTTTAAGTTTAACTTAATCTAATAATTTATTTTTTTTAGATTTTAATGAAATATCTTCGTCGATGTTGATGTGAATCTCCAAAATTAATAGAAAATTTATCATTGGAGAATTTGTAACTAATATTTTTGTATAGCATATATTAAAGTTAATTTTTTAGATATAAATAAAATTACTCTTTTTGGTTTCTAGATAAAGAAAAAGTCTAATTTGGAAAGTTCTTCTTGAACTTCTGGTTTCAATTTCAATGCCGTGTTACCACTTTTTGCTGACTAAAGGTTAATTAAAGCTTTCAGATTTATGTACCAACCCAAAAAAAGGTCAAAGTAGAAAATGACCTACAGTTGAAATATTAGAATCTAGCTATATGAATTTTAGTTCTGTAAAAAAAGTTATATGAATTTACGAGAATAATGAATTAAGGGTAAAATATATTTTTGTTGCAGTAAAATTTGGAAAATATTAAATATATTTATAAGAAAAACTGTATTGTTTTTTTCTGAAATTTTTAATCACGTGTTTTAAATTCTTTCAAAAATATAAGCATATTTTTATGTTTATATATAGTAATAAAAAAAGATAAAAGACTTATACGATCTTAACATAGGGTTAATTGTATATTGAATTAAAATCACTTTTAATTGTAAAATCTGTATACTAAAACTAAATACTTAAGCAGTTTATATATATATATATATATATATATATATATATATATATATATATATATATTGAAAAACAACGCTATTCAATTACATTTTTATAAAGTTAAGTTTTATTTAATACATCATGAGTTGAATAATACATTTTAAACCCGATAGATTTGATCAACTCATTTACATAATAATAAATATATGATAAAACATATTATTTATTTAAAATTTATTAAATAATTATATATAAATATTATTTATGTATGTATTATAAGCATTTTAATTACCTTCTAAGAAATATCGGAAATATTTACTTCGAGATCTATTTTTCTTAATAAATAATTTTAAAAATTACTCAATTCAATTATAATTAAATCGAGTAGGTAAATAAAAAAGAAAAATCCCATCAAACTTAACTTAATTAAATTTAATTGAGTTTGGTAAAAAATTAAATTAAACTCGACACAATGCATACTAATTATATCATTAATTAAAATGGACACACATCAGTTTTCCGCCATTGCTATTACCAACCTAAATTAAACAATATATTTCAATTTTATAAAGATAAAGTAAGAGTATGGTGGAAAAACCTTTTCAATTTGATAAAGAAAAACCCACTAGACCTAATTCAAAAAATGTCTTTATGAAAGAGAGTTTGTTATTCAAACTTTACGCAATCTCACCCAACAATGATGGATTGAATATAATATTTTTCTAGCATTTCAGTATGATTTTTAATCTCACACTATGATAGATATTTATTCTTTCATTTTCTCTCTATGTTTTCCTTGCTTGCATTTTTTTTCCTCAAAAGTTTTCTTTAGGTATAGAAGGAGAAGAAAATTTCTCTATAAAGAGATAATTGATAATTAATATTTATCACAAGATATCTTAAAAATACTATCTTCACCTTTAGACAAAGCTAAAAAAAATATAATTTCAAAATTTTTTAGATATCCATGATTAGATACAGTTAATAATTTATTATTATTCTTTATTCAATTAATTAAAATAATATTTATTTCTATAACTAATATTTTCTAATTAAATTAATATAACAATTAAATAATATTAATCCACGAGATTGTATTATCAAGATTATCTTTGGAGCGACGGGTAGGTGTTACAATAGATATCAGCCGATAACCCTCGTATACATATAATAGCAAAATAGAATATGTAATATATTTTATATTTTTTAATTTATAAATGAAAATATTATTTTTTTAAGTTGTTTTTATTTTAGCCGTGTACATTTAAGATTTTACTTAATTTTTTTTTTGTTGCATCTTAACTTTTGGTCTAAGACAAATTCTTCCTTCACTTCCATACATTATTTCTACATCTCTATTTCTTTTTAATTTCAATAAGTGGTGAAAAGTGGAGTGTATTCTTATTTTTTTTAAGTGATGATGGTTGTTTGTGATAATTATGTTGGCTGATGTAAGTTTTATACCATTTGAAAGCTACAAAATCTATAAAAAAAATGATGTACAAAAATTGAATACAAAACTAAAAAATGATGAAACTATTTTCTCAAATATTGTAGTTAAAAAGGAATGAAAGTGTTGCAACTAGAAGGAAGATATGAAAGTGTAACTGAGATTATTTAAAGAAGTTAAATTATATTTCATTTATGTTTATTTAAATTTTTTAAAAAGTTTAAAACTAACTTTTCAAATTAATATGGTGGTGCAAGAGAAAATGTGCGGAAGTGGAAGAAAAATTTGTCTTAGTTTAATAGTTAAAAAGGTTTACTTAATTTTTTTATTTATAAATTTAAATATTTTAAATTAAGTTTATATTAAAATATTGATTTTATTGAAGTTTAAAATATTTTCAGTTTTTTATTCAAAATATTTTGTTATTTGATTTTGTTGATCAATACATAACTATTATTTTCGTTATTTTTGTTTTTTTATTTATCTTTGATGTCGCACTATGTCATTGATTATGAAAATAAAAAATATTTTAAATTTTTTTAGTTAAAATGTGAACAACGAAAAAAAGGCAAAGAAATGTAAAGCCGAAAAGCTTTTCAACCTCAAATGGATGACCAATTCTTGAGTAAGGACTTTGTGTTTGAAAGGTTGAAAACCAAAAACTGTTTGAAATTCCGACAAAATTGAACACAAGAAAATATATTATATTTAATTAAATAGGTTGAACATAGAAGACACCTTTGTCTATGAATGTGAACATATTATATTGTTCAAACAAACAATAACACCATTAAATATTTACAGTTTTTTTTCTAGTAAAAAAAATATGTATTTAAAGTAATCTTAGAAACTAGATAATTATGTTAAAGTTATTTAAATTGTTCTTCTCCAGGTGCATTTCTACATTTTTTTTTTTATAAAAGTTCTCATGTTAGGCATCACAATGCAACTTGTCATCTCAGCAAGGCTGACACCTCAAGTAACAACAATCATCTGCCATCACATGAAAAAAAGTATTATTAAAAAAAAGAAAAAGAAAGAAAAAACAAAAATATGGGGGGACTAGACCAAAACCCACATGTTAACAAAAACGATACATAGGTAGACTATACCTATTCATAAAGAATTCTAAAAACAGACTAGATGGAAGTCTATTATACCAATGAAATGATTCTCTATGAATGAACCCTAAATTAGCCAACTTATCAGCACATGCATTCCCCTCCCGAAAAATATGAGTAACCCTAAACCTGATTGTCCCACAGTAATTAAGACAAGAATTCCATCGATTACGAAGCATCCACGGAACATTAGTCCTAGACGCAGCACAAACAAAGACCGAATCACATTCAAGCCAAACATTTGTAAGTCCCATCTTTTGAGCTTCCTCCATATAAGTAAAGTATTGTACATAATTAATATATCATTAGTATATTTTATTTAGGTCTTATTGACCATTATGATTATTTTTGTGGTTTGGTTTTATTCATTAAATATAATATTAAACTTAACTTTTAAAATATGGTAAATTATTAATTATTTTTCTTTACACTGGGGTTATTATAAGTATATGTAATGTCTTAAATCATAAATTTATTTTATTGTTGCATAGTTTAAATTGAATATGTTCTTAAATATTTATTTTTTTATTAAATTATTAAAATCACGTTCATTAGTTTTTAAGAGTTAATTCAGTTAAAATTGATATATTAGTATAATAAAAAAAAGCAAGTCATTTGTGGTCTCTCAAAATTCCCATAATAAAAAATTAATATTTATTAACTATTTTTAAAATATGAACCATTGGTCATAATCACTATTGAGGAAATTTATTAGCAATAAGTAAAATATCTTTATATAAGGAAAATTAGTAATTACAATTATTTAATTTTAAGATTTATTAAGTTAAATTATACGAGGTTAGCCTAAATCTAAATTAATTTTAAAAATTAACACACTATATGTACTACATTAATTGATATCATAACTAATATATATATATATATATATATATATATATTACATTAGTTATTAATTAAAAATTAATTATTTTTTGTTTAATTAAATTTGCGAGTTTGACGGTGAATGTGTGAAGGGAATGAGCACATTTAAAGAGACATGTAATAATATTCCTTTCTAAATAAGTTATTAATATTTTATTTGGAAGTCAACTAAAGGAAGTTGAGAATCTCGAAGGTTGTTTTTTTATTAAACTTTTCACTTTAATAATAATTTTTTCGTACGCAATATTGTTTAAAGATATAATCTGAATCAACATGTGTTGGTAGATATTATTATTTTAATATATTAATTTTGAAAAAGAGACACTATTATTATTTTAGTTTCAATAATTAATATATTGACATAAAAGACTGAAATTACATAATTATAAATGAAACCAAAATTGCAACTAAACATTATTTTAGAGAAAGAAACATTTAATAACCCCTTATAAAAAACTTTTTTTTTCACAAATAGTTATTTCAAACTTTAATTTATTCTTAATTGGTTCTTCAATTTTATCCTCTCTACAGGACACCTCAAACTTGAATTTTGTTTTAATTGATTTTAAAAATTTATCTTTTATTATAAAATAGATATTTAACTACATCAGATTATAACCTGTCTAGAATTTAGGGTTTAAAATTTAAGTTTTAATATTTAGATTTAGGGTTAGAGTTAGGGTTAGGGTTAAAGTAACATTTTTTTTTTGAAGGTAGAATGAGAAAGGGGCATGTTGTATTAAATTGAATAGAATAAAGATGTGAACTTTTTCTCTCTCTTAACCATTTTGCCCCAGCAGCAGTGGTTAGATGAGCAGGGCAATATTGACTCTTGAACAAAACGCGGAGAATCTGCAGAGCTTCTTTTCAAAATCTTCACTTAAATCTTCCGCCAAGTCAATATGATGTGGCTCAATAGGCTCAATAGACACAATATTAGTACTCTGCCACCACACACAAAAGTAATTTCCTTTCTCATTCTTATTTTGAATTACTATTTCTTTAACAATGAATGCTATGAGATTAAAAAAAAAATGTTGTTGGGTGGTACCTAGGAGACAGCGAAGGACTAAAATTTCTTCCATCATTTGATTATTACGCGTGCCACTAGTCCACCCTCATCTCCATTCAACATTGAAACTAACTCATTTTTGTCACGTAACAAAACAGACCAAAGTAAAAGGTATAAAAATAAAATAAAAAGTTGTCTTGAGAGCTTATATATAGATTCATTCCAAGGTTGTTTCGGACACATACCAAACTCGCATTCTGTTTTCCTCTGCTTGTTGTTGTTTTTGTCTGCGTAGGTGCAAAGTAAGAGGTGAAAATCATTGCTTGCACTGCATTCATTGCTTATGTGGCTACATGAACCTGTCTTTAATTTAATCTTCATTGTTGTACAGAAGTTGTTGGCAGTGATCATGTCGAGCATTTCCTTGAAGGAGAACGGTGGTGAGGTTTCTGTGAAGAAGGATTATAGCAATGGTGGGGGTGTGAGGGACTTGTATGGCGAGGACAGTGCCACAGAGGATCATCTTATCACTCCATGGACCTTCTCTGTAGCCAGGTACCACTACTTAACATTTGACATGTCGAAAAAGACAACATGGAATTTGTCTGTTGTAGCTTTTATATATTTGGATCTGTGTTCATTTATCTGTCATCCTATTAATGGAGTTTCATTTCTGGCTATGCCAGACTAGTTTTCTGGCCATCTCTAAAAAATGGAGAAATTTTTGTCACATTTCATGGCATTCTTGGATTATGTGTGGTTTGGAGTACTGGGTTTGGTAGATAACCAGTATGTGGTGGAGTTATTTGATAATGTAATGCTTTATGAGATTATTCTGTAGACTTGTAATGTGCGATCTGCAGAGTTTTTTGTGTTTCAATAAAATGTTTGATTTACTTGCTTAGAGTTTGGTGTGGTAATCAAGCATTTGCAATTTTGTGTACAGTGGATGCAGTTTGCTGAGAGATCCACGTTACAACAAAGGGCTGGCCTTTACTGAGGGAGAGAGAGATGCTCATTACTTGCGTGGCCTTTTGCCCCCATCTGTCTTCAATCAGGAACTTCAGGTTACTTGCTTCTTAGTATCACATTCAGTTACTTTATTTATGTAAGGAAAAAAAACTTGAACTCAATTTCGGTGTTCCAGTATTGTTCTGTAATTAGAACGTGATTTTCATGTTGATAATATACGTAATAAAACTTGCATAATGTTGTCCACATGAAACTCCTATTTTGCTCAGAGAACAGTACCAAAACACTTGAAATTGCATCTAACTTTATCCTCTATACAAATGGTATGCTAGAGGCTGTGCAATCTGAGGATTTTTGGCTAATTTCCCTTGGTATTTTAATGTTCAGGAAAAGAGGTTGATGCACAATCTTCGCCAGTATGAGGTTCCTCTGCATAGGTACATGGCCTTGATGGATCTTCAGGTACTTTCTGAATTCTAACTCATCCCATGTAAAGTGCATATACCATGCAGTACTCTCTTTTTAAAAATTGGGTTTTATGAGTACATATATGTACAGTATGCTAGTGTAAGGAACATGTAACCAAGAACTATTGCTACGGAGTTTCTCACTGTCTCTGATATTTCTCTATTGACAGGAGAGGAATGAAAGGCTGTTCTACAAGCTTCTGATCGATAATGTTGAGGAACTGCTTCCTGTTGTTTACACTCCAACGGTTGGAGAAGCATGCCAGAAATACGGAAGCATTTTTAGGCGTCCTCAGGGTCTTTATATCAGTTTGAAAGAAAAGTAAGGCTTTTTTCATGGCACTGCTCCTGTATGTTTTTTCACTAAGCATTTGAGAAAATACTAAGTGTTTTGAATTCTTCAGAGGCAAGATCCTTGAAGTACTGAAAAACTGGCCAGAAAAGAGTATTCAAGTTATTGTTGTGACCGATGGTGAGCGTATATTAGGACTGGGAGATCTTGGCTGCCAGGTAACAAAATAAAGTGCTAGTCTCTTAAATCTGCATTATAAACAAAGACAATTATGATAACATTTTTTCTAAATTGTTTTCAGGGAATGGGAATTCCGGTTGGGAAACTTTCTCTCTATACTGCTTTAGGAGGTGTTCGCCCTTCGTCTGTAAGAACTACTTAATGCTGTTTTTTCTATTCCCTTTTCCTTTCCCTAATTCATAGTTTATCAAATATTAATTTGCTATATGTGATATTCTATGATTTCAGTGCTTGCCTGTTACCATTGATGTTGGCACAAACAATGAGAAGTTGCTGAATGATGAGTTTTACATTGGGCTTAGACAAAGGCGTGCAACTGGGCAGGTCTGATCATCCTTGGCAATACATGCATAAAAAATAATGCTCATTTTTTAACTACAGTTAGTGAGTGTGTGATGTTTTATTCCGTTAACATGATAATTGTTTGTTGTGGTTCAGGAATATGCGGAGCTTCTAGACGAGTTTATGCGTGCAGTTAAGCAGAACTATGGAGAGAAAGTTCTCGTACAGGTTGTATATCAGATTCAACACCTGCAGTGGCTATGGTTTACTTGAGTTTGTTGTTTTACTAATTTTGTTGATTCTTTTTCAGTTTGAGGATTTCGCCAATCATAATGCATTTGATCTGCTGGAAAAATACAGCTCATCTCATCTTGTTTTCAACGATGATATCCAGGTAGAATGGGTTGAAAGTTTCTAACTTGTGCATGATTTCTTATTTTAATTCATGCTAATGATTCTGACATTCTTTGATTAAATGCAGGGTACAGCGTCTGTTGTATTAGCAGGATTGCTTGCATCCCTGAAATTAGTTGGGGGAACCTTAGCTGACCACACCTTCTTATTCTTGGGTGCTGGAGAGGTAAGAGCTTGTAGGCCAAAATTCATTTTTCATTTTGGTAAGACATGATTTCTGAGAATGCATGATTATATGTTTTTTCTTATTACCTGTATCTTTTGGTTGGTGAAGGCTGGAACTGGTATAGCAGAGCTGATTGCTCTTGAGGTCTCAAAGCAGGTATAGCTTGATATTTGTATTCTTCTTCAGTAATACTATTCATTTTTATGAAGTATCTAAATACTATTTTGCTGGCCAGACAAAAGCTCCAGTGGAAGAGACCCGCAAGAAGATATGGCTTGTGGATTCAAAGGTAAATGCCAGAGGATCCTGGAAAACAAGAAGAGTGTAATCTTCTATTTTTCCTTCTACATGTTCTTCTTCCCTAGCCTCTCATGACAAGTTTGTTCCGTTCCAGGGACTTATTGTCAGCTCTCGTCTGGAATCACTTCAGCAATTCAAAAAGCCTTGGGCTCATGAGCATGAACCTGTGAAGGGACTTCTAGAGGCTGTCAAGGTAAAGAAAGTGTCTCAGATTTTTGTCTTAATTTCATAATAGTTTAATGTTTATTAGCCTTGATTCTTGAACACTAACTTACAATTCACTCCATCAGGCAATCAAGCCAACCGTTTTGATTGGATCATCTGGAGCAGGGAAGACATTTACCAAGGAAGTGGTTGAAACCATGGCATCCTTGAATGAGGTTCTTTCTGGCTTTCTCTAGTGATTTTTTTGCTACCCCATGAAGAGAAGATTATATATATATCTCTGATGTTTGTGATATTTCTTGGCGTGTAGAAACCACTCATTCTTGCTCTCTCCAACCCAACTTCACAATCTGAGTGCACAGCTGAAGAGGCTTACACATGGAGCAAGGTAAATTTTCATTACTTCATTTCTACATAGCCCAAGAAACAACACATTGCGTGTTAAATGACAAAGCAGATAAACAAACAAAGATATTGGTTACCACATTATGTCTCTTATATTTTCAGGGTAGAGCAATCTTTGCTAGTGGAAGCCCATTTGACCCTGTTGAATATGAAGGAAAACTTTTTGTTCCTGGACAGGTTTAACTTAAAACTCGCTAAGCCTTTTCTTATTCAACACACACAATTCCAAAGCTGATCTTTTTATTATGTTTCCCACTATGCAATTCAGGCCAACAATGCTTACATATTTCCCGGTTTTGGCTTGGGTTTGATCATGTCTGGTGCAATCCGTGTGCGTGATGAGATGCTCTTGGCAGCCTGTGAGTACATACAAACTAGAGTGATTAGATGATTTAAGCAAGATAAATATATAGCATAGAAAAAGAAAATGATGAAATGAATGGCTTGATTGAGCTTTTGATCTTTTGCAACAGCTGAAGCTTTGGCTGCACAAGTGTCAGAGGAGAACTATGATAAGGGACTGATTTATCCTCCATTCACAAACATCAGGAAGATATCAGCCAACATTGCTGCTAAAGTGGCGGCTAAGGCATATGATCTAGGTGAGTTTCTTGAAATGTTTTCAGTTTGGACAACAGTGGTTAATGATGTTTATTCTTTTTCACTCCATAATGTTGTCTTCCCTGTTTGGTTGGACAGGTCTGGCTTCTCATCTGCCAAGGCCTAAGGATCTTGTCAAATATGCAGAAAGTTGCATGTACAGCCCAGGCTACCGAAGCTACCGTTGAGTTTTTTTTGATACACAATAAGCTTCTTAGGAACAGATTTATTGCATTGCTTGTTAGGCTTGTGGTATAAGGCATATTGCCATTTGAACTTTCAATAGTTGCTTATTCTTCAAGGATTTTATTTGTATCGGGGAATAATATATATTCCAATTTATGCTGAACGAAATATGATTTTTGTAGTGCCAATGAGCTTGTTTAAATTCTTTTTTATCTTATTATATATATATATATATTTCAATTTGAATGATTCGTGTTTTAAAATATTTTTGAAAAATATACACTGTATAATTTTTATCTATATTAAAAAGCCATCAAATAAATTTATATAAATTAAAAAATGGTATATATAATATATATGTGAAATGAACTTTAATTCAATGGTGAGGATTTAAGAAATATGATTCAATAAAAAGATATTAAACATTTAGTATAACTTAATATTCTATATATATGTGTGTGAATAAAATTATTCTAAAAAAAAGTTACTTCTAATTTTCAGCTTTTATTTTCTTGTAATATGATAATTAAAAATAAATTATTCATTAAAATTAGGTTTAATTACGCTTGTCATTCAACTATTATTATCTTACAAATTTTACTTCTAAAATTTTTTGTTACATATTTTACCATTATATTTTGCACATTTTACTAATACATTAAATATGTTCAAAGTGCAACGTCTCACAACAAATTTATTTTATTATTAAAGTGAAAAGACTATATAAATAAAAATTCAGTTATTCCGGTTTCATTATAAAAGAATCATCGTCTCTCTAAAAATTCATTTTTTCCTTTTATCTGCCTTCTCTCTAATATTGTGATCTCCTCAGTTTGACGACATCCATCAGACTCCTGACACTGAATACTACAAGACTGTTCGATCTAAATCTTTAATAGAGTAAGTTCCTTTTTGCTCTTCTCTTTGAGTCAAATTTTGAACTTGTTAGGTTTGTCTCTAGTGGTATGGTTAGATTTTTTATCAGAACTTTCTGGTGCAGGTTAAGCTACCTTGAACTTTTGGTAGGTTTGGAGCTCTTAGTGAACATTTGCCCAAGTTTAGGTAAGGGAAGTTAGTCTTATTATTTTCAATAAAACCCTAAGCTAGAAGATATGGATGTAAGGGTGTCGTGGTCACTAGTTCCAAATTTTGTTTGCAAGATTGATTGTTTATGAGTAATGCAGATTATTGTTTGAAATAAAATGTTAATATGTTAATTTGGGTATGGATGATTTATGGTAGATGCTTTAGTTTGAATCTAAAATTGGTTGATTTGTATAGTTGATATAGTGCAAGTTACTTTTGAAGTGAAATGAGTTATTAAAATTATTTTTGTTTGAATATGAATGATGAAATTGGGCATGATTATGCATATTTCTCTGCATATCTCGCTTAGGCGAGCTAATTCTCGCTCAAGTGATAATAGAATGGAAAGATAGGGTGCTTTCGAGTCCATTTTTGCTCAAGCAAGAAGGAATCTCGCTCAGGCGAAAATAGGATAAATTATGGAGGTGCTCTTGGGTTTACGCTCGCTCAAGCAAGAGGATTTTTGCTTGGGCGAGACCCATTCTCGCCCAAGTGAGCAAATTTCCGCTAAAGCTAGATTCTTTGTATAAAAGAGAAAAATTGCCTATTGTTTTTAAGTAAAAAATCTAAATTTTATTTAAAAATATGATTAAAGGAACTTAGTTATGTGTTTAAGTGAATTTTGAGATATATTTGGTTGTTTAGAAAGTTTGAAATAAGATGTGATTGAATGGTGCATTGATGTGTTAAATGATGTATGTAATGAGGTGAATGTGTGATTAAGACATATAATTTCCAGGGAAAGAAATACCGTGTTGAGATTGTTATTAGGGTGTATTGATTTGTGAGTGTCTTGTGAATGAGACGATTCTGACTCTACTGATATAATGAAATCATATAGATGAAGTTTTTCAGTTGGTGAGAGTCGTTGGAGGTTCAGTTGGCTGAGTCTGAGGTTTGAAATAACTTATCAGAACAAATAAAATGAATTTACCCTGTCATATGAGATGATGGGATATTGAGATGATTATGCGCATGACTGTGTGAATTTCACAACGAATAGTATGATTGGTGCAGACAAGGTTATCATACTCGAGAGTCTACTTAAACTCGTGGGAGGTCTATAAACTCGACTCGTAAACCCGACTCGTAGACTCTAAGAGTCTACTTCATATAAAGATTAATAAAAAAAATCATATATTAATTTCATATCATTTTACAATTCTTTTATTGTGCTGAAACATCAAATCAATAAAAAATAATTTAATCTCAATCCCAAATTTATTTCAGCACTCTAAATAAAATAAAAAATCCCCAAATTAGATTAAAAATAACTCCCAACCCTAAATCTAATTAGGTTAAAAATCCCCACACCCAACCTAATTAGGTTAAAAACCTATGTAGTACAGACATTGACACGAACACAAAGATACGTATAATCTCTAAAATATACGACACAGAGATACGTATAATCTCTAAAATATAGGACACAAAGATACGTATAATCTCTAAAATATAGGACACAAAGACATGAATTATAAAAATTGATAATAAAGATTTATGTGCACAAGTATCTTTTAACCTATTTTTGTAACAAAAAGATGTTTCATGGCTAATTCAAAAGGATTTGTTCCTTATATTTGTAATCATAATAAAAATTTATACAATAAATTTGAGTTTTTAGAAAATTAATGTATTTATTCTTTTTAAAATTGTGTTTAGAACCATGCTAGAATTGTCAGAAATCCAACAAATATTTTTTTTAAATTAGACACTTCACCAATACGTGTCCTACAAGTGTCGGTGTTCGATATGTGTGTCCAACACGGACACACCATTTAAGAGGCGTGTCCGAGACTCATAATTAAAACCCCCTAACCCAACCCAATCAAGTTAAAATCCTCGACCCAACCCAACTAAAAAAATCACTCTCATCCCTAAGTCTAACCTTTCCCCCAATTAACCCATGAACTCAGAGCCAAAATGAAGAAGACACGACAGTGTCGCGACAACGTGGCGCAGCGAGGCACGATGATAGTGAGGCACGACGCGATGAGGCACGACAACAGCAAGGCGCAGTGCGGTGAGGCACGATGAGGCGAGGTACGACGATAGTGAAGCGTGACGACGATCTCAATCATTTTGGATTTTTTTTCATAACTCGTTGACTCAACCTCAAACTCGCGAGTTTGAACCGAGTTCAATGAGTCTATCCAAGTCTACATCGAGTTTTTCAAAAAAACGAGTTTGCCAAAAAACGAGTTCACTCACGGATTCACTCGCCAAACACCAGTTGACTCGTAAACTCGAACGAGTTTGATGGTTCACCTGCGAGTTTGATAACCTTGGGTGCAGCTCTCTGGATGCTAATTTCAATACACAAGTATTTCGGAAGTAGAGTTAAGTGTTTATGTGTTGTGAGTTAGTAAAAGTCTAACATGAGAAAGATGATTGTGATTTTTTTTATAGACATTTGATTGTTATGTGAAAATGCATTAGAATTGATGACTTTATGAGGATATTTAAAATTATATTTATATTAGAAGTTTTTAAAAATAGCTAGTTTACTCTTTGTTTTGTGGCTACTTTCTTTAATCTGTGATGATTGTATATTTACACAAGAGCAAATGATCTTATAGGTGATAGAACTCCTCAATAAGAAGCTAGATGATGGAAATGTTATTTTTAACTTGAATATTTTATTTTAATCTTATATAAATATTTAAAATTCCTATAAAGAGAGATATATTTGAAGACATTGTATGAAAGAGTTATATATATTACAAATTATGATTATTAGATGAGAAAAAATATAAGGATGTTTACATTGTAAAAAAAAAAAAACCAAGATACATAAGATCATACATAACCATGTATGATAAAATTAACTTCGGTAATAGTTACTTGAAACAACTATAACAAAACTCAATTTTCTTCTGAACATGATAATAATCACTTGAATATCATGGCAGAGATCATTTTTAATTACTTGCTGTTATTATGTTTATACAAATATAGTTGCAGAAATTTAGGCAGATTCAAAAAATAATTACCGTACTCATCATACGAGTCAAGTCCATTTACGTAAGGTCTAAAACCAAAAAACTAAAATAAGAATAAAATATATAATTGTTTAGGTAATTGATACATTGCACATTATTCCCCAAAACGAACATTAGCCTGCAGTGTAGGCAAAAAGAACCCAAAAACTTCTAACAAACATCATACTATTTTGAACTCTATAGGCTCTTCATCTATTCTGTGAAAACACGACATTCTCACTGATTCTCATTTAAAATTATCTTAATGTGTGACTCTATTTATTCCAAGCTGTTACAAACATATTTCTAATATACGTAATATCAACATGCGCAGTCCTACAAGAAAGCTGCATTATAGACATTAGCTATGCCGAGTTACTTGAACATGGCTTTTCATTAAGCTTGGATAGATGATTGCATAAATATCAAGCTAAAGGTTTTTGCGTTTTTTCTTCTGCAAGTTGACAGCACCGAATCCCCCAGAAAATGTTGGGTTTCAGTTTTTGGCTCCTGGCCGTGAAAAGCCACCCCATTTGGGTTTTACATGTTGCACAATTAGCAATTGTCCATGCATACCTGCCAAAAATAGCACATTGGAACGTAAGCTTCTCAGTTCTCATTAAATAACCATATACATGTAGACATTATGTAGCATCCTCAGCACTGATCTCACGAAAAACATGATTTGCAGAATAGATCTACTTCATAGGGAACTACTAGCTCATCCTTTTATGTCTTTTTCTATTTTTATTGCTGTATATAGCAGAGACGTTAATCCATACTTGACTCAGAAACTAGAACTTCCTTTGAAAGATGGAAAGCCATTGAAAAAAACGGACATTGCCAAAAATGTTGCGAAGACACAATTTTTTTCTGGATTGTTTATAATAGAAATTTCCATAGAACAGAAGGAAAATAAAATAAAGAAATGGCTAATGGGGAGTTTTCCACTCCCCTGCATACCAGCCTAAGTCCTAATGGAATTGTTAGCTAAAAGAAAATGGCATTCCGTTTTACCTATCTACTCGTCAATCAATAAATAAAGCACCTTTGCATTGACAATCAAAAGCTAGAAAAGTAACAATTAAGAGATTTTTGTGCGAATAAATGGAAAGCAAATTTATATCTATAATAATGTAAATTAGAAGGGCACTGGTTAAAGGGAATACAAGATAGTTTTTTATATTCTATTACTCTTGAATTAATCTAAACTTAACATCAACTTTTCTAGTTAAGAAAAAATTGTTAAAAGAGAAATACAGAATGTGTATCTTCCCAAAAGTGAAGCACACATATAGTAGGAAGTTAGCTGAAGAGAACGAGAGCTCTACAATTTATGTGTGTATATCTAACAAAGGCCCCCCTTTAAAACAACCATGCACATGTAACAAAATGGACTACATGCCCAAAAAAGAGTGCGGAAACTGACAATAATTTTGCCTTTCTTTCCTCAACCCAGATATCAGGTAGAAAATGTCTCTGAAAAAGAGAGGACAAATCCTAGACCATAATTAAAAACAGAACCCAGCCAACCATATTTAAAGGATAGAAAACATCTTTGACATACCTAATTCTTCTAACCCTAAAGAAAATTCGTTCCTAACATCACCGAATATGGAAATGTAGTGACACTTACCCAGGAAACCAACTGTATTCAGATACTGCTGGTCCAATAAGAGATAAACCATTTGCCTTGTAGAAAGTCATTATCTCATGCACATAACCACTTGAATTCACATATGCACTAAGAGGACCCTCACTTGACATCACCAACATATCACTTCGTTTTGCAATTGTAGTCTGCAAATTTAAAGATGGTAAAAAATAGTAAGAAATATTAATTTTACACATTTAATGAAAGTTGAAACAAAATTGCACTTTAAAATTGTCTCTATATTATTCACAAGACAACTATTACCTCACAGCTTTTACACCGGATAAGATCAATGCTCTCCAGTAATTCAATTTCTCTACGCAGTCTGTATGCAATGCCATCAATATCCAAAAGCTCCTGCCGTGTAGACTCAGACACAGGTATTTTACTAGCTATGTGAAATGATAAAACATCAGGCTTCTTAATGAGACTTTCCATGTTAGGCACCCCAACTATTTGCTTCCACATATCTACAGAATATCAAGACAGCACAACCATTAGCCTTTATTCTAAGAGCTACATATTTGTTTTACAATAAATATTCAAAATTCCGAGACTAATCTTTTATTTAAATTGAATTGTTTAGTGAAGTTTTCATTAAGAAAATGAAGACTTCTATCATTTCATTTCAGTCAATTACAAATAAATAATAATAATAAATAAATGGACAAAAACATAGATTATTATAGTATTAGTATATATTGCCAAACCATAGCTTGCTCATGAATTTTCCATTCATGTCCTTTTTTTAATTTTAAAGTCAAAACTAACGGACCAGCAAGTAGAAAAGATAACCAGAATTTTTATTTAGCCAATAATAGTGATACCATAACAATGAAGGTGGGGAATTTGCAAGAAATATCTAATCGGGAGATAGAAGAAGCAAAGCAAAGCTACCTGCAGCCCTTTGTGCCAGCAAATAAGAGTCAAACATCCTATATGTCCAGTGGGGCCAAAATGCTTTTGAAATTTTATGAGATGAGTAGGCACATATATGTTTACATCTATTAAGCTCATTTTTCCATGACTGCTTTCCAGAAGTGGAACAGTTCCCAGTCCTTGAATCCAGATTAGATCTAATTTCCTGATCTGACTTACACATGAATTTAGCGTCGCTACTGTTTGCTGATTCATCCATTGTATCATGCACATACCTGGAGCCAACAACTGAGAGATGGATTTTCCTTTCCACCAATGAGAGTTCATTCTCAAAACTCTCTTCTGAATCTGGTTCTGAATCACTTTCCTCAATTTTTGACCTATGTATTTTAGCATGAGAATATGGTGAAGACACTGTATGCGAGACAGCCTGGCTACAGGGCATGTTACTCAATGGTGCCAATTTGCCAAAAGCATCTCTTGGGATTCTCACTGGCAGATCTTCCTCAATAATTTGGATCTCTCCATAAGGCTTTATAAAGGAGGCACCCCAACCAAACCAAGAACAAGGGATTTGTCAGTTTTAAGTTACATAGCTAATGCCCAAGTTAATCAAAATAAAAAGGCAGTAAAGATAATAATATTCTGCTAACCACTCCGTCCACGTCATTCCAGAACCGTCTTAGGCGAAACCGTTGTTGTCCACGGGTAACTAGATTCAGTGAACCATTCCCCAGACGCCCAAATTGTCGAATCTGTAGATAAGTTTAGCTAGCAATATAAAGCAACAGACATATAGGACCAATGTCTAACTGTAGAAAGAATAAGGAGACTATAACTAGTAGCTATAGATGGACACTATTTTGTTTCCCTCCACTAAGAGATATGGGATTGATGACTTCTGCATTGAAAAAGTCAGGCTTTGTGTTACTGAACAAGAAGTTATGTACGCAATAAATTCAGCTCTGCTTCTCCCAACATCCACAGTTGCATTAGAACACCTTTTGCACAAATACAAAATGAAGTGTGATATATAGTGCAGCTGTGCCAACATTAGATTTCTGAAGCAAAGATTTGGTACTTTTTTATAATGTTTCTTAAAGACATGTTATTGAGCAGCGGGAAGATGCTATCTATAAATTCAGTATACTAAACAGATGGCATGTGTTTTATTTATGTTTAAAAAGGTAACATCTAGACATGAATGTGTATCGATACATCAGTTAAGGTGTAATACCTCTGCAGTTGTACCAACACTTGCTGATTTCGTCCTTCGTGTTGCAGTGTCCCTGTGGATTCGAATCTGAAAGGCAAATGGACACCTCACTTATGCTTAAGAGAAAGATTAAAACCGAATTTCAAGCATGAATAAACTGTAAACAGTCATCACAATAAGTTAACTCACCACACCAATGGTATGAGGAATATCATCTTGAGTTAGAGCTCTCTCCACAGCAGCCACCAAACGAGGTTCAATAACTCTAAGGGGGAGTGTAGCCCCGGGAAAGAGTACAACTCCTGAATATTGCAAGGAATAGTTAAACTCGTGAGTTAAAAAATTATAAAACGAACCTAAGAAGGATACGAAGGCAAGCCATATGAGAAGACAACATTTTGCCTATTTGAAGCTAGGAGGAAATAACTTGTATAACATTTTTCAAAATGATATTCAAAAGTTTCATACAGATAAAGGAAAAAAAATAAAACTTCCAAAAACACCACGAGACAGTGCAGCTGGATAAAAATGCTCCGCAAACCTCGAATTCTATCCAGACACAAGCAATTCTAAAACGGCAGAGACTAAACCGAAACCTGTTTTGAAATTGAAATTTTACAGAGGAAAAATCCTGCTATTCAAACAATAATGAGAGTAGAGCACAAATATGGTCCTTAGAATAAATGTATAATTGTCTACACATTTTCCACCTTGTGGGGGGTACGTACGAGTTTCCAAAAGTTGTTCACGAATTCTTCATTTTTTGTCTAATCAACAAGCAAAACACCGTCTAAGAGAACAGAAGATAAGTGCATGTTTAGATCCTGCTGAATAATCCAAAATCACTTTGAAATGCCAGCTAACAAGATTCTAGGTCAATGATCGCATGATTGGTTTCGTGTTGACAAATTGACTGAATCCACAAACTCGATATTGAGTTGAAGAAATTACAGTAACTTTTGTGCTGAATAACAAATTTATATTAAGTTTCAGTAATAACACGGCTTTCAGAAAATAAAAGAAAAGAAAAAAGGAATACACACACAAACATGAATCACTTTTCTTCAAAATCCAATTAATATCAATTTTACAAATACCTCGGAGACAAAAGAGCGGAATGTTCAATACAGCTCCACCGTCCAATAACGCAGTCCTGTGGCGCGTGTCTTCGACATCTGCGATAAAAAAAACAGAGCAATGAGCGAATTCATTGCAGAAAGAAGGCGCAGATACATAAGATACGAGTACAATACAAATGCGTACCGCCGAGATACGTATGCAACGGCGTGACATAGGTATCAAAAGTGAATTCAGAAGATTGAGGAGAACTAGACGAATTTAATTGTGAAAGAAAAATCGCATATTCCTCGTCGACCTCGACGTCGGCGTCTTCGTCTTCATCGGAGTAATCGACTTCTTCAACTTCAAGGTGCTCGAGATCGAGCTGGCGTATCATCTGGATTTGCAATCTCTCCCTCTCCAGAAGCCTCTCTCTCTCATCGTCATCCATTTTTCAGGTGCTATACTAGGGTTTTGAGATTTGCAGAGGAAGAAGGGGAAGGGAAGATCGTACCACGTACTATACCGCATCCAAGGGGAAGTACTCGTGGTTTATGCCTCTTAAACACTGCACTTCCACACTTCGACTTAAACGACCATAGATTAGTCTATTAACATTCTTTTCATCATTTCTTTTATTCTACATATTTTCTGACAACATTTTTTTATAATTAATAACTAGAGATTAGAGTGTTTCATTGTATATAAGTGGGTGAAATTTTCAATCTTATGAGTTGGTTTTATGGGTTGAGTTAGACTTAAAGTTTACTTCTTAATATGGTATGAGAGTCATTTCGAGTTTATCCTAACGATGATTTGTGTTGGGCCTATGAGATGTGTTTGCAAATCTCCATCTCATGAACTAGTTTTAAGGGGTTGAGTTAGACTTAAACTAATTGTGTTAATATTATTTTGTGTGTAAGTTATCTTTTGAATGTTTAATTAACTTTTAAAGGTTAATTGTTTATTATTGTATCTCTAGTAATTCATTAAAAAATATGAGTTTAAAGTTTATATCGTTCAACTCATATACTTATTTTTATCTTATACAAAAGCACATCAGTTTATTTTAAAATTTTCACTTTTTATTTTGTGAAATAAAAATTGTTTGATATTTTGATATCATTTATCAAAAGTTATGAATGAGAGTATTAAAGTTAAGATTCTGTCGGCATGTCATAAGAGGGAAAACGTTTTGTTAACACTGAACACAATAAATAACAACATTCAACAACCTTTTATAATAATATTTTAATATTTTAAATTACAAATTAAATGAAAATAATTAAAATATTAGTTTATTTGTTTGTTAAGAGTATGTATTTACTGTATGCCAAGGTATCAAGGTCCCTAAAACAGTTGTCATGATATTAATCATGTTTCTCAAATAAATAAATAAATGGAATTTTAATTTGCATTTCTCAAATATCAGTCTTCTCCATTGCCATGATTTTTCAAGTATTTAAGAAGATTATTCTTTTCACACAACAGCAAAGCTAGGTTAGTATTTAATTATTTTAACTGAATTTTCAAAATATTATTATCACAACTATATGATAATCATTTTTTAAGATATCGCTGACACCTTAAATAACAACAATCACTTGTCATAACATGAAAAAAATATTATTAAAAAAAATACAAAAATACAGTGAATTAGATCAAAACTCGTATGTTAACAAACATAATATATAGATAAACTATATATATTCTTAAAAAATTCTAAAAGGAGAGAATACAAGATGAGAACTTATTATACGAATGAAACTATAATAATCACTTCAAGATACACTTAAAAAGTTCAATTATTATTATATTACATAATACATATGTTATTTCAATTAGATATTGTAAAACCTTAAACTTCCATTTTCCGAAGAGCTCTCCACTTGTAGTATCATTGTCTCAATAGATCCCAAATATAGTGCCACCACCACAACATTTTCCACGTTCAACATTATTGTCCAGTGAGTCCCTCACCTTATTGTCTAAGCAGAAAAATTATATTTCGAAATGTACAATTTAAAATACAAAATAATAAATTTAATATATTTATTGTTAGAGATCTCATCGACTAGAGATTAGAGCATTTCATGGTATATAAGTGGGTGCAAACCTCAACCTTATGAGTCGGTTTTATGGAGTTGAGTTAGGCTTAAAGTTGACTTCGTAATATTTGTAGTTTTAAAATTTTAAATACAAAATTTGTATTTTAAATTATATAATTTAGAATTTCAAATTCTATAATATTCGGAATACATTCTATTCCAAATTCTAAATTTTGGAACGTAACCTTAGCCATCAATGAGTAAATACCAAAATGAAATTGTGTGTAACCTTTTGATGTTTTATATCTCTGCTAGCTTTTGCATTTTATCTTATATACTTGAATCCAATAAGTGTCTTTCTATGAGAAAAATCAGTTATGTGACATAACTTTTATCTCAACTTGCATGGTTGCATTGATCTCAGGAGAAAGAGTAGCTTCCTTATAGGTTTGTGGTTTTATGTTAGAATAATAGAAATAATGCAATGCATATGCTTGGAAGACAAAATATTACAAGACATAATTGAATCTTGGGAAATTTACTTTACTCTAATGGTTGATAAAATTATCTTGTGTAGAGTTGTGAATTTGATGAAGGTAGTCACTAAAAAATGTTGGTGCTCGACCTTCTCTGTTGAATCTCCATAAAATTTCTATTTTAGTGTTTTTTTTTTTTCATTTATGTTGTTGTGTGTTTTCAAGGTTTCAATGATAAGGAATATCAAGAAAAATAAATCTTCTTCGTATACATTGTCAATATGTTTAGGATCAAAGAAGTGTAAACAAATAAATTCATATCTGTGAAAGATTACACCACCAGTAACATATTTCTCTTGTATTATGATATTTAAAATAATATAACATTGACTCAATTTAAAATTCAAGAAAAAGAGATTTTTGGAATATTGGATCAAGCTTGTTTCTTTTATTTTTCTGAAATGGAAGCATAATATATACAAAAAAAAATCTCTAAATCCACTAGATTAGTTTCTATTTATATAACAATTCATAACAATTTTATAAATAACATACAAAACAACCTATGACCATAAAAACATTAGGAAGTTTGAATTGAACCATAAGACAATAAGACAACATGTAATATTTAGAATATGTTGATATTTCATTTTTACGGTAACATTTAGAAAGCTTGAATACAATAAGTTTGATGTAATATACAATTATTTTCATAAAACTCCTTGTGTTTAAATTCCTCGCTATTTTCATTTATGATGATTTTAATAGTTTTGTCAAATTGGTTTTGAAACACAATTTAAAAACATCTTTTAATTAGATAATTTTATCATTTAATAAATAAAAAATATTTTTTTAATAAAATAAAGAGTTGAATGTTTTATTTTATTTGAAAATAACCGATTATATAAATTTTTAAAATATTTTTAGAAAATTATATATACATATATATACATATATATATATATTAAATTCTATTATTAAATTATAATATTAATACAAATTATAATTTCCCAAATAAAAAAATGTAGAAAATAAATTAGGCATTTGGGTTTACAAATTGATTCTTCAAATTGCAGCCGTTGATGGCGTTTTTGTTGATACACAAGGAAGATCCAAAGCTGCACCCGCCTTAAACCACGAGCGAGTCGCTGTGACAGATAAAGCTAAACGGTAAGGCGTGCGTGGAGTGGAAGTGGAGGAAGAAGAAGAACAAGAAGAAGAAGAAGAAGAAGAAGAAGATGAGCGTTTCACATTTCGCGGTTCTATCGTGTTGTCGTCCACTCGTCCCTTCACTGTACTCTACTATCTTTCTCTGCGTTTTTGTTCTTCAGTTCACACTTAGGTTTTGTGATTTTAATTGGAAGTTGGAAACACCAGGTCGCGTGCTTCAGGGCTTCGTTCTCGCATACGCTGTTGTACTACTTTAACTGCTACTTCCACAGAGACTCCCACTCCCACCTCCGTAAAGTAATAGTAATCATTGGATTTTTTTTTTTTAAATTTTTGGTGTGAATTAAGTAGCAATCTGTGTCGTTATTGATGTTTGTTTTTTTGACAGGAAACGAGTAGTGTCGGGGGTTCAGCCCACGGGCTCAATTCATCTTGGAAACTATTTTGGAGCTATCAAGAATTGGGTTGCCCTTCAGGTGTACCATTCACAGCCTCTTTCCCTTTCTTATTCCAGGGTGTTGTTTTGAATTGCACAAGTAATTTAATTGGCAATGACAGTGGCATAATGCGACTTGGATAAATTGGTTTATGCATGAGAAGTTTATTTCATTTTTCATCTTATTGTCTTCTCCGCTCAGACCCTTTATTGGATTCCATAATTGAAATGCTGCTTGATTGTCTCGATTCACAAATTTGCATATTTCTTAAGACGTGATATTTTTTGTTTTGCAGAATGTTTATGAAACTCTTTTCTTCATTGTGGACCTGCATGCGGTATGTCCAGATTCCTTATACTACCTAGACTTACGAAGTGCTCAATGATGTTTTGTTTGAGCCATAGGTCTGTGCTCATATAACTATTTTTTGGGTATATAATATCATGTGATAGAATCTTGAAATTCTTGATTTTTCTTGTTTTGCTCTGCTTCTGTTCTGTAGTGAGTTTACTGTTAGCACAAGTGTGTACTTTAATTTATTGTGCCATTTACTCTTTCTGAGACCAATTCACAAATAAGTCCTTTAGTTTGGGGTTTCTCATCAACGATGCTTAGCAGCTCCGCCAAGGAAATTCTCACATTTACTTATAACAGAGGATAAAGATCCAGAATTTTAGGATACTTTAAGTTCACCTTTCTTTAGATGTACATTTTTATCTAGCGTTGGGATTTTGATTGGAATCCCCACATTTTATCCTTCTTGATGGTAGAAAGAGCGGCCAGACTTTCGTAGTCAAAGATGTACAACCTATGAAGCATGGATGCTGGATGTTACATGGACTCAGACATATATAGCATTGTTCCAGCAAATTTCAAGTGTCTTATTAGGATATGTAACATGACTTCATGTTTGACCAGTGTGTCTTACTGTTTTTCTTTTAAATGTCCATGCTTCAAAGTTGCACTTTAAAACTTGATCAGGCTAAGTATTGGTTTTCTGAGAGGATTTTGTGGACTAATTTTATGCTTTAAATTGATTTTCATTGTACTTAATTACTGGTCAATGCTAGTTTTCTGTTTTCTTGATTTTGAATGATACTGTCCCATTTCTCATCCCTTTGGATTTGATCTTACAGATCACATTACCATACGACACCCAACAATTATCTAAGGCTACAAGGTCAACTGCTGCTATTTACCTAGCATGTGGAGTGGATCCTTCCAAGGTTCTTTGCAACTTTTGCTCTGAACGTTTTGGAAAGAGTATTTATGTTGGGAGTATCGAGATCACTGTGGATAAATGGCATTCGTTTTGTGCATACAGGCTTCAGTATTTGTACAGTCTCATGTTCGTGCACATGTTGAATTGATGTGGCTGCTAAGTTCCACGACACCTATTGGTTGGCTGAACAAAATGATACAGTTTAAAGAGAAATCTCGCAAGGCGGTGCGTTCATAGCTGTATGAATTCTTAATTTCTATTTTATAATTTTTTTTATTCTTTTTTTATGGATATAATTTGATTTTTACAAGTTTTATCTCATTACTTCATTTCTATCTGTATTTTTCCTTCTTAACAGTTGTATTCTTGAAGTATTTTAGTTCAATTTGATTCTTTAATTAAGCAAACTTTGGGAATAAGATTTCTTCTGGACTGACTTTATCTTTTCATATTGTGAATAATTGGAAAATGAAAAGAAAATCTCTTCTTTTGTTTTGAATGTCAAGAACTTGACTGTGCACCACACCATTTTTGAGCTCGGGTTGTTCTTCAATGCTCTGTAGTAATACCGACTGTTTACCTTTTGGTCACTGCTCTTTAAATAATGGAAGGCAGAAGCTTCTGGTCAGATATTTAGGCCTTGATAATGAATAAAGCCTATTCTAAGAATAAACTAATAACATATAAGCTCAATGTTGTCAAAATTTGAGATTTAGTGTAAGATTGGGAAGTAAAAGGTTGTAACTTAAATGTAAAACTATACTTAAGCACATACAAGTATGTAGAAAATAATACAAAATAATGAAAATAACCTCTCAATCACTTGTCAAACTAAACTTAAATGAAAATTCATTAGCATGAAATCCAATACAACTCATAACTCATTTACTTACGTAAGTTATTCATAACATATCTCAACTAAAACATGAGAAAATAGTCTAAATGTGCAATTATAGGGTAGAATCTAGATTCTTGATATTTAGTCTAGTAGCAAATTGCTAATTTTTTCCAGATAAAAACATAAAGTCAGAAACAGAGAATAGAGAGAGGGTGAGGGGCACTTGATGTGAGAGAAGGTTTCTCTCTGCTACTAGCTCTACTGAGCCCCAGGCCAAAGTGCTATGGTGAGTGATGGAAGAGGGCCAAGCACAACCTCATATAAAAAGACAAGAGCCAAGACGTGAGCATCCAAAGCCAAACCAAGAGCGTCTAGGCCAAAGGAAGGAGCGTCTAGGCCAAAGTGAAGAGCGTCTAGCACAAGGTGGAGAGCGTCTAAAGGGAGAGCATCTAGAAGGAAGGGTAGACCGTCTAGGACCTATTACTAGGTCCATGACCAAACTACGGATGTGAGACTTGGGCCAAGCTATGGATGGGAGAAGAAGCAACTTGTATATGCTACATGAAGGCCCATTAAGGATAGCTTAGTATTAGTTGTGGTGTAAATAGCATAAACTTGATTCCATGAGACTTGACCTAGATTTGCTAAAGATTTTGTCACTTTCTAGAAGGATTCTCCACATGGCCATGTGCTCCATGTGATGTAAATTTGCATTTCATTTTGATTAGCATTAGGGTTGCATTATGGTCCTCCTTAGCCTATAAAAGGAGGAGCCTACACCTTGTATTTTCAAGATTGAATAAAGTATTGTTATGCTGCCAATTTAGTGCCATACATTACTCCTTGCCTAACTTCTAGGTTTTAATCTTCATTTCACCACCTTCAAAGGGGCTGGTCGAACCTCCCCATTTCCACACTCTTCATGCACCTTCAAGGTCACCACACCTCTAAATGATGGATTTCTTATGAGCTCTTCTTGGATGTTTGTTGAAGATGGTGTGGAAGCTTAATGGAGGAGATGGACAAGGTCCATCATCTCCTCCTTCTTGAGAAGATCTATCCTCAGATCTACGGACTTGATCTCGAATAGCAGCCTCTTGTTTCGCCAAAGCTTGTCCTCCTGGATCAAACGTCCACCTATAGAAATCATCAAATAAAGCATAGGTGTTAGTTTGAAAATCAATTTTACTATGTTGCCATTTTTGTTTTTCTTTTGGTTTTGGCAACTTTGGACAATGTATCTCTTTTGATTGTTGTATGTGTTCTCTAATCATCTTATGCATTTTGAAATGTTCATTTGTGGTTACTTTCTCTTTAGGCATAAATCCTATAGGAGATGGTAACAACTTAAAAGGAGAAAGATGATTTAGCCCACATATAACCTCAAAAGTAGAAATACAAGTAGTTTTGTGAACTACTTTATGGTGTGTATGCTCATCTCTAGAGTTGTGTTTGTCCTTTATGATTATTCTAGGCATAGAAGAAAGAGCTAGATTTTCAAATGTATTTTGACCATGCCTTTGAGGATGATAAGAATTTAAAGTGTACAACTTAGTTACAAGTTTTCCAAAGAGAATCCTTAAATCATGGTTTGCGAAATTTGGAGCTCTATCCAACACTATGCTTGAGGATAAATCATGAAGATGTAGCACTTCTCTAGAGAAGAGTTTATCCATGAAAATCGAATCAAAACCTTTTGTTGTCCTAGGAAGCTCTAATATGAAATTTGTGTCTTCCCAAGGATCATTTGCAAAAGGTGAAGGAGCATAGAGTTCTTGAGACATTGCCTTAGCTGTAGTTTGAAAACAAGAATTTTACCTAAGGTAATGTCTTTGAACCTCTTTTCTCATGGGGGACAAAAGTTTTCCTTTTAAAAGCTCTAGAGTTTTATCAACTCTAATTTGGCCCATGAGTTCTCCTTCATGAAGACTTTTTCTCTTATGTGTAAAGATAGTCTCGTTGTTACAACCATTGTTTATGAGAATTTGTACACTTTGCAATGGTTGTCTCAATAAGACATGACAAGTTGCTCTAGGCATTACTTCACATAAAAATTTGTTTTTGTAGATGCTTATAGATAACTTGACATTCACTTGGTGATATCCTAGCACATATGAGAAATAATCTACTTCATCTTTATCTATGCAAGCTTCTTTTAAAGACTCTTCTTTTTTGCTTATGCTTGCAAGTGTTCCTTTACAAGAGGTAAGGCTAGGTTGTTCAACAAGAAGCATATTTTCAAAGGTATTTTTAATTTGCTTGTCTTGTTGAATGACCTTGTGGGAAGAAACACTCTTCTCCCACGCCTTCTGTTTCCCAAAGGTTGTTTTCTCTTGCTTTTCTATTTTTAATATGCTTGTAAGGGGTGTTATAAGATATTCCTCATTCTTTCTAGATTCACACCACCCCTCACTTGGCTTTTCTTTTTCTTTTTCTTTAGCTTCCCTTTTGTCTTCCTCTCTTTTCTTTTGTATCTTTCTTTCCTTCTTTTCTTTATAGGAAGCAAACAATTTTTCTACCCTCATTTCCCAATCTAAGCAAGCTTCTACATTTTCTTTTCCATGGAAATGGGATAGGTCTACCCTAGCCTCTCTTGGGCTTTCTTGTTCTCTTCTATCTCTTCTATATCTTCTAGGGGGTGCTTGATAATAATCTTTTATTCTAAGGCTTCCCTCCCCAAAAGAATCATTATCTTTAGAGATAGATGCATGACAAGGTAATTTTTTTGAAATTTGAGACTTCTCATCCTTTGCTTTAGTCAATTCATTAGTTTTGGTCTCATTCTCCAATTGTTTAGATGAAATTGATTGAATATCCTTGGAAAGTTGTTTCAAAAGGGATTTGATGGATTTCACATCACTTTTCATAGACTTTGAAGAATGAGAAGACATGACTAGAACTTTGTGTCTAGAAATGTTTTACTTTGAGAAAAAATGAGGGAAGTTAAAGAAGGTAGTTTTCCAGGTAAGAGAGGTGAGTCACAATGGACTACTTAAATACCAAGTCTTGCCTTAGCCAAAAACTATCCCTTAAGATCTTCCACAAATCTTTCTCTTGGTAAACCACTTAAAACACAATGAGGTTGGAGAAATCAATTTTTTTAATGCAAGAAACAATGCAAACTATCTAACAACCCAAGCAAAATTATCAAAGCTTAAACAAGACAAAAGCAAAGCAAATAAGCGTAGCTAACTAAAGGCAAATGATGTAATTAAAGCAATTAACAAGTGCTAAGCTAGATAGTTTTAAGCTAGTCGGCCCTAGGTGAGGCTTCTTGGACACTTGGAGCCCTTGAAGACACACTCACCGTCTAATTGCGTAATTAACAAGTAATTAACAAGAGTTAAGTTGCAAAGATATTAGATGGAACTCCCTTTGTTGATTTTCTATTTGCACTTCCTTTGTTGTCTCTTCTTTGTTGGGCCTTCCAATGTGTGTGGTGTATTTAGTATGTGTTTGTTGCTGCCCTTGCCTTTGTTCCTCTTGGAATTAGGTAATTAAAATCTTCAATCCAGCACCTATCAAGCAAAGCTAGACTCCTCTTAAGTCAATACCCACTCAACAAGTACCAATTGATATTTAATCCACCACAAAGCTTAGAGGTCAAAGAAAGAAAGCAAGAAACAAATTAATTTGAAAAACAGTACCACACAAATGGAATTAAATGTGACAACTAGAAAGAGTTCAAATGAAATTAGACAAGCAAATAAAAAGGTACGCAAAGAAAGGGATGGCACACAAAAAGGAACCTATGGAATAGCACTAAATTTGATTTAAAAACCAAAAATAGCGCCACTGAAACAAATTGTTGTGGTCCAGAATGCGTGATTTTCACAGATTTATGCTGAGCTGGCCTTTTAATATTTGCTTATGAAAATTGATATTCAAACATATCAAGATCTCAACAAATTTTTGGCGTTGGTTTCACTCCAAACACATGCACCATTTTTTTTTAATAAATTTTCTAAAATCAGTGTTCAGATTCGCCAGTTGTAGCGTCAGGATTGCACACTGCTTTTGTAATATTTATCATTTTTTTTCTATTTCTTTTTTTGAACTGATTCTTTTTTTGTCCTTTCTCTAACACCTCAACCTTTCAAAATCCAGAGGATCAGAATTTTCTTATGTGTAAATTAATTTTCATAAGCAAAATCAGTCAAAACAGAATGGTGGAAACAGAGGATTCTGTAAATCTGGAAATAAAAACAGAAAGATATACCAAAAGAAACACAATGGAATTAGTGTAAGGAATTTGTGTGGATCTAACACACAAATATGAACTCAAACTAAAAATAAAAAGCACCAAAGGATCAAAAACACAGCAGATTCAGATCAAACATTTATACCAAAATCAAGAAACAAATAAGCCAAAAAAAAGTACTACTAAGATTTGATGACAAATATGGAAACACAAGACTTGACAAAACTTATAGATTCATAAAATAAAATGACTCAAGCATTAATATGAACTGAATGAAAATTGCAATCAAGACTCAAATGCCTAAAAATAAAAACAGCAACACAAAATAGCAAGAATCCTACACAAAATTGAAATAAGATGTTCAAGCACAATTTGAACAAAAACTACCGATTGAATTGAATAGAAAAGCATTCAAATCATATTAAAAACAGAAAAACAGCAAGACAACTTGGAATCAAGATGAACAACTAGGAAATAAGAACTCAAAAAGAAAAACACAAAGAGATACTCATCTTTGAAGAACCATAGCTCATGATACCAAATGATGGATTTCCTATGAGCTCTTCTTGGATGTTTGTTGAAGATGGTGCAGAAGCTTAATGGAGGAGATGGACAAGGTCCTCCTAAGAGGTGTGGTGACCTTGAAGGTGCATGAAGAGTGTGGAAATGGGGAGGTTCGGCCAGCCCCTTTGAAGGTGGTGAAATGAAGATTAAAACCTAGAAGCTAGGCAAGGAGTAATGTATGACACTAAATTGGCAGCATAACAATACTTTATTCAATCTTGAAAATACAAGGTGTAGGCTCCTCCTTTTATAGGCTAAGGAGGACCATAATGCAACCCTAATGCTAATCAAAATGAAATGCAAATTTACATCACATGGAGCACATGACCATGTGGAGAATCCTTGTAGAAAGTGACCAAATCTTTAGCAAATCTAGGTCAAGTCTCATGGAATCAAGTTTATGCTATTTACACCACAACTAATACTAAGCTATCCTTAATGGGCCTTCATGTAGCATATACAAGTTGCTTCTTCTCCCATCCATAGCTTGACCCAAGTCTCACATCCGTAGCTTGGTCATGGACCTAGAAATAGGTCCTAGACGGTCTACCCTTCCTTCTAGACGCTCTCCACCTTGTGCTAGACGCTTTTCACTTTGGCCTAGACGCTCCTTCCTTTGGCCTAGACGCTCTTGGTTTGGCTTTGGATGCTCACGTCTTGGCTCTTGTCTTTTTATATGAGGTTGTGCTTGGCCCTCTTCTATATGGTGAGACTTGAGAGGAAAAAAGTTACAGAACAAAGGGTTTCATTGGGGTCTTTGGGGAAGAAGAGAGGATTAAAAGAGATGGCAGAGACCTGTGTCTGTTTTGCGATGGGATTTGTACCTCATCAAGTTTAGAAAAACTGAATGTATTTATTTTTGGGTTGAGAAAACCAAATTGGCACCCACTTTTTGGTAGAATTGTGCAAGTTGCTGACTCACAATTCCACACTCCAACTTGATGATTCCATCAGAGCATGATTCTGCTGGTTGGTTTGCAAGGCCTTGGGAAAATTGTAGAATCATGTGATTCCATGGTTAAAATTGTAAAAGGCAGTTTTAACAACACTGTGTGTGCTATTTATACACGTTTCATCATGACGGATTGTACTATGTAGCTTGTCTTTGACCAATGTACGTTTGCTAAAGCAGGCCCATTTTTTTCTTCAGTGCTCTCGAACTGGCTTGTATGTTTTCATTTGTACATATAATAGATTCTTATGGAATTGGATATGTAGGGAGATGAAGAAGTTGGGGTTGCTCTTTTGACTTATCCTGTTCTGATGGCTTCTGATATACTTCTATATCAGGTGATTTCTGACACTCTACCTTGTGGAAATTTTGTAAGTCTTGAATATAGTAGTGAAAGTTAAAAAGCCTAAATAAGTAAGCTAATGTTACCTAATAGGATTGCAGCTTTGCTTGATTAGTTTTTGCAATCTCAATTTATTTTTGAAAAAATTGTTTAAAATGCATTATATTAAATTTACATTGAATAAGAATAATTCTTATAATTGCAGCATGCTTCTGCAGTCTGATCTTGTCCCTGTTGGTGAAGATCAAAAGCAGCATTTGGAGTTGACTCGGGACTTGGCTGAACGGGTTAATAATTTATATGGAGGGAGAAAGTGGAAGAAGTTAGGGGGGTGAGTAATTGTTTCTAAACTGGAGATAAATACCATCACATCATGGGGTTGGAATTCTTTACCTTTTATAGATTTTACATTGGGCTTGACCTATTTTACTTTCATTTTGCTCCTTTATGACAGCCGAGGAGGTACTATATTTAAGGCAAGTTATATATCATCCGATTAAAAGGAGCTAATGAATCATAAGACAATGGAAATGTATTTTTTTCTAACAGCACTTTCTGGGATGCAGGTTCCAGAACCCCTTATACCTCCAGCTGGTGCCAGGATAATGTCCCTAACGGATGGCCTGTCCAAGGTTTTCTATTTTTTACTGCTTATATGTACATACACTACACACCCAACATTTCTGTTTCTAATTATCAGCCTGTTCATTTGCTCTATAAGTCGTTGACTCTTGAAAATTCAACTGTAATGTTAGATAGTTCTGTTTTACCATCAAAGAGTACAGAATGCAGAATGTTAGGCAATAGAAATTAAAGTAGATTGTCTGCTATCAATGTCATTTTTTAGGAATTGGAAAGCAGAATGATATTTATTGATTTGAACTTATATATTTTTTCTTACATTTATTTTGGATTCAATTTTGTAGATGTCAAAGTCTGCACCTTCTGATCAATCCAGAATCAATATTCTTGATCCTAAAGATGTAAGTAAGAATAATTCTCTATTTGTAGGCCTTACTGTATGGTGCATAATGTACTTTTGTAAATACTAGATTATTAGGATAAAAAATATTCTCAATATCTCCATAGTAATTAGGAAAAAAATATCTTCAAAATCTTCCTATCTATTTCAGCATATTTTTATGGTGAGAATGTAATTGGTGTAATTGATTTCAATAAAAGAATTTTGATCTCTCACTTGTCAATGATTTTTTTTTTAACTTGTATGAAAAATGGAAATGTAAATAATCATCGACCAAATTTATTATGTCGATATGATGCAATAGATATGAAAGTCAGATTACATTTTGATTGTGTTAAATAGTTTTGTAGGGTAGTACAAAAACATGCTTGATCGATTGTTAGTCCATCATATTCTCTTGTCCATTGTTTTTCAAAGTCTAATAACATAAATTGCATGTGCATCATTTGATGAAATTTGAACTGCTAGATCTTGTTATTACCATTGCCTTTTTGTTTGTGCTTTTAGAAGAAAATAAAATGTTATTGTGTGATCTTTTAAAAGTCCAAAATGACATTATTCCTTTTTTTTTGAAAGTGGACTTTAAGTATAACTCAACCTTACAAAATTGGTTTGTAAGGTGGGATTTGCACTTATATAATTTATTCATATTTCTAGTTGATGTGATATCTCCAACATTATCCTATCAATTATGCTTTTACTTTCAGCTAATTTTTAAATATTTTACTCATTTATTCTGAGAGAGAACAGTGGAGGTAGTTTTAGATAAATTAATTAACTAGAGAGATAGCACAGAAAATTTAAGGATATAACAGGTAAAAATGATTTTAATATACAGTATAAATGAGGAATCAAGGACGCTGATGTATTTCTTAGTCTATGTTCTATATAGCCTTATAAGAAAGATAAAGATAAATGGAGGAGGTAATGACACATGTTTTTGGGACACTAGCATAGGTTGGGATTTGTGAAGAATTAGGAGGATTAGTTTCAAAGCTTTTAAATAATGTGCATAAAGTGTTACATCATGGAGACGTACATTAGAAAAAGTGAGGTTCTTATTCACAAAAATAAAAGGAGAATCATATATATTTTTTTAATTTCTCATTGAAATAGATCTATGCTATTATGGAGTCTTAGGTTAAAATTGCTTTTGTTCTCAAGTGTAGCAGACTTGACTGCTTGAATACAGAGACATGACTTCCGTTTTTTATGATTATGTGTATTTAATTTGTGATGAATCTTGGTGTGATGACATAGTTGTTGCCTCATAACCTAGATCATGGGTTCAAATTTGGGGTGGGGGTGTAAGTCTGTAGCTACGTGATAACTGTTTTAGTTGCATTCAGTTTTCAAACAAAAGTAAGTTCCCTCTAGTGTGGTATAGGTCAACCTAGGTCGAATCCCCAAATACACAGTGTTATATTTCCATTGTTCATATTCTCCTTATACAAATTAAAATTGGGGGGAAACTTGAATTAAACGAACTATAAAGCGAACTGAAAAGTAAAACAGAGTGAATACTAGACTGTCTATAGACAATTGTCTGATGGACCGTCTAGCAACACTTGAAAATGTATAGACAAAAATATTAACTGTTATTGCCAGTTGACTCGATTATCTTTGCGCGCCTACGACGATTACACGCCCAATTGCCTCTACCTTCGTCGGTGCCTTCTCTCGATCAAACACCTGAAATCACAAAGACAAAGGGCGCCCTAGAGGCCGTTTGCACTCCGACGCTCAAGTTAGTGTATGGCTAGGAAACACCAATGTAAGCTGTAAAAGCTCTTTGTGTGTATTTGTATGTCTGTTAGCGTAAAGCTGCGTATGAATCGCATACCTTATTAAGTTTGATACTACCCTTTATATACTCTAGGGTTTCCAATGATTTCGCTAACCATAATTAGGTTTACTGAGGGTGTGTCTTAGTGCCGCTATCACCCACTCTTTGGACAATCCAGCGCGTAAGGCTCTCTTGCTGGAGGGCGACCTCTGACGGATGACCACCTGGGTACCAACTTGTGCACCTAATCTCTGGGGCCATCCGCCCTGGGAATGCCCTAGTTGTTCACGTCCCATGCATGCAGTTTACCCCTGGAATGTGACCCTCACAGGTCGTATCTCTTCCAGTCACTTCTATTTAGAGTTTTAAGACTTAACAATTGGGTAGGCCTTGAATCGGGCCACAAAACTGATCTAAACTAACTGTTTTAGCTTCTTTCTTTTCAGAGCAGTGTTGACTATCTAATGCAAGTTGACTGCTGACTTTTGATCCTCTATTGCCTTTTTCTGCATAATTTCTGCTAGTTAAGTTCTGGTTTCGAATCTTCATTCAAGCTTCCAAGATCAAAATGAGTTCGAAAATTATTCCTTCAAATGATCAAAGCACTTGTTAGACGATTCAAGCAAAATATAAGCTGTAAATTGCAATTTTTATAACGTTTTTGTAAAAAATCTATTATTTTGGAGAAATTACAACTCTAATCTAAAAGCAGAAAATAAGAACAAAAAATAAACCCTCAAGGAAATGTAATTAGTCTAGAAAAATACTAGAAAACCAAGAGTTATCATCACTACCCTCCCTGCATCTCCACTAGTTGAGAATACTGAATATTTTTGTTGTCCTTCCTTCTTTGACTAGGCTTCCCTAGTAGGTGTGCGCTTAATTTGCAATCTTTGTTTGTCACCCATACTCAATGAACTATTGCTTGCAACTTACATATTGATATTTGAGTAAATTTAACTATGAATAAAAGTTTTCTATCTTTCCTTAAATCTTTGTTTGCCTTTGCTTGCTCTTGACCAAGTTTACTTATTTTATTTTGTAGCTTATAGCAAACAAGATCAAACGTTGCAAAACTGATTCATTTCCAAGGTTAGTACAGGCAATATTACTATATGGTGATATTTGTCCTTTAGTCTATAAATACTTTTTTTTTCCTCATTTACCTGTTTTCTATAAATCATTCTTTTTTGGTGTGCACTTTATGACAAATCTTACAGCTTGGAATTTGGCAACTCTGAGAGGCCTGAATGTAATAATCTTCTTTCCATATACCAGCTTGCTTCAGGAAAGGCGAAAGAGGTCAGAAATGTCACACACATATATATATTTATATATTTTTCACCAGTAATTATAATTTTTTCTGTTATCAATATGTTCTCAGTGGTTCTAGATGTATTTATTTCAATCAAATTTTTTTACCTTTCCGACTGTGTTTTTATTTTGTGTATGGTTTTACGTTTTCTGTGTGAAATGTAATGAAGTGTGTGCTTTTGGTCTTATAAAAGTAAAAAGAGTTGGCCTAAAAGTAGCAAGTGATACATGGCAGAATCGCCTTATGTTTAGCTTTGGTTATTGTAGATTTTATCCACTAAAACAGTCATAACTGGTATTGAGATTGTTTATGGGATTAGCCATTGTTGATTATTTTAAACTGTTTCTTTCTTCCTTGATGAACTTCTATTTCATTACAAAAAGAAAAACGGCAAAGCCTTTTCTCACTGGATATAATACATAGATCAAACTATGCCAGTATGTTCTACTTCCTATTAAAATCCCAAATTCTGAAAATGCCATTAGGTGAATGTTTATTTTAATGGGGGGGTGGTTGAAAAAACGAGGCCTGCGTTATACTAAAAGGATATTTGGTTTTGCTAGGTCTATTTCGCTAGTATTAGTGTTTGATATGGAAGGTAAGGGTCAGGGTTGTATGATGGTGGTGCTTAGTATTTGGGGGTTGATGGTGGGTGTTGAGACATGTTGGTGAGTTGGCACAACGTTGACTTTAGTTTCTTGTTTCTTAGACTAGGGTACCTTCAGATAATTGCTCTCCATGTGGCCCGTTGGTGATTTGCCAACTTTTTTCTGAAATTTATACCCTTTCTTCAGCATAAATATGATCAATAAAATTTGGTTATAAAAAACACCAGCCATTGACCCAACATAAGGAGCTCCCAAGCAATGTTGTCAAAATCGCGAGACTAACTTGCATACTTGTATGATCCTGCAGTAAGGGATATGAAGCAAGCTAATGCACACAGCGGATTGGGAGGTGTGTGGATCGTAGTGGGATCTCATGGTCTCTCATGAAATTTGGGGATCATAGTGCTGTGTTGATTTGTTTGAGAAACTAGGGTTTGTGTTTAAAAAAAATCCAACCTGAAAAAAGCCCAACTCGTAAGGATGGCCCTTGTCTGCTAGTGTTCTCTTTTGCTAATGAGAAAAAAAAATAAACAACTCTTGATGCTGCTCTCATTAACACTCCCATCACCATCGATGTCATTGGCCATCACAGCACTTGCGTTGTTGTTTGTTGTTGCCGACGTTTGCTTCACCATCGTTGGCCATTACAACACTCAAGACCATTGTGTCACCATCTCCTACTCTCTCATCAACAGTGTTGGTGTTGACTTCATTGTTGTTGGTCGTTGCTTTGATTGCCAACTTTGTTCAGTTCTATAATTTTTCTATTGGATCGTACTCTTCATGACTTATTATTTTTCTTTTCCGTATTATTTTTAATGCATGCAGAAGTCTATAAATATAGTTTTTCGTATACTCGAAACTCTTATAAGTTGAGTTACGATTTTTTATCACCCTTCTGATTCTCTTACTATCTTCGAGTTTGGCAACTATTAAAGGAAAAGAAAGAATAGGGTAAATCCCTTGTGTATATTGAACACATAGGGTTATGTTTATATAGGAAAAAGAAACATATGGGCTAAGCCCATTACATAAATATGAGATATCTAACAATATCTATAATATCTCATAATATCAAATAATATCTAATTATATCTAATAATATCTAACACTCCCCCTCAAGCTGGTGCATATAGATCATATGTACCCAGCTTGTTACAAATGTAATCAATCCTAGGTCCTCATAAGGGTTTAGTAAAAGTATCTGCTAATTGATTATTTGAATTAACAAACTCAGTCTTGATATCTCCTGATATAATCTTTTCTCGAATGAAATGACAATCAATCTCAATATGTTTTGTCCTTTCATGAAAAACTGGATTTGAGCTAATATGAAGAGCAGCCTGATTATCACATAGTGTCATTTGAGTAACCTCTCCAAATTGCAATTCTTTAAGTAACTGTTTAAGCCAAATAAGCTCACAAGTAGCCGAGGCCATAGCTCTATATTCTGCTTCTGCACTAGATCTTGCCACAACACTTTGTTTCTTGCTCTTCCAAGAGATCAAGTTATCACCAATGGAGACACAATAACCAGAAGTTGACCTTCTATCAGATGGATCCTGCCCAATCAGCATCTGAATAACAAACGACTTTAGTATGGTTATTATGACCATATAACAAACCTTTTCCAGGAGAGCCTTTAATGTACTTCACTATACGAATGACTGCATTCCAATGATCTTCACATGGAGAATTAAGAAATTGACTCACCACACTGACTGCAAAGGAAATATCAGGACGAGTAACAGTGAGATAGTTCAATCTTCCAACTAATCTCCTGTACTTCTCAGGATCTGAAAGAGGCTCCCCCTGATTGGGTAGAAGCTTGACGTTGGGATCCATGGGAGTATCAACAGATTTCGAATTCATCAACCCAATTTCCTCCAAAATATCTAATGCGTATTTTCTTTGAGAGATAACAATACCAGTATTGGATTGTGCTACCTCAATCCCCAAGAAATATCTGAGTTTGCCAAGATCTTTGGTCTGAAAGTGTTGACAAAGGTGTTGTTTTACTTGTGAGATGCCATGGTGATCACTGCCTGTAAGAACAATGTCATCAACATATACTACAAGATAGATACACCCAGCACTCGAGTGACGATAAAAAACTGAATGATCGCCTTCACTGCGAGTCATACCAAATTGTTGAACAACATTGCTAAATTTTCCAAACCAAGCCCTAGGAGACTGCTTGAGGCCATATAAGGATTTGCGAAGACGACATACCAATCCAGAAGACTCCCCCTGAGCAACAAAACCGGGAGGTTGCTCCATATAAATTTCTTCCTGCAAATCCCCATTAAGAAAAGCATTTTTAACATCCAGTTGATAAAGAGGCCATTGTTGAAGAGCAGCCATAGCTATGAATAAGCGAACAGAGGCCATCTTTGCTACTGGAGAAAAAGTATCACCATAGTCTAAACCAAAAATTTGGGTATAACCCTTAGCCACAAGACGAGCTTTGAGACGATCAATAGTACCATCAGGACCAACTTTGATAGCAAAAATCCACCTGCAACCAACAACAGATTTCCTAGATGGTAAAGGAACAAGTTCCCAAGTTCCATTATTCTGAAGCGCATTCATTTCATCAAGCATGGCCTGACGCCAACCAGGATGGGCTAAGGCATCACCTACAGATTTTGTAATGGATACAGAAGAAATAGACGAAAGGCAGGTATAAAAGGGTTGAGATAGTCTATGGTAACTCAAAGCAGTATAATGTGGAGAGGGATTACGAGTAGAACGTATACCTTTACGGATAGCAATAGGAAGATCAGGTTCAACAGTCGGAGGTTCAACTATAGGAGCCGGAGGGGGATGAGGTGTTGGCACCAGAATAGAGTCTGCTGATGGACGATGAGACGGTTGACGACGACTATACACCTGAAGAGTTGGCGGCGGTGGTGAATTGTTAGGTGCACTAGGCACAACAAGAGGAATATTAACTTGATTAGATGAAGAAATTGAAGGAGAAGGACAAGACTTAAAGTAAAGGGAAGATTCACTGAAGGTGACATCTGCTGAAATAAAATAACGGTTTAAAGACGGTGAGAAACATTTATATCCTTTTTGTGATCTAGTGAACCCTAAAAAGACACATTTGTGTGACTTAGGAGATAATTTATCAAGACCAGGACTAAAATTATGAACAAAACATGTGGACCCAAAAACTTTGGGAGGTAAAGAGTGGAGAGGGTCATGTGGAAATAAAATAGAATGAGGAATTTTGTTATCTAAAACTGAAGATGGCATGCGATTAATGAGATAACATGCACTAAGAACAACATCACCCCAAAAACGCTGAGGAACATCACCATGGATTAAAATAGTACGAGTTGTTTCAACAAGATGTCTATTCTTGCGCTCAGCTACCCCATTTTGTTGAGGTGTATAAGCACATGAAGTTTGATGAAGAATACATAAGCCATAAATTTTTTAAAAGAATAAGAAAGATATTCACGTCCATTATCACTGCGCAAAATTCGGATGGAAATTCCAAATTGATTTTTAATTTCATTGTAAAATATTTGAAATATAGAAAACAACTCAGAACGGTTTTTCATTAAAAATACCCAAGTACATCTTGAATAATCATCAATAAAAGTAACAAAATATTGAAATCCTAAATTAGACTTAATACGACTTGGTCCCCAAATGTCAGAGTGAACTAAGGCAAAAGGAGATGAAGCATGTTGTGAGACACTACGAGGAAAAGAACTACGAATGTGTTTCCCTAACTGACATGACTCACACGATAAAGTAGACACATTAGACAAACTTGGAACAAGCTGTTGCATCTTGGCAAGACTAGGATGACCCAACCGAGCATGAATGAGAGATGGAGAATCCATAATTGCGCCAACATGTGCAGAGATCTGTAGTTGATAAAGTCCATGAGACTCACATCCGGTGCCAATCATCCGTCCCGAACTCCGGTCTTGTAAAGTAACAGAATCTTTGGTAAAAGAAATAACACAGTCAAGGGAACGAGTGAGACGACTAATGGATAATAAGTTAAATGGAGACCCAGGGACATAAAGAACATTATCAATAGATAAAGATGAAAAAAGATTAATAGTACCAACACCATGTGATGGTACCCTATATCCATTGGCCATGGTAACTGAAGGTAAATAACCCGTAGTAGATAGGGAAGAGAAAAAAGATTTATTACCAGTAATGTGATCAGTGGCACCTGAATCTAGAACCCAAGGGCCATGGGAAGTGGAGTGAGTGAGGCCAACAAAAGATGTACCTGAATGTGCAACAGAAGCTGTGGAACTAGGGTTCTGACGATCCTCATACCATTTAAGAAATTCATTGAAAATAGCAGGCTGGCTTGGGGTATCAATTGAAGTATGGTCCATGGTAGAAGGTTGCACAGGGGCAATTTGAGCAACCGCAACAGATCTAGGAGGACGACCATGTAAGGCATAACATCTGTCAATTTTGTGGCCAAGTTTGCCACAATGGTCACACTTGTGACACCCTTTGCCCGGCTTGTGAGGGCGAGTACGATCATTATGCTGAGATAAAGCAGAAGAGTCATCAACATGAGACGTTATATCAGCGGTGTGTTTACCTGGCACGCGCAAAAGGGTAGAACAAGTGGAAGTAAAATTGGGCACAATAGGAGATCCCAAAATTTGATCACGAACGTGAGAATAATCATCAGGAAGACCATGTAAACCCAATAACATGAAGAACTTGGATCTTTGTTCTAGTTCTTGAGAAGGAGTAGAGGCAGGAGGTAATAACTCATTAAAATCATGAAGAAGAGCATGAAGTTTACCTAGATATTCCGCCATTGTACCATCAAGACGTTTGGGAGCAACAATTGTGAGAAGATTTTGACACACACCATAAAGACGTTGAGTATCATTGGTGTATAATAATTTTGCTTGTTCCCAAACTTCTGAACATGTTTCATAGGTACGAAAAATTTGTTTTAAAGATGAGTGAATGGTCGATTTGATAACAATGCATAATTGAGCATCAATTTTCGACCAACGAACAACCTCATTTTCAGCAAGAGTAGGATGAGTAAGATGATCAACATAACCTTGACTCTTAAGCCATAATTTAATATCTGATGCCCAAGTGTCATAATTGGTTCCATCCAATTTGTCAATGGAAAGATGAACATTGACGTAATTAGTATAAATAGATGAATCCGACATAATGACTGAAGAAGAAGCCATAGTGGCAGCGGAAGCGGAAGAAGCCATAAAAGATAAGGACAAATCCAGTCACCGGTTAATTGGCGGGAGCAACAAAGATGAAGGCTCCGACAGCGATTCCGACGAGATTCCGGCGGCGGCTCTGGCGAAGGTCCGGCGAAGTTCCGGTGAAGGTCCGGCGAAGGTCCGGAGGCGGGTACGGCGAGACAGTGGGGGTGGTGGCTGGAAAATTCCAGGGAATAGTGGATTCACCAATAAAAATTGAACCCTAAACCCTAAACTCTAACCTTATGCTCTGATACCATATTAAAGGAAAAGAAAGAATAGGGTAAATCCCTTGTGTATATTGAACACATAGGGTTATGTTTATATAGGAAAAAGAAACATATGGGCTAAGCCCATTACATAAATATGAGATATCTAACAATATCTATAATATCTCATAATATCTATAATATCTCATAATATCAAATAATATCTAATTATATCTAATAATATCTAACAGCAACCTTGCTCCCAAAGTTCTTATTATATAGAAAAACATCTTTTGGTAATGTGTATAAAGAAATGAGGATTTCTAATATTGTATCTTTGAGTTGCACACACGTGTGTTATTTAATGAAACATTAGAGTACATTTATAGATACAAAGGATACAAATTGAATCCTAATTTACTGTATTGGATAATCCACAGATGTTGGCATGTGCAAAATAAGTAAAACATGTTATTCAAACCCCCCTCAAACTAGAGCATACTTGTTACAAATACATTCAACATGGGAGAACCTTGAAGTGATTTACTGAACATTCCAGCTAGTTAGTTGTTCAAGTTATCAAGTTGGTTGTGATTTCTCAGGGAAGCACCATTTCTCTATCAAAATGACAATTGTTCTCTATGCATTTGTTCCTTTATGGAAGACCAGGTTTGATTGAATATGAAGTGTAGCTTGATTGTTGCATATAAGCTTCGTGTGTTGAATGTCGCCCAATTTTAGTTGTTGTAGTAGTTGCTCAAGACACATAAGCTCAAATGTAGGTGCTGCTATAACAGTGTAGTATGCACTGCATTGAATGTGGAAACTCTTTTGTTTCTTCCTCTTCCACGAATTAGAGATGTTAGGCTAATGGGAAGTTGCGAAGTAGTTAACTAGGATGGTCTGTTATATGCTTGAAGGACAGGTATCTTTTTTTTTTTTAAATTCATGAATCATGATCATGAACTAGTCTTTCTCAAATTATGACATTAACACGAATATCCTTTAAACTTCCTCTCCTCAACATATTGCCGGAAATTGAGAATAATTCTAGGGCATTAATTTGTAAAATAATTCTTTCTAATCTGCCAGTCAAGATGAGATGTGCTGCTGAATTTTTGTTATGTAGAAAAGTTCCTGCTTAAATACCGAACTTTTAATTTATATAAATTAATCCCCAATCATGTAGTAGTTCTCGATTTTCTAATTCGTCAATTCTACTTGAAACTCATTCTGCAGGAAGTTGTTGAGGAATGCCAAAATATGAACTGGGGCACTTTCAAACCCCTTTTAACGGATGCCTTGATTGATCATTTACATCCCATTCAGGTTTCATATAGTAAATTACTTTTTGTGAAGAATGCCTAGTTGTTTTCTCTAAATTACCTTTTTTATTAGTCAGCATTTCTAATCAGTAAGTTGGCATAAGTATATGCTTGATGAGTAGTATTTAACTAGTTTTGAAAAATTCAATATTAAAAGAATGATTTTTACGTTTGGATTTGATTATATTATAATAAGTTTTGTTTGGATGGTTTTGCACTAAAAACTAGACACAAATCCCACAGGATTAGGTGGGAAAGAATCTATAAAATGGTGACATCCAAAACCTGGACAGTTTTATGCCTTAATATAAATGTGGATATGGATTACAAATAAAGTCACCATGTAATATTATTTTATTATAACAAGTGGGGAGTACTATCTTAGACTTCTGAACTGCCAAACCTACAAAATTACATTCAGAAAAAATAACAAATATTTTAAGGGTAAAATGTATTTGGTCTCTCAATATCTTGAAACTATCCACTATAAATATTTTATGTTTTTAGTCTCTATAAAAACACATGTTCTTAGTCCCTCAACATCACTTATGGTAAATTTATGAACTCAAAATGTGACAAACTGAATTTCAAGATATTTTAAAGGATAAAAAATATAAATCCCCCAAATACTAATTTTCTGCTGGAATGTGTTTTCAGCATACAAGAACCCACGTCATTTTATTTTTTTGCTGCCCAAACAATCAACTAACTGTTTAAAGAGAGAAATTTTGAGTTCAAATGTATTATATATAAGCTCAGAATTATATTTGAAACGGTTATCCAACACAATCTTAGTGTTATACGAAAAAAGTCAGTGCATAACTTTTTTTTCCCTACTTTGGCAGGTTCGCTATGAGGAAATCATGTCCGATTCAGGTTATTTAGATGAAGTATTGACACAAGGTGCTAAAAATGCAGCAGAAATAGCAGATACAACACTTCATAATGTTTATCAAGCAATGGGATTTTTGAGGAGACAGTGATAATTGATACCAAATGAATTAATATTGGCGAGACAGCAACTTAAAAGCTAACACATGGACGATTCGTGACCAGCTTCAAGATTTTGGCGTAATCTGTGAAAGTATACTTTGAAGTGGAAATATTATTTTTCAAATAATATTTGATATAAAGCCTAAAGGTCTCATAAGTTTTTGATGAAGTTTGTTATTGCCTTCATTTTTTCTTCTATCTCTTCCATTATTTACCTATATTTTATAATGAATTCAAATTGATAAATTGTTTCGACATTGTATTGTATTTGATGGAATCACGACCTAGTCATCTCAATTCTGTTCTTATCAAGTTCTCATGATGATTGATGAGCTCCTTAATTGGATCTTCATTTTACTAGCATCTGGAATAACTTCATGTGTGCTTACTCCACCCTCCCGAATCCAATGAATTGGACAGCCTCTTGTTTTTCAATCTATTTCTAGGCAGATGATACTGAAAATAAATTTCCTTAAAAGAAATAATTACATGAGACATCTTACAGCGCCATTATTTTGTTGATCAGTACAAATAAGCATGCATGCCCTTATGAAACTGGTGGAATGTGGAATGAGGCCATAGTGGCATTCTTATCAACATCGAATACTTACTGCAAGGGAGAATATTTTTGTTGCTTTGTTTGTTTGATGTACAGCAAGGAGTCTTTTTTTTTTCTTTCCTATTAGGAGTATTGTGATGCACCACAGAATTAGTTCGATGTACAATTGTGAATGGGATGGGGCATCTGCAAAAACCATTTGAGAGAAGTGCAAATTAATGACTGTGGCATTGCAAAATGCAAAACGTTTGCTAGCTTTTGTTCTCTTTCTTATGGGCACCGACAGAATAAATGATGTGTCTCTTATCAGAAACAGTATGCTGACTTCGTGTAAGGTGGGATGAACTGGAAAAAAGACATGCCAGGGTCCACTATTGGATTATTTAAAGTGAGATTCTCGAATGCAAATAGAGAAATTTTTTTATGTAATGTTTATGATATTTCAGTTCTTATGTGGGGACGGTTATATATGCCTATAAAGATCAACAATTATGTGATTCATGTATACCACAAACTTCTATGCAACGCACGAACATTAAGTATATTTGTATGTGCAATTAGACTCGGAATTTATGCCAGTTTGTATCAGAAAATATAATTATAGATGAAAATAATGTGTGATTATTTGTTAGAGATTTTTTTTAAATAGATGTTAATTTAAACAACTGATTTTATGGGAAGTTATTAAAAATATTTTTTTTCATTTCAATCAGATTTTAAACTCTATTTAATGTGTAGTCATTACAAAAGAATCGAAATTAACACAGAAAACTTAAAAATCAAAATCTTTTTGAAGTATTTTTTTTTTCTAAAAAACTTATAATTATGATTCTCTTCTCATATTAATCATCAGGATTGAATGATTGTTTTAGTGTCATCTTTTGGATTTATGATGATATTTATTGCTTGTGAATTATTCATCTTGGTTCCCCATCTCACTAGAACTATTCTGTGAATAGAATAGAGCAAGGTGCTATATCCTTTGGGAGAAAGTAGCTAATAAAGTTCTGTTGTGTGTATTGATGTCGTCTTTAGAGTTTAGATAGACAATGACTCTCAGAAAATGACAACGCATGATTGTTCTTGTTCTTTTAAGAAAAAAAAAACTGATGCAAATATATGTTTCTCAAAAGCAACAATACTTGAATAACTAACACAAAAAGAAGTGTTTTTTTTTTATTACTTTTGATTTTTTTTAAATATCATAGAAATAGGTTCCATTTAGACAAGTCATTGATATTTTATGGAATAGAATATTTTTGGTCTGATAGAGTTTTGTCATTTATAGTGATTTTTTCTTAATTTTCCCAATAAAAAATACATGTGAACTATATAATTATTTCATGTAAATAGTTTTTTTTGAGGATTTTATATGACTGATTATTTGAAAAGAAAAAGTAAATTGATAAATTAATAAATTAATAAGATTGGCTAGTATTCTTTGTTTAGAATTGAACTTTAAATAAAAAGTCACCCTAATCAAATAATTTAGTTTAACTCAATTTAATGCTAAAAACTAACTGAAACAAAACCTATTTTTAGCAATTAATTTCATTTGACTTAATTATACTGAAAGCAAATATAAAACTAACTTTGAGTTTTAAGTTTTTAAATTAATTTTTATATTTATTAAGAGTGAATTATATTCCCCTTTTAAAAAAATATTACAATATCCTCCATTTGTATTCTATAATAATATATAGTTTGATTTATTTTTATCTTTAAAACAAATCACAACTCTCTCTCTTGAAATCTAGAATACTAGATTATTTTTTCTACTTTTTATATTAAAGTATATACGATGTTGTTATCCTCTAAATATTTAAAATTAAGTTTTGGTATTTTAATTTTTTTTTAATTTTTAGTCTTCTAATTCTAAAATGTATAACTTTCGGTTATCTAAGCAGTTTAAACAGCGATTTATAAAAAAAAAATGGTTTAAATAAAGTTTGAAGCACCAAAAGTGTTTATTTTGAAGATACCATTTAACTTAATATCATTAAAAGATGTTTTTAAATAAATAATTTTAATTTTCCAAATTATCTTCAGTCAGTATGTCTACTTTTTGTCTATACATTAAAATGATTTCTCTTAGTAAGAAGTTGCAAGCAAAGTACATGCTCTCGTAATGAAAAAAAAAATGTTTGACAGTTTTTGTCAGTATATTTAAGAAAATTAGACATGATGTTCAATGGAGACACAAATTGATTGACAGTATTATAAAAATAAGGAATTTAGTAACATATTTTGGTGAAAAAAATCACAAATATATTAATACTTGTTTTCTGTTAAAAAAAATATATTTGTAAATTTTATTTTTTTTATTGTAGTAAGATTACTTTTAACACAAAAAATAAAATAAAAAATCGAAATAATATATTTACATATGTGAAAAAAGTTTGAGTCAAGCTCATAAACATGTGAATATCATTTTGTCTCAATGTTAATTATAGTTAGAGAGTGGAAACTAAGAAATAGAAAAATAAAATAAAGAGGAAGAAAAATAGTAGAGGATGAAATTATTTTGAATTAAAAAAGTAAAATATATGAAAATTGAGATGATTTTTTTTATTAATAATTAGTATTATTTATTGTCTTCAATATTAATTTTTAGTTATTATTTATTATTATAATATAATAAACAAGAAAAATATCCATAATCAAATATGTAGTTCTTATAGTTGATTATGTAATCTCATAACTAATTATAAAATTAATTTACACTTCAGTTATAGTAAAAAATAACATAACATAATTGATTAATATACAATGCAGTAGATCATGTTGTGTCTGCATATAACTTTCCTTTCCATACTTTTCTTAGGAAAAACAAATCATGAAATTCATGTTTGCTTACATATTTTTGCTTATGCAAATAGCTCTTCAACCTATAAACGTATAAACTAAACATAAAAGAAGAGAGTTTCCAAATATACTTATAGAATTAATGAATCATAAAATTGGTAACAAAATTTAAAAGTTTGTTATTAAGAACATTAGTTCGGTTCTTAACAACTACACTTAATGAAATAAGACATATGCAAGTGGATCTTCTTCTTATTAAGAATTTCTATATTTCAAAAGCTTACAATTTTTATGGCGAACCTGACAAACTGCATTAACTTTTATTAGTACATACATTAACATGACAGAAAAAAAAAACTTACATAATAGTTTGATAAAATTAGAAAATTAGATGAAAATTTAATGAAAATTAAAAAATAAAATACATTTTGTTATGATATCAAGTTCATTCAATATCACTAAGGTCAATCAGAGTATTTCCTATTTAAGGATTAATTAAGGAAACGAGAATTAATCTTTGAAATCTCGTTTGGATTCGATTTTGACAGATGACAACAATATTTTGACTTAAATTTGTTGAAATAGTTATGATCAATAAACATATCTGGTATATGGTCCATCTTGAAGTATAAAATCCGTTTGTAAGAGACCTCGAAAGGTTAAGAAAGTAAAGTGTATATAAAGTGTCATTAATCTCAACTCCTAAACTATAAGAGACTATTGAATATGTGGTCGAAACAACCTTATTTTTTACTAAAAAAAATACATATTTTAATATGAAATATGATGATAATGTAAGAAAACTGTGATTTGAATCCTATGAAAATGTTTGAAGTAAAGATGAAAATGGTATGGTAGGGTTTGATATTTGAGATAACTAAGGAACTAAAGTGTGGTTGTGATTTAGCTATACATATTCTAATTAAGAGACAGATAAAATATAGTGGGCCTTCTTCATCCTCTCTTTTATATATTCTTTCTTTACTCTTATTTCTATTTTCATCAATCAAATAATGAATCAAAATATCTCATTCTACATCTGTACTATAAGATTCCCCATTTTTTGCTTTTACTTCACTCTCATATTGTTTTATACTGCTAATTTTTACTATAATATAAAACTGTTTTATAGAATTATTTTCATTTTATAACATGTCATTTAAGAGAGGTAATTCGTTTACTATATTATATTTACCTATACCATGAATAATTTTTAAATAATCACAAACTTTTTAATGACCCATTGATAAAAACATACTAATATTTCACTAACAAAAAAAAAAGCTAATTTTACGAGATTTGAAATTTACATTTTATGCTACAATTTTTCTTTTGTCGACTAAAGATTATAATAATAACAAAATGATAGTATTTTTGGAGAAAAAACAAAGAAGTTTTACACTTCCATCAAATAAAGTATCCAATTAATTTTGATAATTACTTAAAACTTTAATGGCATGAATATATTATATTTATTTTGCCCTCTTCTACTTTATAGTGGTCAATTTAGAAGAGGAAACAAATGAATATTAGTTGCTTTCAAGAGAGGAAAGATTATTTGTAAATAATATTCTCTGATTTTTTTTTCCCTTCCAATCATCACATTAGATACATTCCAATGCTATAAATATTAGTTCACATTGTTGTAGATAGCCATTGGAACAAGTGAAAATCCATATCCTTCTTCTTTTTTTCTTGGTTTGATTTGATTTTGTGTTGAAAACTTTGATCGGTCTCAAGAAAAGGAGACATGGACAAGACTAAGTTGAGACAACAAGCACTCTTCCTACGAACTTCACTCTTTCAGGAGGTCTTTAACTTTCCACTTATTTTTCTTTTTTATATTTATTATTTTGTTGTGTTAAATATGTTTTTTCTTTCACAAAACTATAATGTAAAGTTTGATTTTTATTTATAGTCCAAACTTTACACTTTCTAAATATTAAGAAAACTATTAAAATAAATTATTTATATGTATTTTTTTAGGAGACAAACGAATCATTATTAACTAGCATTACTTTTTAAATCACTTTTTATTTTTATATTTATTTTCTTATAACACCTTTTATTGTTAGCTAAAAGTAATTAGAGATTATAAAATGAAATGAATTTCTCACCTTAATAATTTTAGAGTATATTAACTAAGTTTTAACCAATAATAATAATAATAATAATGTGTTTGAATTTTGTTAAAAAATTATGTCTGACACTTTTTTATTGATTGGCAAAAACTAGAAAAAATTCGTTTTAATTTTTAAATTATTTTTTCAAAATGTTGAATTTAATCAGAATCAATTAACTAATAATGCATTTTTTACATTATTATTGGAACATAATTTCACATATATGATAAAACTAATGATTGGTTTTTAAGTAAGCCTTTAAAATCATATTTAAAATGCTCTTCTAATTAAATTATTAATTTATTCAGTTTTGTGTCCCTTAACAATTCAAATTGCCTTTTAAATAAAAAAACGTAAACATAGATTATACCTTTAGATTTTTCACCTGTAATTTAAATTCTCAGTGAACCGAGTCAATAAAAATATAAGCTACCTAAATAGTATAGTATATATATATACATTCATACCATAAAGATTTTTTTTTATAAATTTTATTAAATAAAAATTACTATTGCAACAGACAATTTGAATACATTTTGTAAAAAGAATATAAAATTAGGTTAACTTTAAAAGTTTTTTTTAGCAACTTTAAAAAGGTTCTTATAAAAAGACTAAAAGAAATATTTAATAATTTACATATAATATAATGATATATAAATTGTGTTAACTATATTACACTAAGATTACTAATTAAGTACTGTTACAAAATACATATTACAAAATGGGTACGAAAAATGGACATGAAAAGGATTAAATAAAACATATCTGTTTATTCTTTTTATGTTCTTTAATTAGGTTTAACTTGAGTCTATCAGTTAAAATTTTCTCAGCACATGTTTTTTTTTCTTTCATTAATTAATGTTGTTGCAGGGGTTCCTTGATGAACAATTCATTGAATTAGAAGATTTGCAAGACGATGTTAATCCCAATTTTGTTGAAGAAATTGTGACCCTTTTCTACAGTGACTCTGTAAGACTGATCTTCAACATAGAAAGAGGACTGTGAGTGGAAAATCACTCCAATTATTACATTACTTTTCTCTTCTCTTAGCTATGACTCATCTAGTGCATATACACAGGATGAGTAACCCTCCAAATTTCACCAAGCTAGATGATTACATGCATCAATTCAAGGGTAGTTGCTCAAGGTGAAGTTAATGCTTCTCATTATTATAATTTAAGAACACAATTTCTGTTTTTCCTTAATTAATGCTGTTTTCTTATTTAAGATATATATATATATATATATATATATATATATATATTAGTTTTACTAAACTGCAATTAAGTGTGACATGCCTTTGAGTTTGGAGACTTTTTCTTAATTCATGGATTGGGACATCATTATTTCTCTCCTATGTTTTAAACTTGAAAAAAGAACCTTAAAGCTCTCAATTTATTGACAGCATTGGAGCAAAAAAGGTGAAGACTGAATGTAGCAGATTCAGTGAATACTGCGCAGCAGAAAACTTTGAGGGGTAACTCATTCAGCAATATTTTTACCTCCTTCATTCAGCTACTATTATCTGCGATGACTTTTCACAATATTATAATTTTTATACAGCTATATAAAATATTTTAATACATTGATCTATTTATTTAATTTTGTAATAAAAATGTTAACGTGCATGTAACCAAGAGATCAGTTTTAACCTCTGTTATGTTTTTGGATTTAACTGATTATTGCTACTGTTATGAATGATGAGAATACCCTTTTCAGATGCTTCAGGACTTTCCAACAGATCAATGCAGAGTATACGACTTTGAAGAAGAAGCTCCAGACTTACTTTCAGGTATCAATCACTTTTAGTGTCATTTTCTAGTGATGCTATTTCATTTTATTACATACAAACACACACACACAATATATATATATATATATATATATATATATATATATATATATATATGCATGTAGAGCCATTAATTATTATTTGTTATTCATCTATTTTTACTATTAATTATTTAACCAATAATTATACTTCTTTCCATTATCTACATACTAGTATTTAATTATTTGACTTGTCTCTTTTATGTTATTATTCAGTTAATGAAGGAGAGCTGCTCAGACTAAACGATATTTGTATATAGCTCATATAGCTTCGTATTATTTATATTTTTCACTTTATTTCTTTTTCCTAATGATCACATCATATTACTTAACTACTGTCTCTTTTATATTCTCCATTTAAGGTATTAAATAGGGTGTCTATACATCATTTTACAACTCAAACAAATAAGTGTAATATATGTGCAATTTATTTTGATGTCCAGTATCATTTCCCATAGAAATTCCAATGTAAGAGAGTTTACAATCCCTCGTGATTGTGGGTTAAGCTTTTATGTTTTTCTGTATTTTTATCAGTGTACATACTAATCTGTATGTATGGGTCAACTACTGGTACAATGGGCAAATTAATGTAATTCGGTTAGCCTATATTAGTGTTAGTTAAAATAATTGCATATATTCTTAGGCTTTGCTATTGTAACAGTGTGGTGATGGCCATATTCTCTTCGTTTATAGACATCTTTGTATTGTTGGCTTATCAATCTATCAAAATAAACATTTTCAGCCTTAAAACACATAATATCTATTTGTCAGAAATTCTCTTGACTACACAAAGTTTCCAATATTACATGGTAGCTAGAGCTAATTCTTCATCCAAATTAACTCATGGCCTCCGATCCAACTCTAGAAACAAGTTTCCATCAAGACCAACAAAGTTGTCCGATGCATTGGACTCAGACTAGAGGTTTCACAGCAGCCTCCATCTTTTTCTCAAGCCGATTCCAACTCTAGGACCATGCAAAGTTGGTATTCAAACTCTAAAAGTTTCACATCATGCAGGCCAGTAGGGACTATGGGAGGGGTGACCCACAGGAACCATCGCCATTGTAATTGGTTGTTGAGGGGATTTGGTTGCTGATTGTTGGTTCATTTCCAGGGGAGAAGGGTTCTGTTGGTGTGTCAGTTCATATTTGTAGTAGTATAAGTGTGTAAGTTGAAAAACTTAAATATATACTATGTAGAGATCGACAGAAATGATATTAGATGATATTCTTAATCACTTCATGATTTATGATAATAAAGATACACTAATTTCTCCTAATCATGTCTTTATTGAAACCAAGCAAGGCCAGTTAATAGTTTATGATTCTGTCTTACTCATCCTTACTTTGATATTGGCTCTCGTATTTTGTCTCTCCTACCAAGTCCTTTTTCTTAGTATGGGACTGCGTTAAAAGCAGTAATTACTTGTCCATTAGAGAGAAATGGAAACTTTTATTATTCAAAAGCAAAGAATAAAAGAAGCCACACGTTATTGTTATCCCATAATTATGCATACAAGAATGACAGGGGATTACATTCGAATGAATCACAAATCAGAACCAGATTTTTCCTCTTTAGGTGGTGCAAATTGCCTGCTGAGAAGAGAACGCGGATCAAGGGCTGCTCTCTGTGGTGGCTGAGGAGTTGGTGGCTTTGACTGCCTAAGCTCATTTCTCTGTCAATAAACCTGTTTTAAAGCATGTAACTTTTTTAATACAAAATATAAACCTCCTCATTCTAAGCAATCTGGAACATTGAAATAAAAAACAACTTCTTTAGTGAAATCAGGCGGTGTTACCCAAATATCATAACCTAAAGTAACATAAACTGATGTACCAAAGAGTAAGCAGCAATCTACTCACTCCATATAAGCCATCGGTGCAGCATCACCCACTTGAATACGGGTCCGAAGCAATCTGGTGCATCTTCCAGCTCTATCCCTACACAATATAATGTCTGCTCAGTGTTACAACTTTACTACCATAAACTGACGACACAAATAATATCAAGTTTATTACTGCCAGTTCGGTAAACAACTTGTGAAGCACATCATCTCCTCTCACAAAACTAGCAGCACGTCTTGCAGCACATTGGGTTCCCTAAAACAAGTTATAATGTAAAACAACAGGTCAATCCCAGCAATCAAGCTAAATGAAAAAACAAAAATGGTTATGTTCATTCTCAAGGCCCAGGTGGAAAAAAGAGGTGTACATTTAACTGTTTCTAGTTAACGCATTTTGACATTAGAAATTAGCAGTTGAATGAAAGGAACACAGCATCAAGCCAAAATCTCAAAGAAACTAAATAACAAGGCATGATAGCTCATATAAGGTGCAGAAGACACAGTAATGTTTTCATGCTAGTTAATATATCATACAGGAAAAAGCTCAGTTAACAACACAAAGTTTCACAAAATGAAATGTATAAACTACAGAAAAGAAGAATCCTTAATAGATTGATCCCTGTTTTAAAAATCATCTATTCTTTGAAAAGAAGCCACAGAAATAGGTAAACTTACATACAGGGCAAGCAAATAAATTGACTCCTGCATGAATTAGAATTAAAAATCCTCCTTTCCAAGCTGTACCACTCATCTTTTTGGCCTGCAAACCATCAAAATCAGAAACATGTTGCATATATGATCAAAATCTGAAATTGAGTGGTAAACGACGTCAAATTGATTTGTACAACCTTGGCGACAGTAGTTTCCATGCGTTCGTACTTCACAGCTGCGAGACCATTGTTGTAAACAAATGGGAGAGCAAACAAAATCAGGATTCAGATGCAAACCAACAAAAATTATTGAAATTATTAATTAGTTAACTAATTAACTAACTTCAGCAAGAACATTCGGTGACAGGTAGGTCGACCCATTCGCATAAACCCTAACTCTAATTAGGTACTAAGTTTCCCCAAAACTGGACTTGTTTTTCTCTGAAATATAATGTGTATTGTAGTGTAATATTATTTTTTATTATTAATAGTTAATTTTGGAAAAAATATATGGAAAATGATAAAATGAGAAATGTAAGAGCTGAAGATAAAGTTTAATATCAATTTTAGTTAAAAAAATATTTAAATTATATTTTTATTTACTAATATATTTATATCAGTAAGTAATTGTTTTTTATTATAAGTCATTACAAGAAGAGTGATATTATGATTATTAAAATGGTTGGACTTGACTGTTCAACTTGTCAATTTAACTAGTTAGAGAGATAGATCAAACAAATTTATATTATGTTTTCCTTGTAATTAATATTAAAATAAAAAGTAATATATTTATAAGATTAAAATTTATGTATTATTTAAAAGATATAAATATGTAACATATTATCGTAACTAAAATGATTAACATTTTTAATAATTGACTGAAGTAATGTAATATATAAAAATATTATTTTTAATTTATTTAATTAGAAATAAACTTAAAAACATTCACTTAATTAAGTTCATCTTTAGTATATATGTATGTTTATATATAACTAAAATGTGTAATTTTGGACCTCAGTTGGATTTCGGCCTTTTCTAACTGCATCTCCATAATTACTATCTGCACCCCATAAATTTTAATAGTTACTTCCAGATTATTTATTTTGGAAATCTTTCATAACAAACTTTCTAGAAGAAGATTTCGAAGAAAAAGTTTCTGTAACAATTTTTTTTAAATATTTGAAATATTTTTCTGAATACTACCTAAATATTCATTTTCCCTTTCTGAATTAAAAGTGCATCATAGAAGAAGAAGACACAATGGTTGTAGTGGCGATGTCAGCGTGGTGCAAAGAAAAAAAAGTATTTTTAGTCTTTTTGCTGTTAACATGAAGGTATAGGTAGTAATAACGAGGTGCAGGAAGCAAAAGTCTATATTTTGCATTATTCTATCAGTCGGGCCTTTGTTAGGCTTAGTTGAGCCTTCTTTATCTAATAACTGTAGCTTTAAAAGTTAGTTACCACAGTTAACTTGTGGGACCCTGTCAAGTTATTAGGAATTTTAAACTTACTTAAAAAAACTTTGAATAAACCTAATTATTGTTCCTCTGACTTATTCTTTGGAATCCAACTATTCTTTGTGATAAATCCCATTCAATTAAAAAATGTTGATCATGGAGTTATTTTATCACCTTTTTTAGATTCGTTTTTTCCTTTTCTTGTTCATCAATCTTTTAGTAAAAGCTCTTTCTTAACTCTTTTAGGTACACCATGTTAATCACTAGTTTTGGAAACACAATTTAGAGGTTGCTTCATTCTCAAAACTCAATGCAAACCAAACTAACATATTTGCATGTAATCTATAACCATTAACGATATTTTTTTTATAATGTGTACGTACATGCGCTGTAACATATAAAAAGAAAAGAAAATAAAAGAAAATTAAAACGAAAATGGTACACTATGCACACGAAGATACATAAAATCTCTGAAATGTAGGACACGAGAACACGAATTTATATATTATATAATTATGAAATATAAATTGACAATAAAGATTTATGTGCATAGGTATGTTTCAGATTATTTTTTGGAACAGTCATGACTGACTCACAAGGATTTGTTTCTTATTTTTATAATCATAATAATAATTTATACAATAAAATTTAAATTTTTAGAAAATTAATGTATTTTCCTTTTTTAAATTGTGTTTGAACTATACTAAAATTATTAGAAATCTAACAAATATTTTTTGAATTGAACACTTCACCATACGTATCTTACAAGTGTCATATGAGTGTTGGTATCCGATACGAGTACGAGACTCGGAAACTGAGGGCAAATTATTAGGCTTCTTCTAACCACCATGTGGTATAGGACAATCTGCAAACAAAGATGGTCCTTTAGTTCCAGAACAGTCATTGTCATTACTAGACTTTTCTTTCTCAACATTACTGTGGTTTTTTCGCTCAATTGTGTTGTTATATTCATTGTTATAATCACTGACAGAAAAATTCCCACCACCACTAGTGCAGTGCAGTTCACAAATCGAGGTTCAAAGACAAACATTTCATAGTGACCACATAAATTGCTCCACCAACATCCTTTGCTTCTCCTCCTAATAATAATGTTCCTCACTTTTACTATATATATATATGTAACTATTGTTCATGCTTTCTAATTTCTAGTTATGTTTTCCAACTTCACACGTGGGAATGAAGATATTTGAAAGTATTTAACTTTATGTTGTGTTATTGTTATTTAAAATGTGTTAATCGCACATTATTTTAATTATTGTTTAGTTCAATAAATATTAATAGACTAATTTTTTACAACATTTTAAATTGTTAATAAATCTTTTAAAGATCGAAAAGAAATTATCGTTATCACTTCATATAAAAATTTATAGAAGAATCTAATATTAATGGTGTCTTTTCTAATTATTAATTATTTTTTTATAGGGGTGAATAAATTTTATTTTGTTTTATTATTTATTGATTGATTTTTTTTTTCTTTAGTTAGATAGACCTAAAATGAGTGTACTAATATATATTGAGAATATTTATTTTGATTTTAAAATAACAATATTAAAGATATTTATTCTCATATCTGTATCTTTCTTTTTATTCTTATTTTCATCAATGTTGTATTTTATAATATAATAAACATTAACATCAATTTTTGAATCTTCTTGTCTTCCTAAGAAGCTACAACAGTTGCATCCATATTTTGGTTAATTAGGTAATAATAACTAAGGTTGGCCGAAAGATAGACACTAAGAGTTGGATACCCACAATATGGCAAATCAATGGTACTAATGATAGTATTGCCTACGAAAATGACACATAGCTAAAATTACATGTGCCATCACTCAAAACAACCCACTCACCCAAATCTTCCCCCATAACATATTCCAACAATCATGCTTTTGAAAGTAAAAGTGGTGCAAGTTAAATGATTTGATTACGAAGAAAGCAAGCAAATTTCATAACAATTATGTTTTTCTTTATGTTAAATGGTTTCAATCTAGTTATTTTTTTTTTATATCTTTCCGGTCTATGTTATTCCTTTTATGTTCATTTCTTGTTTTTTTTTTCCTTTTTTTTTAGGTTTTTTTCATTTTTAAATGTCACATTATCTTTATAACATTTTATTTTTTACTTAAATTTTCTTAAATACTTATGAGAGACATTAATGAGATTTAGTGTTAACATTTTTTAAGATGAGATCATTCATTTAGATATTCTTATATATGATCTCTAACATCATACAATCAATTATGTCTTAAATTTGAGACTAAGAAGTTTTATAATCAGAATCTATACATGATATCATAGTCCACCAAATTTTAAATCTGAACCTAAAAAAATTTATGATCAAAATCTATACTTTCTTGAATGATACTTACATGACGAGTTATTCAACTCATTCCAGTACATATATGACAAAAAAAACACTTGAAATTGATTAAAAAATAATTTTGTCATGTAGGATTTTGAATTTACTAACCTATGTACTAAGCTATTCAAGTTAACTCAAACCTTCTGTCTCTACTAATGAATTTGAGGTCTTCGCATTTGTTTTTTACTTTCTCTTGGAGATCTCATGTTGACTAGAGATAAGAGCCTTTCGTTGTATATAAGTGAGTGCAAACCTCAATCCTATGAGTTGATTTTATGGGGTTGAGTTAGGTTTAAAGTCTACTTTTTAATATGGAATCAGAGTCATTTCGATAAGTAGGTACAAACCTCAACCCTATGAGCCGGTTTTATGGGGTTGAGTTAGGCTTAAAGTCCACCTCTTAATACTTTCTTCTCAGTTACCATATAAAAAAAATATCCATTGAACACTGTTTCAACAGGTCCAATTTTAACTCACTTATGAACACAAACTGTAGGATCTACTCCTCCCCACTTGTCACAAACTAACACCTCACTGGACCTCCACTACTATCTCACACCTACATAAACATTCATGCCTAAGTTATCCTATAGTATGGGACCACCCATAATATTAAAACAATCATTTCTCTTGCAATTTTTTATGGTTTAATGCATATAACAAAATGACTTTGTTTCAATTCAATTGTGACCAAACTACTCTCTCAATCATCAAGGAATCCGAGTCCACTCGAAGGGGCGTCTTCTTTGGGAAAAGGTTTCAATCTTCATACAACTTTGGAATAATTTTATTTTCAAGGAAGGTAGTATTGATTTTCACCCAACTTCTATTGTTAGGCCCAAAAGGAACATTGATAGTGTTTTTCTATTATATTAATGCTACAAGATACTACTCAGCTAGTTCCAGAAGCAACTTTTAGGAATCTATTACTTCATGTTTCTGAAATTATAAAAAATTTACTTTTAAAAATAACATGAGAAATCCAAAATGTAATTGATACCCCACTGATAAACTACTTTTTATATGTCATTCTTTTAACCATAAGTAAGATCTTATCTTTTTGGTACATGAATTTGAGGTTGAATTGAGCCAAAAAAAGTAAACTGGGATGAGAAATAAATCAATCAGAAGCAGAGAACTGATAAGACGTGTACGATTTTGCCGTGCCGCATTCTAGTTACAGATTCCACTTATTACTATACAAAAAAGCATGAATAAATAAATAAGAATAGAATAAGAATGAGGGTGTAGGGAAGCGCGTATATAAGCAGTGCAAGCTGTTAAGATAAGAGAAAACGAGTAAGCGAGGAACATTCGAATTTCACACAGTAGAGAAACATTTTAGTGCAGAAACTTAACGGAGCATTCTGATTTGAAACAAACAGGTATGCATATATAAACTGGTAACATCTTTTGGTTTGAATTATCCTTTTTTTAACATTAATGGTTCATTTTTGGGTGCTGTGTTTTTAGATCAGATTATTTTGTAAGATTGTGAGTTGTGAGGTTCAAGGAAGGAACTTTTGATGGAAGTTGAAGCTGGTAAGAGTGTTTGTAGAAGTGCAGAAGTGGATGATGATGGCAGAATCAAAAGAACTGGTTAGTAATAGTATGGTTCCATTATTTACATCAATGCTTATACTATTTTTGTTTTCAATTCAGCTTATTTGTTGGATGAGTTTCAAACGGGATGAGCAAATTTAAGACACCTGTTCCTAGTTAGACCTATATAAGCCTTGCATATAATCTGCAGACAACTCTTTTCATTTCCTAGTTATATGTTTGCTGAAGGGATTCTGTCATTTGAAACATCTTTTGTTTTTGAAAAGCAAAGATTTTGGAGAAGAAGAACTCTGTTTTTATAGGTGTTTCAGATGTTGGATTGAGTTTGCTCATGCTACTCACATTTGTTTTTCATTAAATAACCATATTCTATTCTATTGTAGTTTCACTTTCACCAGCTTCAGCTCTAAGATTGGGTGTTAATTGCAGGGAACGTGTTCACCACTACCACGCACATAATAACGGTGGTGGTAGGAGCAGGAGTGCTGGCTCTGGCATGGGCAATGGCCCAATTAGGATGGTTACCCGGCATAATCACCATGATCATATTTGCATGCATTTCCATTTACACTTACAATCTTATAGCTGATTGTTACAGATATCCTGACCCAATCAATGGGAAGAGGAACTATACTTATATGCAGGCCGTCCATGCATATCTTGGTATCATAAGTGTACTATATACTCATCTACGTAAATTCTAGACTCTTTCAAAATGTTCTGATTTTCGTATTTCAACTTCATAATTAGGTGGAACAATGCACTTGTTTTGTGGATTGATTCAGTATGGGAAGCTTGCTGGGATTACTGTGGGCTACACTATAACTTCGTCTACTAGTTTGGTGTAAGTAAGTTATCACATCGATAAGCTAACTTTTTGGTGTTGCTCATTCATTGAGTACATAATTGTAATCACAATCCTCTTAAATCCTCTTATTTGACAGGGCTATAAAGAAGGCCATTTGCTTTCACAAAAGAGGTCACCGAGCTTATTGCAAGTTTTCTAATAATCCCTATATGATTGGTTTTGGAGTGTTGCAAATTTTTTTGTCTCAAATCCCAAATTTCCACAACTTAACATATATCTCAACCGTTGCTGCAATTACCTCTTTTGGTTATGCATTCATTGGAAGTGGGCTTTCTCTTGCAGTGGTGGTCTCAGGTATTATTTTCACCAATATATATTTTTCCAACACTATTTCCAAGAGTGGTTTGCACCAATCTCTTTTTTGGAGGTTTCCTCTGCATCTTAATGGAGTCTGTTTGTGTGAGCAGGTAAAGGAGAACCAACCCGTATATTTGGAAACAAAGTAGGGCCAGGACTATCAGAAGCAGATAAAATATGGAGGGTTTTCAGTGCATTGGGAAACATTGCACTTGCTTGCTCGTATGCAACTGTTGTTTATGATATAATGGTAAATTGCATTATTGCATAGTGTTAAACAGATAGAGTTGAGTGGCATATTCATTTGATTATTTGTGCACTATTGTATAGGACACTTTGAAGTCATATCCACCCGAATGCAAACAGATGAAAAAGGCCAATGTGTTTGGAATCACAGCAATGACGTTACTTTTTCTGCTATGTGGTGGCCTTGGCTATGCTGCTTTCGGGGATCACACGCCAGGAAACATCCTCACTGGCTTTGGATTTTACGAGCCCTTCTGGTTGGTTGCCCTTGGCAATGTGTTCATTGTAACCCACATGGTGGGAGCATATCAGGTTCCATTTCTCTTCTTGTGACCTTTCTTGAGTTTTCAAAGGTACAAAAAAGTTAATTTTCATCATTCAACTAACTAAAACATAAATGTTCCCAACTTGCAACTTGCTGTTATATTGTTATATATCTCACATAGACTACATTCCAAAGTTAAAAGTCAACTTCTTAATATGTTACTGAGTCATTTATGATCTATTCTAGTTAGAGTTTGATCTATTGTGTAATCCGCAATCCGCTATATGTTAACGAATATGTAATGGAACAGGTGCTTGCTCAACCACTATTTCGTATAATTGAGATGGGTGCTAACTTGGCGTGGCCACGTTCAGATTTCATAAACAAGGAATACCCAACAAAAATAGGCTCCTTAACATTCAGCTTCAACTTGTTCAGGCTAATTTGGAGGACAATATACGTGGCAGTGGCCACAACTATTGCCATGGCCATGCCGTTTTTCAATGAGTTTCTAGCCCTTCTTGGAGCAATTGGGTTTTGGCCTCTCATCGTCTTTTTTCCCATACAAATGCACATTCAACAGAAACAGATCAAAAGATTATCATTGAAATGGTGTGTGCTCCAGATATTGAGCTTTGTGTGCTTCCTTGTTTCAGTAGTCGCCGCAGTTGGTTCCATTCGTGGAATTAGCAAGAATATAAAAAAATACAAGCTTTTCAGGTATAAACAATAGCTCCCTTTAAGATATCTGAATATAAATGGAAAGAAAATGGCATGAAACCAGTTATTATTGGGCTGGTAGTTATTCAGATGTAACATTATTATATGAAGTTATGCAGATGTTTATGTCTCATTTTTCTCTATAATCACATTCAAGAATTCACGAATCATTTTATTACTCACATCCCCAATTTTCACTAGGTTTGTCATAAGTTGAATCAGACTCAAACACCGTTGAACATTACATTCGTAGAACACGTATTGGAGAAGTATCCAATTTAAAAAATATTTATTGTATTTCTGATAAATCTCCAATTTAAAAAATATTTATTGTATTTCTGATAATTCTAGTATGGTTCTAACACAATTTAAAAAAGAATATATAATATTTTTTTTAAAACTCAAATTTATTGTATAAATTTTTATATGAGTATAAAAATAAGGAACAAATTATTTTGAACCATCCATGAAAAACATTTTTTTGCTTTTGAAAAAGTTTGAAACATAATTGTGAAAAAAAAATTTATTATCAAATTATATAATTCATAAATATATAATGTATAAATACGTGTTCCTGTGTCCTACATTTTAGAGATGATATACATATCTCTGTGTCCGTGTGGATGTCTGTGCTACATAGATTAAAACACATTCATATAATTATTAAAACAAATCAGCACTAAAACAAATTAGCACTATATAGAATAAAACCATTTAAGTCATATGCACAAATAATAACAATCAAGTTTTTTCTAGACAATCCTTAAATTTTGTTAAGCAAAACTTGGCTAGTAAACGAAATTTTTATCTACCAAAAAATAATTTTTTGTTGAATGAAATTTTCTAAAATTTGCTGCTTTCAACACTGTCTTATTCGTCAGATAAGATTCGTTAAATAAATTATAAAAAAGATTCCAGCTCACTATTACATAAAAAGAGAAAATCAAGACCATTTCAAAAGAATAAACTATGATATCTTGTAAATCTAACATATATCATAAAAAACAAGTTAATCAACTTAGAACATTTATACTATTTCTAAAGTTGCATCATAATATGATTAAGAATGCTTTAAGCTGAGGATGCCTTATCTCAAAAAAATTTATTGATTTTTACCTTAGCTAAAAATGGGGTTAAATAATGCTATGATAGTAGCAATTGCAGCTTCTATATGAAATAGAAAATTGATATTATATATATATAACATAACATAACAAAGCATCTGTTTAGAAAATCAGAAGCTAATGTAGCTATGAATAGATTGGTGCATCTGTTTGAATAAGAAATCTAGAAAAGTGAAAATGATTGAAAATATTGAGATGTTCTTCTTATAGTCGATAGATATCAAAGCACCTACACTGAAAGAATCTGTGGTCCAACAAGAGTATATGTTTCAACATCTTCCACTCAACACTCATCCTAAGTAACATGGAAGTGATAGTGATATAGCACTACAAATTAGTTGAATGAAAGAGACCAAATTGAAAAGTGATTATGAAATATTTAAGTGGATTAGTTTCATTTGGATTTTTTATTTTTTTTGCTGAACCTAAATTAAACCAATAGGAAAATGTGTAATAATAATGATAATGTAAATCTAAATATAACAACCCTTTTGTACTATTCAATTTAGGCATTTAATAGTATTATTAATAATAATGATAATGTGAATTAAATTATTTTATTAATATTAACACATCTTAAAATTGTTTAGTTGTTGCCAGTTTTAAAATATTGAATTTAAATCCGTTAATGGATTTTTTTTTCAACTAGCTTTGTGGTTCATTTAATCAAAGATATGATTCTAAATAAACTATTAAATTGGGTCAAGATTTACAAAATGTTAATTCAAGCATTAAAAAAATAAATATCAAATAAATAAATGAAATTTAAACTTTAAAATTAATAAATGTTCTATCTATTTAAGGTAATATTTGGCCTTACAATATTTACCACAAGAAGGTCTGGCCTTTCAATATTTAAAAAGCCACTTAATTAAAGTCTCGTTAATTTAAGTTAAACCAAATTATCTCACTTAAAAGGCTATTGAACATTTATTTTTGTCGTTTACACTATAAAATTCTTTCAAATTTATCTTCAAAATTGATTACTCCAAAGACCTCACTTGTTAGTGCTTCTCTGATAATTTTTATACCATTTCTAAATTATATACAAACTTATTCATGGTGTTGACTTTTTTTTCAACGTGGACAAGTAAAAACCTAAGTTGAAGCACTAAATATCCGTAGGTGGAAAATTTTGTGTTTTGATTTAAGTTAAATGTCGAAAGTTTAACTTTTCACTTTTGATTCTAATAAATATGCTTTATACAAGACACTTATAATTAACACAATAGAAAGATATTCCAAATGCAGATAAACTATTCTTGAAGAAAGTAAAAAAAAAAATTCTAAGAAAAATGTATAGATTTGAAAGGAAAACATAAAAATAAATGAACCAGCTGAGTAAATATAAAAGAGTAATTTCGATATTAAAATACTATAAATGTAAAACAATATCACATTTAGCATAATGACCACCTGAATTTAAACTTGATGTCACATTATTACATTTTTCTAAGTATTTATTACTCAAACATTACATTGATTCATTTCATATTTTAATATAAAGAGCTTTTGAATAATCAGTGAATGAGTTTTGCATGAAAGAGGAGGAGAGGATATACATATGAAGAGTAAATATTCTCTCTCCTCAAAATGAAAAGATATAGAGGGAAAGTCATATCAGCATGTATTATTTTCGAATTTACCCTCATTCATCTACAAGGATTTTTAATATTAAAAAATAGTATTTTTTATTTATTTATATATGATGTGATTTATTTTTTAAACCCTAAACTCTCATAAACTTTCTTGAGACATCTACTCTAACATATCTCAATTCAAACACTCTCACTTTCTTCCCATTTTCTTCTTACATCTCCACACTTTCACTCTCTCAAATTCTCACACATTTCCTAACACTGAGGAAAAATATCAGAGTGAATCCAAACACACCCTAAAGTGAATCCAAACAATAACCCTATCAACATCATCATTAACCACTACAATTATTTTTTGTTGTTAAGAAACAATTGGTTATTTACTTTTGTCAAACACATGATAATAAACAAAAGTAAGAGAAGGTGTTTCACTTTTTTTATTAATAAAAAAGGTATTTCACTTTAATATACCTTTCTCCTCTCTACTAGAATGCTTTGTTAGTTTTGTTAGTGACCGTTCAAATTGATTTTTTTTAAGTTATCTATAACAATATATAAAGATTGTGTACATATTTCATATTTCTCTTTCCAATTTTATTTTTATAATATAAATTTGAATGTGAAAAAAATTAGAAAACACAATTTTTATTATGAAGAACAAAAAAGGAGAATAAAAACATATTTATCATTTTTTTTAAATTTTAAGAATATGAAACCACAATAAAAACCTTTTTTTTTCTTGTTTAATTATAAATACCAAAACTTTATCATTTTATTCTTTTCTATTTATTCTATAATGGAGATTTTATAATTCGATAAAAATGTAAACATAAAACATTTAGACAATTCTTTACACAAAATGTAATGGTCATATATTAAAAAAATTTAATTATTAATAAATTATAAAATAATATTATATTTTTCTTTCTAACACAATAATATTATAATTAAAAAATTATTTTAAATTTTAACATAATAATATTATATAAAAAATATTTAAAAATACAAATACACTTATTTTTACAAATATAATTAATAAAAATCTAAGTCTAATTTTTTATGTCAATAATGATTTTTTTTAAAAGGATGTTTTCTCTAGAGATTTTTGAACACAAAATTGAACAAAAGAAAACCTTAATAAAAGATTGACTGAGTCAGTCCATAGATTCAATTGTGGCCCATTCGGCACCAAGGCGCATCTGCTTATTGTTATTCTACAAAATAATATTCTGCGCCCACTATGATAAGTGCTGAACAGTCTTCAGTGATTCAAATTTGGTGCGTAATCACATCAATCGAACCATTGAATGAAGAACAAACTATGATCCTCGAACATTGTCAGGGACATGAACCTAGTAAAATACGTATTAAAATATGTAATGTTAAAATATTTATTATATTTATGATAATTTTAATAGAATTTAAAAAAATATATATATTAATTTTTTAAAAATTTAAATTTATTATATAGATTTTTATTATGATTAAAAAATAAAAAATAATTTTTTTGAGCTAAAATAAATAAATTAAAATTAAAATAAAATATATTTATACACATAAATTTTTATTATCAAATTTTTATAATTCATAATATAATATAGATGTGACTTCGTATTTTCGTATTTTATATTTTAAAAATTATAGGATCTGTGTCATATAAGTGTTTATACTATCTAGAAAACAAATAATTTTAATTTTAATTTTTTTATTTGAAATCTGTGTCCAATTATAGTCTAAGACTTCAATTCGTGGGGGTACCTGTGGATGAATATTGAAATATGGAGAACAGCAAATTCAGATACCATTATCTATGGCTATAATAATGTTACATTTAATATTTTTTTTTATGATTTATTACGTTTATTATTTTATATTACAAACATAATATCAATGGATAACTTCTTTCATTGATTAAACTCTTACATCATGTCATTATTAATCATGTTATTATTAGGTTTTTAGAAGGAAAATGTCATAAAAAAATATTTTTTTTAGTCAAAACATGAAACCACTTTCTGACAAAACCTTAAAGATAATAAACTATTATAGACTTTTTTTTTATGATTTGTTCAACTTTCACAACTTTTACTCCATATAAAATAGAAAATTTAAATTTAGATTCTAACATTATTTTACAGTAGTAAAAAACTAAAAAAAAAATAGCATTTTCAAACAATTGGGTTTTAATAGATTAAAAACTCAACATAATAAAAGAAACTAAAATACAAACAAAAAAAACTTTTAAAAAAAGTATGACTATAGTGAAACTTTTTTAAGAGAAAAAGAACATAAATTAAGAGACCAACAACATAGATAATTATTAATTATTAGGTGATCACATACTGTGTTTGAGTAAAATTTGGATCAACTCATTATCTAATCCATTAAAAAAATATTAGGTCGAATTGTGCTAATTTCTTGTATTTTTTTTTAATATTAAACTCAATTCAACCCAACTCATTATTGAGGAGTTATTGGATTGAGTTAGATCAATTTGATCAAAATTTAAGATAATTATTCAAACTAATTTAAGAATATAAATAGAAAAACATAATACAATATATTTGTCCATAATATAATTATATAAGAGTGAATTTTGAGTTATAATAAATTTTACCCAACTTGTACAAAAAGTGAATTGGTTAATTAGATTAAGTTGGATTTAATTCAATTATAAATGAAACTCAACTCAACCTAATATAGTTTTTTTTAATCGACAATCAATAAATGGAATAAAAATGGAACACAGAAGGGTGTTGTAACCCTTTAACAAAAAAGATACCAAACAACTTCTCTAAGAACCCTACAACGAATGTCACCCTCCTTAGACAATCATTTTGAACAGATGACTGACCTCTCAAACTACACAAAAATCAATGATTTGCTACCATGTTAATACAAGTAGTTGGACATTGAACCCAATTTGAGAAAGAGAAATACACCATTGAAACCTTGTTTTTTAACCAAGCTCATGACTGCACTTGAGCTAGAGAGAAGATTTGCTTGCATCAACTTTTGCTTGGTTAAACACTACCTCATTCCTATTTTGCCAAATGCACTAAATGATGGATACCCACACTTCTTTCCATAACTTATTACTTTCTTTGTTCAAAGTGTTCAAAGCAAAATGGTTTGCAGATATAACCCTTATCATTTACTGAAACGAGATATTATCCAATCTGACCCCAAAATCTTCGAGAGTTGGCATCCTGTTAGAAAAAAACTTTAGAACTTCATCTTTTATAATGTTTGATTCTTCAATCCACTTATCCTAGCAGAGCACTCCATTAATTCCACTTTTCCTTCTTCTCCATCTAATCATAGCATGGAAAAATTTAGAGTTATGAGTCTCCATGCTTGAACCACTTATAGTTAATTTTGATTAAATCAAAATTTGACATAATCATAAATGGAACATCAATCTAAATTAGGTTGGATTAGGTAGTTGGGTCATTGGTAACCCAACCCAATAAACACACTAAATAATTATTTGTTTAGGATTGGAGTTTGTGATTTATGATTTAGGGTTTAGGATTTATGGTTTAATTTTGTTTTATTCTCATATAGTAATTGTAATTGTTAGTTAAAAAGAGAAAGAATTAATTCTCATACGTTGATTTATTCTCATGGAAAGCTTATTATACGACAATTGACTATTTAAAACAATGTTTGTTTCCAAAATCATATCAGAATGATGGTTAATTAATTTTCCTTTTCAGTAAAACATAACAAACTTTAGCTGAAAATGGGATGTCATTCACATTAAATAAGAACTATATAAATATTGTTGATACACCTCATTGAATCCACATCAATTTTTTTTAGAGTGTGTAGGATTGTGCATTCTTTTGACCTACAAAATACTTCTAACATGTGATTCTTTCAATCAATATCAACAATTAATGGAAATGAAGCACTCATTTGCAATCTCTTCCTCGTATTTGTTGGATCTATAATTGTCTCAAAGATTGTATCTAATTTAGATATGAATGATCGGATCTAAAAAGATTTATTCGTATTATAAGGCTCTAGTTACACGTAATGCCTGTTCCTTTTAAGAAGAATATTGAAAGTCTTATAATAGATTCGAAGTGAAAAGTAAAAAAGATAGCGTGTGTGAGTTGTGATAAATGTGATGCATTAAATACATGTATGAACAGAATAAAACACTGGATGTGTTGCATGGAAGACATGTTGCATATTACAGTTATTTTTTTTTTTACACAAAAAAAAAATGATTTTAGAGTTGTTAGTGTTTGTAGTTGTGATCTGTGTAGTGTTGAAAAAAGGAGCGTTAAAAATAGGAAGAGAGAGTATAAAAATAGGAAGAAGAGCGCAGTGATGGATTAAGACAGTGAGACAAAGCCACTTGGCTAACAGATTCAACACTTTTCTGCTTTCAAACTGCTTATATAAACTCACTGCCTCTTCAAACTTCATCTTTATCTCTCTTCACTCATTTTCATGCTTCACTCTTAACCTTTTATCACTCTCTTAACCTTTGAACTGCACATCCATGGATGTAGAGAGAGACCCCTCGCGACTCGATGACGATGGCAGAGTCAAAAGAACCGGTTAGTGTATATGCTTTCACTCTTTTTTTCCTTCTTCTTCTTCGCTTTCTTCGTCTTCGTATTTCGCATTCATTCCATTGTTCACAAAACTCTACACTCATTTTCATGTTGATGCCATCTGCAGTAAATGTTCGCATAACACGACAAAAACGCCAATTGAAAACCGTGTGATTCACGTTTTGGATCCATCTGATACCGCGTTTTTAATATTAATTAGAACTGGTTTCTGCCATAAATTTATTTAAAACAACTTTTCATGGACGTATGTGAGATACTTGGATCAGTACGCGTTTTTTGAGATATTCCGTTAACGCGTGTTCATTCAAGGGTGGGTGAGATTCTTAAAATTCAAGATAATATTATTGTCATGTAAGAGAGTGTCACTTTTGAAGTAGCCACTCTCTGACACGGTGAACAAGTATAGACTGTTCAGTGCAAAACAGTGAGAAAAAAATGAGAGTGATATGTAATGGAATTCTTGGATTTGGATCTAATCAAAACTAAATTCACACACTTTTTTTTTTGTTATTTGTTATTTATTTTTTTTCTTTTTCAGTTATCACCCTCTCCTATCTCTCTGCTAACTCTCTGATTATTCGAATCTATCCAATTTTTGTAACTAACTTTTCTCCTTCTTACAAGGAATCGCGGTATTCCTTCCGCACATTCCTCATCTCTTTATTGCTTCTTCATTTCCCTATTTTCATGTATCCTTCTCAGAACAATTCATCTTCTGCCATTAAAATTGCTTGCATATCTGTCTGCGTTCATCATAACTCTGAGATTAATTAAAAAAACTATTTAGTTCATGATTAAAAAATTGTTTTTATAGGCAAAGAATTTCTTTTTAATTAGCATCCATCATGATTTAGGGTGAAAGGTCTCCACATACAAATCATAAGCATATTGTAAACATCAATTCATTCATGCAGCCTCATGAACACAAACTCGTGCACATAAAGTGATGTTCAAAACACTGTCTAGTGCAGCACTCACCAACCTAAATTTGTTGTAAAAAAATGTTAATTAAGTTTATTGAATGTTTTAAATTCTATAGAATAGAACAGTTTTTATTTAACTGTCTTTAACATAAATATTCAAAGAAAAGTTATACTTTCGATATCCCCATTCAACCAACCCTCTGTTTTTTATTTTGACATATAACACAAGTATATGTATATTTACCCTTTAGAGCACTGCATAGCTTGGTTACAGTTAAGTTAAAAACAACTATAAATGCTCAAATTCAGAAGAAATGAAATCACCTCGAAAAGACAAATAAAACATACTAACTAACTATTTAATATTGAATTTTACTTGGCTAACTGGTTCAGGAGACAACTATTCGAGTTTCTTACCAACCACGTGCGAAGTTTTATAATTTATAGTTCAGACATCACAGAGTGTGAAAATAAAGATGCTGACGCCCTTTCAGCTAAAGCAAGAAAATCTTTTGGCCATTTTTCAGAATATTCATTCTAGAGTGAAAAGAGCAAATGGTTTTTTTTTGTAAGACAGAAGTTTAAGTCATAACTTTCTTGCTGAACAGTCTTCTGAGTCATGTAACAGTATATGAAGTTGTGGTTCGGTTATTCTCGTGTTTATTATGCAACTTCATTTGCTTACCAACTTCTTTGAACTTATTTAACTATTCAATTCAGAAAAGGGAAAGAAAGAAAAATATTTTGATTGTATTAGAAAATGAGTTTAAGTTATAAGATAAAGTTTAACCTCGCTTTAAAATATAAATTGACTTTATCGTGAAGTTCTTGACGTTTATAAAGTTAAACGATTATTTAATATTTTTTGAGATGGAATTAAGTGTTTATTTTTGTAGACACGTGAACCAGACAAGTGTGAAAGAAAAATGGAGTCCCGTGTTCGATTTGACCAAAAGTTGGAAAATTCGTCATCAAGTGTTACGTTCATTGAACTCAAAAAGTTTGAGTGTAAATAATTAGTCAACAATGTCGAAAGTGATTTAACTTATTTATTGTTTCTTTTTTTCCAATGAGTGTAAAAATCTCTTTTACTTTTAATACGTTCTTCAAGTTATCAATGATATTGTTTCATTGTTTCATCACGTGCAGGGAACTTGTTTACTGCTACTACGCACATAATAACGGTGGTGGTAGGAGCAGGAGTGCTTGCTTTGGCATGGGCAATGGCCCAATTAGGATGGATACCCGGCATAATCACCATGCTCATATTTGCAAGCGTTTCCCTTTACACTTACAATATTATAGCTGATTGCTACAGATTTCCTGACCCAATCACTGGCAAAAGAAACTACAGTTACATGCAAGCCGTTAATTCATACCTAGGTAGGTATCATAACCAACTTCCTTTGCAACTGATGTGCATAGATTAAATCATCATGTACATAAATTCATTACTTGCCTATTTTAAATGCTTGATTAGTTTCATATTGGCGTTTGATGAATTAGGTGGAACAATGCACGTGTTTTGTGGATCAATCCTGTATGGGAAGCTCGCTGGGGTTACAGTGGGCTACTCTATAACTGGTTCTTTAAGCTTGGTGTACGTTATTTTGTTTTATTACATTCTTCAACTAATTATTTCTATTTGTGTTGCTGATTGTGGATAATGATACTAGTAATGTGCTAATGCGATGACGGAGTCTGAATTAACTATGGTTGTGGCATGCAGGGCTATAAAGAAAGCCATTTGCTTTCACCGAAAAGGCCATGATGCTTATTGCAAGTTTTCAAACAATCCCTATATGATAGGTTTTGGGATTCTGCAAGTTTTTTTGTCTCAAATCCCAGATTTCCACAAGTTAACGTGGCTTTCAACCCTTGCTGCCGCTACCTCTTTTGGTTATGCTTTCATTGGCAGCGGGCTTTCGCTGGCAACGGTGATCCAAGGTATTATAACCTTCACCTATATTTTTCCAGAAGATTTCAATTTTTACACTATATATTTCCAAAGAATGCCACTAACTTATTCGAGGTTTACACCAATTTCTTTCTTGGAGATTTCCCCTGTATACAAGAGTGTTTTATACATAGATTCTCTGTATAATATTCTTTCATTTGAGTAATTTTAATTACGCGATTCAACCTACAATGCACGACCCAAAAGGACTACCAAGAGGCCCATCACTCTAAAGTCCATTGTTTGATTACAATGGTCTATTATTGATGAATGTAAATGGGCAGCAGAGAATTATTCCATAAATTAGTACTAGTATGAATAGTCATAGTTTTTCAATATAACAGCGTCCTAACAACTTAGTATAACACATTCGGGGTTGTGAACAGGTAACGGACAACCAACACATTTATTTGGAAAGAAAATAGGACCAGACCAATCTGAATCAGAAAAAATTTGGAAGATTTTCAGTGCTTTGGGAAACATTGCACTTGCTTCCCATTTTGCTACAGTTATTTATGATATAATGGTAAGTAAGCAATAACACATTATTAAACTAAGCTGTCATACTAAGAAAATACTATATAGAAAAAAGTGATTCCATTAAATGATTATATATGGCTTTGCTTGCATGCATATTATTTAGGACACGTTGAGGTCAGATTCACCAGAAAACAAACAGATGAAAAGCGCCAATGTGTCAGGAATCACAACAATGACAATACTTTTCCTCTTATGCGGTGGACTTGGATATGCTGCTTTCGGAGATGGCACACCTGGGAACATCCTCACTGGCTTTGGATTTTATGAACCATACTGGTTGGTCGCCCTTGGCAATGTTTTTATTGTAATCCATATGGTGGGAGCATATCAGGTTCGACCCTTTCATTTGTTTATAAACTTCAATCTCTCTCTGTATATAAATGTTTATATTGGAAAATACCTTTTTTGACAGAAGTGTCTATTTATGCATATTCTTACTTTATTTGTGCATGATAACTATTGAATTCTCCTAAAAGAGCTTGCATATCTACCAATTTTTCCCTATGCTTTGTTTTATAACTAAGATTTATAAAATAGATCAATTGTGTTTGAGATAGCTAGATATTTCGTATGCTTTTAATTAATACTCTTTTGTTTTGTTGATTCCCCTTAGTATATATATAGTATTGAAAAAGTGCATGTTATTATTTAACTAGTTTTGTAAAAGGGACACTTTTGTGATAATATTTCATTAAACTAAAATATGACTGATAGTTGAAGTATAGTACCCAACCCTAAAAAAAGAATATACTTTATTTAGTGCCACTTACAACAATTTAACAAATAGTGATTATTAAACTTTTTGTTGTTCACTTTTTATTAGACTCTTCATCTTTCATTTTTATTAAGTAATCATCAAGTTTTTCAACATTTCATACGCTGTTTTTGCTAAGTAAATTGCCTTGTTTTTCAACCTTTAATTTTCTATTTAACATTCTCTCTGTTAACTGCATAATATGATATGATTAGACACTCCTGATTAATACCTGCAAGCAAGTGCATGTGCATGTTTAGTCTCTAATCAGCCGTGTGAGATATAACATTATGTGACACAGGTAATGGCTCAACCACTATTTCGTGTAATTGAGATGGGAGCTAACATGGCGTGGCCAAGTTCAGATTTCATAAACAAGGGCTACCCAATAAAAATGGGGTTCTTATCATGTCACGTCAACTTCTTTAGGCTTATCTGGAGGACAGCATATGTGATAGTAGCCACAGTTCTGGCCATGGCCATGCCATTTTTCAACGAGTTTCTTGCCTTGCTTGGAGCAGTTGGGTTTTGGCCACTCATTGTGTTCTTCCCTGTACAAATGCACATTGCACAGAAACAGATAAAACGACTATCATTGAAGTGGTGTATGCTTCAATTATTGAGCTTCGTGAGCTTCCTAGTTACAGCTGCTGCTGCAACTGCATCCATTCGTGGAATTAGCAAGAACATCACAAAATACAAACTTTTTATGTATAAACAATAGGGCATTTTTGGTTGCACATTCAAATGACTTACATTTGAGATGTGTGAAGATACCAATAGATAGGTTAGAAAAAAGAAGTGTGGCAATTTAATTACAACCAGGCAGTGAAATTTATCTGAATAAAATGAAATTATTTGTAAGCTGCTTTATTTTCAACTTACAGTATGTGAGCAGCATTATTATTCCAAACAGTAAAAACTCTAGGTTACATTAAGTTAACCTCATTTTATATTTATTTAAATAATTATCTCTTCTAAATAATTCATATTTTATCTGCATTTCTTAATTCTTTATATTGAGATGATAAGTGATGAAGTCTAATTGTCATGAACTTAACAATTATCTAAGTATGATCACGATGTCTGAAATCATTTTATTATATATACAATACAAATCATGAAATAGAAGGTAATTATGGCTAAATTAGACACTATTTTAGTAATTAAATAATTTTTTTTTTCTAAATTAGTTTATATTATTGTTAAATAGTTTCTAAATTGGTATCTAATTAGCAACCAAAGTTTTTCTACCAAATTTAGAATCTAAATAATTGGTAGTTAAAATTTTGATTGCTAATTAGACCAATGTAAAAATTATTTAACAATAATATAAACTAATTAGAAACCAATTTTTAGAGACCAAAATAATTAGTTACATAGTAACTAAATTAGAAACCAATTTTTAGAGAAAAAAATAATGTAGTATAAAATTTAAAGTGAAGTAAAAATGAGGTTAAATAATCTCATAGTAATGATCCATACAATTTTCTTATTTATTTTTTAATGGTTGGTTGCAAGTATGAAATGCACAACCACTTATGAAAAAACTAATCACATTTTCATTTTAATTAGACAATCTCATTTTAAAATTAAGAAACTTATTACATATAATAGTTATACGATAATTTAAAATATTTTATACTATCAGTGTATTTAAATAATTTTTTAAATGTAACAAGTGTTAATTTTATTGTTTTTGTTATAAAATATACTTTTTCATGGACCTATAAAGAATTTGTCAATATACTTTTTTGCTACACCACTACTATTAAAAGAATTATAGAATAGTTAGTGAAACGTCTCATGAAATGGTTTTTCTAAAGGAAGCTTCTTTTAAAGTGCTTTTTTTATTAAAAAAACAATAAATTAGATAATCAATGTCTTTAAGGACTTTGAGTGGTAGATTTTTTTGGGCGAACTTAAGCAATCAAAACGTAAGATTCCACTTGTAATTGTAAATAAATCTTAAATCAAGAAAAAATTTGACTAAACTCTAATAATTTTCAAATAAACATTGTTTTACTGGTACGGTCAATACCATAACTCGGTCTCTATAATCGGATAGATCAAGCACAGCATGGTCATGCGGTGTTGGTGGATTTATCATGATCTGCAGCTAGTGCAAGATGGAAAGGATATAGGTACTTGTATTGTTGATTCGGCTAATATGGTAATAGGTGTATACATCACAGGAGAACCTAATGCATGGATTTTGTCTAGACAGAACTGCCTACTGATGCATTTTGTATCTAGTAGAAACCATGGAATGTGGAAGCTGTTGTCGCACCCTAGACTCGTGGCCTGCATTGTAATAGAAGGAAGTAAACAGCTAGAGGAACCAAACAGCTGCTTAGAAATTTTGTTAACTCTCAGTGTAGATGTTGGACCTTTGATCGTTTAGGGTGAAGCCAATGTCTTAACGTGGAACAAATGGTAGGAGCGGAAGAGCCACTATAAGAAGTAGTTGTCTGGTTTTGCAAGGGAGTCAAAAGGAATGTTAAGAACATGATGGAGGATTCTGTTATGGTGTGTTTTATAACAGACCAATAGAGGCAGGGTGTATGCTGGTGCAGAGTTCTTTATGCGGAAAACAGCATGTCTCACATGTGTAAGGTAGTAGTAGAGGTTGCGGTGGGGATTCAGACACTTTGGGGGATATAAGTCGAAGTTGTATACTCCAACCAATCTAACTGTGAAATGGACCCTGGCAAGTAGGAAGTTGGTTTCTGATAAAAGTGAGCTTAAAAAAGAACAAACAGGGGGAAGTCAAAGACCAAAAATGAGCGAATGGAAGATGTTGCATTGAAGTGATTAATTACGTGACAAGTGCTACAATCGTGCTACTGCAAGCTGGGTAGAAGGAATGACATTGAGGTGGTGGAGATAACCAATATTCTAGCGTTTTTTGATGGTTCTGTAGTTGCAGTTTGCAGTGCTTATAGCAGTCCAATACAAGTACGGTGCTAGCTGGAATAGGATGTTTAGCTTATGCAGCAATCATTATCTATCTATTGCTTCTGGAGTGTTTGTTCATCTCTTTATTCTTGAAGATTCTTAATGTGGATTGACTTATGTAAAAGGGTTGGAATACCCCTTTTGTATCCCTCTTAATTTAATTTCATTCTTTGCTGATGAAAAAAAAAATGTTCATGCGGGCCACCCAACACATCTGATCCATTATCGCTCAGATCAAGGTCAACAAAGTCAAACCACCATTAAGAACTAGGTAATACGCTCATAAGCATGATTCACTCCACTAATCCGACCCAATAAGATAAGCCCATTAAAATAATATAAATAGCGCACATTCCAAGAACAAGGTACATCGTTATCGAATATACTCTGACAACTGAGTACCCTTTGCTGACTTGAGTGTTGAAATGTCTTCTAAATGTACCCCATTCGGCATTTACCTGTGATAGAGCGACCGAGACTTGAAGGAATAGTGTTGTGACAATCAGGAGCAATATGAAACTCTAGCAAACTACCCGATAGAAAGGAGGAAAACGAAGTCAAGTCAACAGTTTTATAAGCTAGTTATGTTTAAGAGTATGGTATGGGTCACTTAAATGTTTTCAAAAATATTGTATGTTATTTAGTCATTAATCAGCGAATAAATTGTCTGTCCTACTCCACGTATTTTTCAGATTTTATCCATGGCTGAAATTGTTTGTAATAACATGCATATTACTATTATATTTTGTAGTGTCTAATGTTTAGATGACTCTTTTGAAAAATTGATTTTGATTAACATTAGAATTGAAGATTTTATTTATTTTGAATTTTGAAAATAAGCTTCAAACAACATTCAGGATAAACTTTCAACTCAACACAAATGCAATTGTATCATTGCAAAGGTGCAATATTAAAACTTAAAACAAGAGTAACTTATTGGTTTCACATACATTAAGTAGTGCATTCAAACTATTTTACATACTAAAAATAACTTTTTAATTCTATAACAATGATAAATATAAATAATCACATTAATAACATTAATATTTTAATGTTTCAATCTCTAATAAACACATGTAAAAGAACATTATTCAACATTATTGTTATTTTTTTAATTATTTCAAGTCTTCCTCCAAGCTTCTTCTTTATGGCCTAACACAATAATTACACCTCACATAAATATCACTCAAACTTCTCATTGTTTGAAGAGTCCATCATGAATATTAGAAATTTGAACTTGAAGGATTTCATAAAGATGAAAATTTTGATTTGGAAGTATTTACTTTTTTCACATTGATCACTCTCACTTGTTACACTCGGTTGCAAAACAGTTATTGAAATTATTTTCTACTCTACCTTTTCTTCTTATCAGTCTAAGAAAAATTCTCACCAAATATTGCATCTCAACTTATTATCACCTTCTTTGTCTTTGTAAAGTTTATAGTCCTTTAATAAAAAAACTATAATTAATAAATATGCATCACTCACTTGATTCTTCAAGTTTTATTCTCCACGATTTTGGGACATAAATATAGTAAACACATCCAAAAAAAATGTAAGATGGTTCAGCGAAAGTTTTATTTCACAATATACTTTAAATGATGTCATGTACTGATTTTGTTAGATATCTATTCAACAAGTAAATTGTCACATTAACAACCTCTAACCAATCTCTTTAAACATTCATTTCTTAAACAACGTGCATTTTGTAATCTCCATCACATTTTGGTTATTCCTCCTCTCATCAATAAATAAAATAAGTACCTATTTTGACCACGAGATAGAATTTTTAATAGAACATATATATGTACACCAAATCCAACATTCTTGGTCTTTCTTTACTTTTTCTTTATTTTGGAATGTCGTCTGTCCTAATCTCTTGTGTATAAAAAAGAGTCATCTTTTTATCTTGCCATCAAGTTGAATTTTCTCTTATAATTAAAAGAAAGTGAAAAACTTTTGTTACCTGTCATTTTTTACCACAACAGTTTTTTCTTTTAAATGGAAAATTTTGCATTCCTAATGCTCTATAATTTTTTATTTAATTTTTACACATAAAGAACATCATTAATCACCTTGGCTCCTTACTTTGTTATAACTCCTTGTTATGGCTCCAATATTATCTCTTTCCTTCTACTTCAACATACTCTCCATTGTCTAATCTATCTTTTCGGCATCTTTATATCTGAGCATTCGATAATTGCAACCACTATTCAAAAATCACATTTTTATGTTCTTGAATGGTCCTTTAACCAACAAAGAATAAGTTACATTCACCATATTTTGCGTTTAATTACAAGAAAATCATTAAATAGAAATCAATTTTAGAGAAAAAAATAATTAGTTGTTATATTGACAAAATTAGATACTATTTTAAAGACTACACATTATTGGTTTCTAAATTAGTTTCTGTTATTAATAAATACTTTCTAAATTGGTATCTAATTAATTAGCTATCAAGGTGTTTGCTAAAAGGTTTTAGCTACCAAATTTAGAATTTAAATAATTGGTACTTAAAACTTTGGTGGCTAATTAGATACCAATTTAAAAATTATTTATCAATAATAAAAACTAATAGAAACCAATAATTTTTTAATCTCTAAAATAATATCTAATTTAGTCAATATAACAACTAATTATTTTTAGTGTCTAAATTTGATTTTTATTTAATAATTTTTTAATAGTGTTCTCCTTGTTTTGCATCTTGAATCTCCTTGAAACTCTTCTTAAAGAGTATCTCATGCTTTCTTGATTATTTTTTTTTCATGATCCTTATATGACTAGTGAGACTCCTCTTTGAATCATTTTAAGAACTTTAATATATGCAAAAAAATTTCTTTTTACTCATGTTGTGCAACTGTAGCATATCCAGTTATCACCATACTTTGTTTGTATTAACTCTAAAGATCTAAAGATAAACAAAGTTTCTATTTTTATAGTCTAAACATCATAATTTTCTGCTTTAAATAAAGAGCTTAGACATTATTATAAATTGTTCTATTGTTGGATGTTGGAGAATTTGTTGTTGTCATCATTCTTCACTTTAATTTTTTGGTTGAAAGATATAAAGAGTTATATGAATACGCTGAATACTCTCATTCAATCTCCATTAAACCTTGTAAGAACACATTATTAAAAAAAAAATGAAATTTATGGCTTTGTTGGTACGTGTTCAAATATTATTGGAGACAATGAAAGGAAGCAAATGAAAGGAAGCATATGTGATTATTCTTCCTATTTATTTCAAGGTATTTGTATAAAAATGAAATAATTGAAGATACTAAAAATAATATACTATATTAAAATAAGATACTAAAATAATGTGGACAAGTCACGCAATACATAATCTAAAGTAAATTACACACATATATGAAAGAGACGAGAAAGGACATGAGCAAGCAGATATTCAAAAACGAAGTTGAGTGTTCTTAATACAGAGTCTTAAACAGTGAAAACCTATCTCATAACAAAACGTAAAATCGATTTTATTCAATAAGTAAACATTTGTTAATAGAATCACGTTTGATATGAAGAAAAATCAATTATGATGTTTGCGGTGAAACCAAACAAATTAAGTCAATTTTTAGGTACTTTTTCATGAACGTATATATGATAGGGAAGAGAGGTGAAAATTTAAGTTGAGTTGGTAGAGGAGTAAGAGAAGGGGTTGACATCCTCTTCACATAACACACATTTGACACCAAGTGGTATAGACGTTGCAAATTGCGTTGTGTGACATGGCAAAGTGAGATTTCGTTCAATGATGTGGCAAGTTTCCAACGACGAGTGCTTTACATCGGTTGATAGTTTCAACCGATGTAATATTTGTAGCTTTTTTCGACCATAGTTCTACATCGGTTGGTAGTGGGTGTAGTATTTGTAGTTTTAAGGGTTTAGGGTTCCATTAGTTCGTAACCGAAAGAAACAACCACGGGGTGATGGCAAAATAAAGACATTTACGTATTCGACGACGTTGTCGTATTCGGTACGTGCGAATCACTATTACACCAGTGTCCTAGCATATCTACATTGCCCTTAATGTCACATCACTCCCAGGACAATTACTATAAACTTCATTGTCACATCGTCAATTGATGTCACGCAAGCGGTGTCAAGTCTGTGTTAGTGGCAGAGGATGTTAATAAAACATTTTCAGTCAGAGAAGTGACTCAATAAGTGCAATATAAGTTCATTCGGGCTTTCTTTTGCCATAGTTAATTTGGAAATATATGTTACTCTACATTAAACATTAAAAAGAACAATGCATTTCTCTTGAATAAAAAATATCTACAACTTGTGCAAATTCATGGTTTCATTTTCCTTCTCCAATGTGAAGCACTTATATTTTGGTCTGTTACAAGTTGCATCGTCTAAGAACTAAGACACAAATAATGAAGTTGGGGTTTGGTTTATAGTTGGTAATACCAAACCAATTTGTCAAAATATAGCACTTATGATGTTGGTATGGTAAGATCAAATCAAATTGTTAAAAAAGTCTTACTAGTTACTATTCCTAAGAGAAGTAAATTTAAAATGCAGATATATCCTCATTGACTTTTACCACTTGTCTGACTGAAAAGAGACTTATAATAGTACTTTTCCCTTCTTTTTTTTGTTTTGTTTAGGCTACAGTAAATACCACAAGTTGTTATGTTTAAATGTAAACTCAAGGAACATAAGCTCCAATCTCAAAGGCGTTAAATGACAGAGTATTATACTACAAGGTAGGTTGAAATCACTTTAATGAAGTTATTTTGATTAATTCTAAGGATGCAAAGCACCGAGCACATGGCAGTTAAAATTGTGCTGACTTTTGAAAGTTTGACTAACACAACACTTTAGTTAACCACTGCTAAGAAAAAAGAACTACACTTAGAATATACTAATGAAATGGGAACTTTCCTAACCACTTCTTCACATTTCCATTGTCACTAATTCAAATAGTTTCATGGTTGCCTCGTGAGAATTGACCACATGGAACGGGTCATGACAGGTTTTGGGGCGAAAATGAAGTTACAAATTTGAGTTTGATCTCAAAAAATTTCATGATAAACAAGCTAAGAGTTTTAAAAGAGTTTTAAAAGATAAATTGATTTATTTATATAGTAATTATATAAACTCATACTTATCATAATTTTAATTGGCTAACCCTATAAAAAATGCATTAAGAATGCATAAAGCAAAAATATTATTGAGCTAAGATAAAGGAAAGAACATGCATATGCAAATATGCAACACCAATAGTGGATATGCCAAACAAAGGAAAGACGAGATAACATGTGGCATAATAAAAGTAAAAACTCAATAACTTAAAAACAATAGAGACTTATAGAGAGGGGGGAGAATTAGAGAACATGATAGATTTCACTTTCTCGTTAGAAAGCATTACTTAATGATCTCACAAACACGAATTCTTTGTTGCATAGACATTTTATAAGTTCAAATAATATAAGTATTTTGCAAATGCTCTTTGAAAATTTAAAAGTTTTTCCTACCTTAGTGCATGTTTCGTTGGCACTTACTGAGTTAGCAAAAACGTATAACAATTTCAGTTGGCAGGGAGGTTCTGTTTTGCAGACAAAGTTAATGATTTTACATTGCAACACTGATGAAAGGAATTGAAAGAGCTCAAATGGAGTGTAGAGTATGTTGTGCTATCTACATTTTGGTCAACTTCTGGTGTGTGTAAAAAGCGTCTGAGGGGCTTTATGACAGTTAGAAAGGGGTATTTGAAGGGTGCAATATAAAATAGAGATTATGTTATGAAAAAAAAGTTGAATTTAAAATGATGTAGGTTAAATGCATAGATTGTGGATAAAAAAGGGGTGTGAGGCTTAATTTTTCCGTAGTGGTGGAAGAAATGTGGAAATATATGATATTACGTGTGGTTTGTCCCATCTTGAATGCATATTATTGGAAAGAAAAATGGTGGTTTGTGGTAGCGTGGTTGAGTCTAGTAACATAAAGATATTCACTCCTGCACTGTTGACTAACTTTCTCTTTTCCTTCATCCATGCGTTTGTGGCCCAGTTCGCCTTTAGAGGCTCAACAAAGTTCCCAGAGAATCGATACTGATGGAAGACAATGGAACCAAAACAAAAAAAAATTAAAGAGAGAAGAAAAACAATGATGAAATGTCCTTTCAATTGTGTAGTTTTAATTAACCAAAGATATCCACTGAAAAAAGTCCTAATCAGTCGTGTTTGAACGAAACTCTAATCACTTTCGTCTAGCTTCCATCATTTTCAGCATCACCCGTGTAATTAAAGTTCATTGTTAGTGCTTATATTAATTTTCCCGTGATTATTTTCAATATATAGTAAACTCAATTCACACATCACAATACATCAAACAGATAGGAGAGTAAAGAGAGATAAAACAAAACCTGAAGCTCCTCGTGTTCGAATTTTGATGGTCACCGTTTTCCCGGCAAAATCCCTCACTGGAACTGCGAAATGTCCAAAATGCCCCTCTTCGTTTACTTTCATTTGTTTCTGTTATTCAGCATCTCTGTACCCTCCCGGGTAATTTCCGAAACTGAACAAACAATCCTACTCACACTCAAACGTCAACTGGGAGACCCGCCGTCGCTCCGATCATGGAAACCGTCTCCGTCGGCGCCGTGCGACTGGACGGAGATTGGCTGCGGCAGTGACGGCGCCGTCACGAAACTTCTCCTCTCCAGCAAAGGCATCACCACCTCCAAGAGCCTCCCTTCCACAATCTGCAATCTCAAAAACCTCCTCATGCTTGACCTCTCCAACAACTCCATTGCCGGCGAGTTTCCGACAACCTTGTACGAATGCTCCAACCTCCAGTACCTCGACCTGTCGCAGAACTACCTAGCCGGAGCGGTCCCTGCCGACGTGGACCGCCTCAAAACCCTCACTTACCTCAGCCTCGGAGCCAACTCCTTCTCCGGAGAGATCCCGGCGGCGATCGGGAATCTGCCGGAACTGCAAACGCTGGATCTTTTCACAAACAACTTCGAGGGAACCGTCCCGAAGGAAATCGGAAACCTGTCGAACCTCGAAGGCTTGGGTTTGGCTTATAATCTCAAACTCGCGCCGTGGAAGATCCCGTTGGAGTTTAGGAAATTAAGAAATTTGAGGCGTCTGTGGATGACGCGGTGCAACCTGATCGGAGAGATTCCAGAATATTTTGGGGATATTTTCACGAACCTCGTACGGTTGGATTTGTCGATGAACAAATTATCAGGGAGCATTCCGAGGACTTTGTTCTCGCTGAGGAAGTTGAGGTTCTTGTACCTGTTCAGTAACAGGTTGTCGGGTGTGATTCCTAGTGCTACGATGCAGTGTTTGGAATTAATAGACGTTGATTTGGCGAAGAATAATTTGACGGGTTCCATACCCCGAGAGTTTGGAGAGTTAAAGAACTTGAGTACCTTGCACTTGTACGAGAATCACTTGTTCGGTGAGATTCCCGTAAGTTTAAGCCAAATTCCTACTCTTAAGTATTTCAGGGTTTTCAGCAATAACTTGAGTGGAACACTGCCTCCAGAACTAGGCTTGCATTCCAAGCTTGCAGCGATTGAGGTTTCTGATAACCAACTCAGTGGTGGGTTGCCGGAACATTTATGTGCAGGTGGTGCGCTTATTGGTGTTGTTGTTTCTTCCAACAATTTTAGTGGGGTTTTGCCTGAGTCGATTGTAAATTGTCCTTCTCTCGCCACGGTTCAGGTTTATGATAACAAGTTTTCGGGTGAGGTTCCTTTGGGTTTGTGGACTATGAGTAATCTTTCGTCCTTGATTTTGAGCAACAACTCTTTTTCTGGGCCTCTTCCGGGTCAAGTGTTCTGGAATATTGCAAGGATTGAGATCGCAAACAACAACTTCTCGGGTGGGATATCTGTTGGGATTACTTCAGCCAAAAATCTGGGGTTTCTTGATGCGAGAAACAACATGCTTTCGGGTGAAATTCCAAGGGAATTGACTCAACTTTCTAAGCTCACTGCTCTCATGCTGGATGGTAACCAACTTTCGGGTGCACTTCCTTCTGAGATTATTTCGTGGCAATCACTGAACACTTTGACACTATCACGAAACAAACTTTCTGGCCAAATTCCCACGGCTATTACTGCTCTTCCCCGCCTGGCTTACCTGGACTTGTCTCAAAATGACATATCAGGTGAAATCCCCCCTCAGTTTGATAGGTTGAGGTTTGTTTTTCTAAACTTGTCCTCCAACCAGCTATCTGGGAAAATCCCTGATGAGTTCAATAACCTCGCATTTGAAAACAGTTTCTTGAACAATCCTCGTCTATGTGCTTACAATCCAAACATCCACCTTGATAACTGCTTGACCAAAACCGCATCAGCGGCACCACAGTCGAGCAATTCATCTTCGAATTCACTGGCTCTGATTCTGGCTGCCACCGCCGTTGTGTTACTGGCCATAGTTTCCTTGGTCTTCTATACGTTGAAAACGCAATGGGGCAAAAAGCACTGCGGGCATAAAAATAAGGTTGCAACGTGGAGGCTCACTTCATTCCAGAGGCTTGATCTCAAGGAAATAAATTTCCTCTCAAGTTTGACAGACAATAACCTCATAGGAAGTGGAGGGTTTGGGAAAGTTTACCGGATTGCTTCAAATCGTCCAGGTGAGTATGTTGCGGTGAAGAAGATCTGGAATCGCGAGGATGTGGATGACACGTTGGAGAAAGAGTTCCAGGCCGAGGTTGAGATCCTGGGCAATATTCGGCACTCGAATATAGTGAAGCTTTTGTGCTGCTATGCAAGTGAGAACTCCAAACTTCTTGTTTATGAATACATGGAAAATCAGAGCCTGGACAAATGGCTTCATGCAGAGAAGAAATCGCCTACTGGGTTGAGTTGGCCAACGAGGTTGAATATTGCCATTGGGGCTGCACAAGGTCTGTGTTACATGCACCATGAATGCTCACCCCCCGTCATCCACCGAGATGTCAAATCTAGCAATATACTGTTGGACTCGGAGTTCAGAGCTAAAATAGCAGATTTTGGGCTCGCCAAAATGTTATCAAAGCCCGGTGAACTAAACACCATGTCTGCTCTAGCAGGCTCTTTTGGCTACATTCCACCAGGTAAATGATGCTATATTGCCATCTACACAACTTTTTATATTGATACTGAAGTAAACTGATCTGATAATATGCTTCACTTGCATTGCAGAATATGCCTATTCAACTAAGATTAACGAGAAAGTTGATGTTTATAGCTTTGGCGTTGTGCTCTTAGAGCTTGTGACAGGAAGGAAACCTAATATGAGAGGCGAGCATGCATGCAGCTTAGTTGAATGGGCGTGGGAGCATTTTACTGAAGCGAAGAGCCTTACTGATGCATTCGATGAGGATATCAAAGAACCACGTTATGCGGAAGAGATGGCTAATGTCTTCAAATTGGGCCTCCTTTGCACAAGCTCCTTGCCCTCAACTAGACCTTCCGCAAAGGAGATTATGCAAGTTCTTCGTCGGTGTTGTCATTCAGGTTCTACACGCAGAAGAGTGGGAAATGAGTTTGATATCGCTCCTCTACTTAGTGACCCAAGGTACGTTTGTAGTTACAAGGAGAGTAATGCTGCAACCAATAACTCATCCTGGTGATACAAGGTACTTTTCTAGTTACGAAGAGAATGATGCAAGCAAAAATTAAGAAACCTGTTTGTACAGCATGTCGAGATAGTATAATGCTTAATGTAAATTACTACCGCTTTCACATGAACTCCTTAAAATCCTACAACGTATGAGATGAAAGAGACGAGATAACACAAATAACCAAAAGAAAAGGGTTCCAAAAAAATTTGTAAAAGTGTTATATTTGTACCAGTGACTTAGTTCTTCATTGTGTTGGAGAAGTTTTGGATACGATTAACGTGTAGCACCACAATTTGTTAACTAGGTTTTACACGTAACAGGTTTACATAACCAAAACCATTGTCTCAAAATCCTGCTTCATTGGGCTTTTCACTCGAAGCAAATTTAATATCAAGCAAATTAAATAGCCAAAACATAAAAGAAAGCCAAGTGAGAACACTAACGAAAGAAACTATTTTCCCATGATGACTGCTCACTAAATTGAAAGACCAACGAAACCCAATGAACAGAATGATCCTCCCCACCGAAACTTCCGAAGAAAGGATAAACAAGGAGGACTACCCTATTCTGCCGCCAATATCTTTTTGTTTTGCCGTTATCTCTTCTAAATAACCATAGCCGAAGTAGCCAATTTTTACATTTACATAATGTTTCGATCATATCCACGTCACAAGCAAACAACAAAGTTCCCACTCCTTTAAAATCCAAGGTAAGTAGATATGTTAAGGTTTATGAGACAATTCAGAGCTCTGAAGATGAGATGAGCGCGCGTTTCACACAACAGGACGTGACCACATTTTTAAGCGTCTCCGTCATGCTGTTCATTTATGTACACAAACGATCATCGCAACGCCAAATACCCCAAACCCCAATCTCTTTCACTGCCATCATTTGTTGTATCTTTTCTCACTGTTCAATTACAGCCTTAGTCCCCGCTCACAGGATCTCAGCACAGCAACAGTCACAACAAAGCACAGGGTAGCAGCGTGACAGGAATTTCAGCCATTAACCTCCCAAAGATCATGTGATTCAATCCAAACTCGTCCACCTACAAAACCAAAACCAAAGAGCACAGTATAAAAACATTATTATAGAGTTGAAAAACATGTTTGTGAAAAGTTCCGCACAGATTCTGACCTAGCCCATCTTCAATTTTACAACACTTCTGAGTCTGAAATCTGGCTATACACAATATAGAAAATAGAAAGAATAATAACAATTAGGAAAAAAATGTATTAGACAAAAAAATTTAAAATGAAACAAAAGGAAGATCTGGTCTCTGAGTCTCTCTATACACAAAACAAGTTAGGTTCTTAAGCACAGTTACTGGAAACATAGCACGTATAGTGGTGCAGGACCTGCGACCACATATTCACCAGTCAGAAAACTAGGAAATTCAATTACCATGGAAATTGACAGTCAAATTATCTTGAAAGTAACAGGAAAATATACAAGATTAAAACAGTAGCTCATAGAAATAAGACCCGACAAAGATGGGAAGAGAGAAGGGGCAGGCCATAATCTAAATTTGGCTACAAGTATGAAAACAAATCTAAAATCAAAGAAAAAAAAATCAAATCAGACCAAAACAAGATTAGACTCTTTATTCTTAAAACTCATGAAATATAAATTATTGATAACTTCCACGGAGGCACGAAGCAAAGGATGAGGTGAACTGAATAGTATCAACGTAAGATCAGAAAGCCTTTATTACCAAGAAAACAAAGGTTAGAAAATTCAAAACCTTATATTCTTGAGCCCTGATATTTTGAAATACTCTATTTCCAAGAAAACACCCACTCTCTTCAGAACTGATCTGGATCAGCCACACAAACATCACCCTGCAAAGATCCCTGACTCACTATCTCCCAGACTTCCAGTTTTTTCACTGCCATCCACAATAGTTCCTAATCCAAAAAAGTCCTCAAACGAAATAACTCACCTCGCAATTGAGGTTCTGGGAGCTGGCCTTTGGTACATAATCTGAGCATTCATCCCTTGTGATGAAATTACATGCTTTGTCTAGTCGCTGATCCATATCAATGACACCCGCTTTACAGTGTGAAAACTTGTTCGTAGATTCGGTTTCTTCACTTTCCAAGCAATCTAAAGCCAGATCCTGAGCTTTGTCCCCATTGACAACTCCATTCTGAAATGCATCACCAACGTCTAACTAATTAAGGAAGTTCACATGAACCAAACAACTTCCAAAGGTTCCACCACTGATTCAGCAGCTTACCTCATTTGGAACTTCTACACTCCTTGATTTCAACATATCATGTGTGGTGTCAACAAATCCTGGTTCACCAATCTGCATGTCAGCTACCTCGGTGCTTAGTCCACTTCCTGGGAGTACGTCAGATGACTTAATTTCACAATTGCTGTTATCAGACTTGGTTGTTGAACCAGCTAACCAAACCCCTTCAATACTATCAATACTCATTTGAGCTGTACCACCTGATTTATTAGTACAACTTTCAGGAGAAACACATTCTAACCTCTGTGGGCTAATAGATGCCCGTTTGTCTGGCTTCTTTTCCACCATTTCAGGGTAACTTTTCCTCTTGATGCATCTTTCAGACGGCCCAGACCCAGAGTAGGACTTTGTGGCATCATCACCTGTTTTTTCAGTTGGATGGCTTGTATGCCTTGGCATTCTGCTGCGTTTGTAACCATCAGGAAAAACAAATGCAGGGAGCTGCTTTCGACGAACATGAGAAACAAAAATTTCCATTCCAGGCTTCCAGTAGATATACATGTTTATTTCTTGTCTGAATTCATCAACCGTTCCTCTTATATCAAATTGCTGCCCCTCTTGACCTCTTACTCCTTCTTTCCTTTGCAAGCCCATAAAAAATGCAGAATGTGCACAAGGCTTTGATGTGTCTATATACTCATGTGGGTAAGGATGGCACTGCAGCATCCCATTTGTATCTCGCTCTATCTACTCACAGATAATTGAAAACCATGTGTCAATGTTTAATACATGGGAAGTAAAAGAATATACACAAATGTTCAACAATTAAATATTTTCAATAAAAAAAATGGATTAATCCCGGTTCAAGAAAGATTGTTTGTATGTACCAAACCACGACAAGACTATACTTCGGAGAAAAAAAAAATACAAAATGTTCAGAGATTAATTTTTTTCAATAAAGAACAGAATTCGATTATACTAAATACAGGGAAGTCTTGTACTGAACTGTGACAAAACTGTACCTTAAGGGTAAGCAGCCTCAATCGAGATTCTACCCAGCCCTTCCATGCTAGTAAATCATCAGTGTCTGATGCAACTATGTCCACTTGTAAATAGTTTTTGTATGCCTCAAAAAAGACGTAAGGCTGAAAAAGTGCACTCCACTGGGCTTTATTGAGGTCAATTTCCTAACAGTACAAGTATCAATCATAAAGACAGTCACAAATAAAATAAACCAACCAATAATAGACTTATCTTACATCACAAATCTTATTGCCATAGCGGAACTGTTCCATCATGACACGAAGAGTGCTTGCCGAGACATTGTAGCTTGAATTCATGCAAGGGTATGCAGGAGTAATTATTGGCATAGTGTGGAATCTATCTCGGGGGTTTCTACGAGGATCCCATATAGGGAATCCCAGTTCATTCTCTTCTATGGAGCATAGCATTACAGGGTTTGGCCACCGCCACTGGGTATAAACCCTGAAGAATCGGGAAACCAACATACTAGGGATTGCATTAGGGTAAAGCTGGCATATTCGAGCAACTAAAATAGCCCAATTTACACCACCAAGGAATCCAGTAACCTAAGCACACCAAAAAAAGAGTATTTAATATCATTTTAAAAGATACTACCAATGGTGTTAAAAAAAAATGTAGGTGCGGCTCTTACATTTGAATAAACACCACGCCTTTTGGCCCAAAACTTTAAGCATCTCAGTGTAGTTCGGAAGTGCTATCATTATCAAGGGTTAGTGAACTATCAAATTAATAAGATGGACAACAATTAAATATAATATCTCATTTAATCAAACTAAAGAACATATATATTAACCTCAATATTTGGAACAAGTTTAAGAATTTGATCTGCCACTCGACAGCCATTAAGACTTCGAACGGTTGGTTCATCAACATCATACAGCACTGAACCATGCGAGATATCTAGGTCCTGCAGATAAGCATGTTAGAAAACCGTATCAAATTAAAGGCAAGCTTAAATAAAACTAGATCCTAAGGTGGAACTGAGAAAGTACAATGGAAAGAAACGTGTTTTTCTCTTATTGCCTGTTTGTAATGAGGGGAAGGAAAGTGAGGGAGGAGAGAAGATTTTGAGATTTTAATTTAAGGAAAAGTGAAGAAATATTTTGATTTTTTCTCTGTAAAAGTCAACTTCCCCTTTCTTTTTCCTTTCATTTTCTCTTCAACCAACAAAAGAAAATACATTGTTATCTGTGTTTTTTTCCTTCCGATTTGATTTCCACCCAACCAAAACACACCATTAGAATAAAATTAGAATGCAAAAGGCAACAGGAAATCGATACATGGTGACAGGTTATAAATACAATACCGTTTATCAACCTTTTAGAGTGAATATAATGTATCAAAGTCAATAAACTGCATAAATAAATTTAGATCAACAATAAAAACGTGCATTCCGCAAAACTTACACTACATGAAGGTCAATAATCAGCAAACAAATTTAATATCTTCCCTTTTGAAATTAAACAAAAAAAACATCTCTACCCCTTCCTAATTGCTATACTGTTCCATAGAACGAGGGTGAAAGATAAAGATCCTACCTCCATACCAAACATGCTAAAAACACAAAAGAAAGATAAATAAGTAAGTGATAGCAGTACTAATATAGAACACATGATTGGTTTAAATTCTAAAATATTTATGAAGGACAGTGTGCTTAAGTTAGGGAAGTCTTCAAATTCTGAACCTAAGACGAAGGCAGTTTTAATAAAATTGTCCCCCACGAAAGTGTGCACTCAGAAGATACAAAGACCCTGATGAATGAATAACCAAACTTACTTCTGGCACAACCAAAAGTGATATACTTGCATACAGCAAATCTATAGATATTCCCTGGAATTTGAATTTCATTACAGGAACATGTGCATCAGGAACAGGTTGAAGTTCAGAAACTTCTTCCATTTCAGCCAGAATGTTATGCAAAAGGATGAAGAAATCTTCCTGAAAAAGAGAAAAATTGGCTAAAATATAACCAATGTCAGGGATTTTACTAAATTGAGGAAAATAACCAGCAGCAGTGTGTCACCTCTCGGTTCACATAAGAAGGACCAATGCACAAAGTGTCAATGTCAACTCCAGGTCCATGAACCTGCAAATTATTGAAACATCAATATTGTTACAAACAAAAAGCTTACATAAATGGAACAGCACTCCCGAGTCCAGGAGAATTACACATATTTATGCATCAACAAAATCTCATCACCAAAAGCTTTAACATCTCTTTCTTTAAGCAGCTATAAAAAGTTCAGCATAAAGGATCCACCAGACTAAGTATTCTCGGACTTTTAGCTATTCCCAAATCCTAATAACAATAAATGCATTTCTATCTCATTAAATTATTTCTCTTTCAAATCTTTCCTACGTCCAGATTTAAGTTCCTTATGCTACTGACAACTCATGACTAGCAACAAGACAAGCATACTCTGGAGAAATTATCAGATTTAGGCTAGTGCAAAGCAAGCCTCTAATTTAAACCCCCACAATCCAAACAAACACCAATATTTTCATAATGGCATACGCACCCCAAGTCGGTAAGAACCAAAAGTGAAAATGACTGCGTTTGCATCCTCGACCATCTGATCTGTGTAGCCACGTTGGCGCGTCAACTGCTTCACCCAGCTTTTCACAATCTACATTGAAAGCTAACTTGATCATTACAAAAAATCAAATCCAAAGGACAGAGAAAAACCTCAATAACAATAAGAAAGGGCACGATTCGAAAGCCCTGTTGAACCCTAAACAAGCATAAAGGTTCCAATCCAAATCATGTTCCTCAACATGCAGCAAATTACACAATACTCCTATAAAACTTGGAGAAACACCATTCACATAAATTGAACAGATGTATAAACAGAACACCAGCGCAGTAATCAACACGCTCAAATAACAACAAACGCAGATCAAAGAGGCGGTTAACCTGATCGAGACGGTGAAGAACCTCTTTCCTCGCGGCGGACTCATCATTGCTCTCATAAAGCCCCGAATCGAGTAATAACTGAAGCAAAACAAAACGAATTTGAGGTTTAGGTTTCACACGAAGCGAGAATGCGAAGGCGCGGGGCCCTAGAAATCGTAGATGAGACGAATCACACACTAATTACCTTCTCCAAATCGTTGTTACGGTGGAGATCAGCGTCGGTTGGACCTGCAAGAGAGAGAGGCTTGGTGAAACCGTACTTGTTGGTTTGTTCCTGTTGAGGCGGCGTGGAGGCACCGCTTGGACTATCGGAAACCGCCATTTGGAAGAGCGAAACGCACTACGCAGCTTCTTCACAGAGTATCGCTCAAATCGCTTGCATCTGATTGTTCCAGTTCAGAGATGCCCCTGATTCGAACGAGGAATAGGACGGTTTCGGATTTGGGGTTTGGGTTAGGTGGGTTAAGGGAGCGTTTGGTGTTGACGCGCAATCACGAAATGGAACTTTAAAAACTTATTTTTATTCCACGGACCGGACTTGTGTTGTGTTAACGTCGTTGTGTCCACTCGGAACGTTCCACCTGTACTTTTTTTTCTTCTTTTTTTTTTTCTTTTATTTCTTCTTTCTCCTCAAATAAAGTTTGAGATTTTTATTTTTGTTGGGAGACAATAATTCTGTCTTCTTCAGGACTAGAACTTTCAGTTTTGTATCTCTTATCCATTGTGTTGCTTTCTTCATCGTTTCCTAATAAGAACATTTTTTTGCACCACTCAAAAAACGTTAGAAACTAAATACTATATATTATAAATAATTGATATAAAAACTCAAGTAATTATATATTATTATAAAATAACTAATATAATCAAGTCATGTAAAATATATTATATATACTAGTGGAAACACTTAAGCATTTTCTTTTTTTACTCAATTTTTACAATGATAAAAATGTAACATACATGAAATAATTTTGGATAATGAGTCGAAGTTGAAAAACAAAAAATGAAATTGAGAGAGTGATTGAAAATAAAGGTTATTTTATTTTATATGTGAGATATGATATGGAGATGTGAGAGTATGTTCTCTCTCTTTCTACCAGCTTTAAAATAAGAAACTAAAGAAAAAGTAAGAAGTCATATAAAAAAAATTACATTAATATTAATTTAAAAAATTATAAAATAATTTTATTTTTTAAGTAATTCATATGAAATGATAAAATATTATATTATATTAATAAAATGAGATATATTAAATAAGAATAAAATCGAAAAAAGAATTGTGTACATCAACGAACCATTATAATGAGAAATCATTTATATATAGGTATAGATATAAACACGTTGCAAGTTCCAAAAAAAAAATCTTAATCTAATAATTTAATTAAATTTTAATTAACTTCTTATAGTGTATTGCATTCCTGTTTTTATAACTCTGTTTGTTATCATTAAAGTATTAAAGCACGTAAAATATAATCAATTCCTACATACCATCCTATTCAAACATTTTTTACTACAGACACGAATAAAAAGTTCATTGGTGTTTAAAATGTATCTTTAATATTGTAGTAATTTTAATAAAGGTAATATGGTTTTAAATGATCAACATATCCAACTTTTTAAAATTTTGTTATACTAATGCGTTTACGTACATGATGTTAAAATAAACTAAATAAATAAAATTTGTTGAGATTGTTCGAATAAAAAAAATTAGTTATTGGAATATTGAAGTTTCAATAAATAAAATTACACATATTTTACTAACCACAAAATGGAGTAAAACAGTATCAATCAAAATATTAATAAAATGTTAAATGACAATACTTACTCTTCAAGTTACCTATACTAGTTCAACTAAGGAAAGGAAAGATCTTGAATTTTGTTTTATTGGAAAAAATATTAGTTGAGCAATTTGACTTTGATTAAGCAATCTAATCTCCATCGAACTACAATTTTTTATCTAAAATATATTTTAACTTGATTTTTTTTTTAAATAAAAGTTTTCATGTTAAGCATTACTATACAACTTGAGATCTCATTTAGGATGATACCTCAAGTAACAACAATCATTTGTCATCATATGAAAAAAGTATTATTAAAAAAAATACAAAAATATGGGAGGACTAGATCAAAACTCATATGTTAACAAAAGCGATACATAGGTAGACTATACATATCCATAAAGAATTCTAAGAAGAGACTATATGGAAACATATTACACTAATGAAAAGATTTTCTATGAATAAATCCTAAATTAGTCAATTTATCGGCACACACATTCCCTTCACAAAAAAAATATGAGTAACTTTGAACCTAATTTTCTCACTGTAATTAATACAAGTATTTCATCGATTATGAAGCATCCAATGAACATTTGTCCTAACAGTAAACGTAGCACAAACCAAAGAAGAATCACATTCCAACTAGACATTAGTAAGCCTCATCTTTTGAGTTTCCTCCATAGCATGTATAATCCCATAAAGTTCAGCAACCAGAGCAGCCTAAACTTCAAGAAACATGGAAAAAGCTCCAATAAATTCTCTCATACTCCCACGGAAAGTACTTTCACGAGTACCAAGACCAAGATATCTCATAGCAGCCCATTAGTGTTAATTTTAACTCAACCTAGTGAAGGAAACTCTCATCTAACAGGAAGAGGACGTAAAACTTTACCAGCACGAGTGTTAATATCAACAAAATTTAGCACGTTGAAATCGAACATATCATTCTTCATTAAAGCTTTAGATGAGTTATCTACTTGACAAGTTAAATCTTTAATAACCAAAATAGTCATACAAACCTCATACGCTATATCATCCAAATAGAAAAAGTTATCACAACAAGCTTAATCAATTTAACCAAAGGACTACCATCACTCTTAATAAAAGAAAGAAGATCATCCTTATTAGAGAAATGATAAGTAGGAAAAATGTGTCGAACCCAACTCCAAATACGCAAAGCATTAGAACATTCAAAAAAAAATTTGAATAGATTCCTCGTGTTTTTCACAAAGCGTACACATAAAACAAATATGCAGACCTTTATTTTGAATATGTAGATCTGTAGGAAGCCGCCCATGAAAATCTTTCCAAAGGACAAGAGTTTTAGAATGTGAAATATATGAAGACCGAATAAATTTACCCCAACCACAGGGAACTCCTAGATCCAAGAAAAAAGTCATAGCCAATTTAAGAGTGAGACGACTAGACTCATCTAGAATCCAATTAGGAATATCATGTTCTGTTCCAACCATGATATGACTAAAAAGATGAGACATCTGTTGTAAAGACAATGGATTATTCCAATCATCACTTGTTCAAAACTGAGATACTGTATCTAGAATACTAGCACCATCAGATAATCTTGCAATATTTGCTAAAGAAGTAGCAGCACGCCATTTATCATGCCAGAAATTAATAAAAGAACTTGTACCAACAGTCCAAGAAGTATAATCAAGTATAGTATAATAAAACTACTTAATTCCAGGCCAAAAAGATGAGGATTTATAAACCATTTGAAACTCGTATTTTGATTTAAGAACCCTGACTTTCAAGAGCAAAGACCAAGGCTTGTTGCTATAAGCAAAGTTCCAAGCAAGCTTAAGAAAATATGCATTATTTTCATGGTGAAGGTTAATAATTTTCAAACCTCCATTTTCAAGGGGAGAACAAATCGTATCCCAATTAACAATAGCTATACCTTTTTTCAAAATATCACCAATCCAAATGAAATTTCAACAACACTGCTTAACTTCCTTAAGAAGAGAAATAAACAATTTATACAAATTAAAACTATAAGCTAAAAGACCCGTAATCACCGTAGATTTACCTTTCCAAGAAGCTAGTTTCACTTTGACTTTATCAGCCAAAGGTTGAAGAAAACGACCCTTTGGAGCACCAACAAAGATAGACACTCCTAAATAAGTGAAAGGCAAACAACCATGACTACAAGAAAGAATACGCTGAATTTTGGTGACAAATCTTGTAGAATTATCCATGGTGAAAAAAACTATTCTTAGAATTATTAACATATTTACCAGAGAAATCACCATATGTTTTAAGAAAATTACTCAAATTTCCAAGAGACTTATTATCCGCCCTACAGAAAATAAAAATGTCATCCGCATATAAAATATGAGAAGAATATTTTAACTTGATTTGAAGTGTTAATATGTACAATCATTATAGTTCATATGAATGATATAATCTAAATATTAAACTATTATGTTTTGATGAATTAAAATGGTCGAGTGATGACGAGTTATAATTACGAGTGATATGGTGTATTAGATTATATTGTAAATGTAACGTGTGGATCAATGTGTTTACCAATTTGTTATTTGTAAGTATTAAGTTTATGAGCATATGACTATAATGAATATCATTACTTCACTAATTATTTAAATTATGTATTGAGACATTAATGAAAGTTATTTTAGATCATTTATTATATGATGGATAAAATGTTAGTTTTTGAACAAATATATTTAATAAAAATATTTTAAAAGACATAGGTTTAACTTTCACTTGATAATGTGTCATAATTATGAATGGTATAATGTATTTAATTATATTGTATGAAAGTTACATATGTGAAATTATATCTTTACCATTTTATAAGTAGTAGTCGGAGAGATAACATTACTAGGATCAATCACCACATTCGAGGTATTATTCACTTTAGAGGTCAATGTTGCATCACGGTTTTGCCCTTAAAAAATGTTTCGGCGGGTTGGAGGAGAAAGAAGTATATAAATTGCCTTGACCTCGACTACTTAGTGATGTTGGACTATATTTGCGTAACAAAACAAGTCTTTCAGTCAAAGTCTAAGTCTATTATAAGAGAAGGATTCCCCTGATAGACTTAATTTAAACCTATTATTAAACTATATATTTTATTTAACAATTGTTTAAATCATATATATTCTCGCATAAGTAGGTGAAGGTGAGAAGTAGAGAATTATAATGGAAACGCAAAGTAACAAGTGTAAGATATATATAACTTATAAAGATAAAATATATTTATAAAGTATTATTTTAAAATAATCGATGTTAGTGTAAAATACCTTTAGGATATAAGAAGACTTTAAATAAAATAAAAAAACACATTTAGGATAAGTATTTTAAAACACATATGTTCAATATTTACTTGAGTTTAGGGAGTTTAGGGTAATGTTGTGGTTCTAAATCTTTTGAAACAAATTGTATATAATCTTTTAGTTTAAGAGCATATTTATAATTAATTTTATTATAATTGACTGATCCTTTTACATTATTTATATATTTATTATTTTTCACTTTGTATGGAATTAAATAATAACAAATTTAGTGTATATATATTAATTTTGTTATTTGTGTACATCTATACTATATTTGGTAACTTGTTTTTGTAAACTCTTATTAAAAAAAGAACCTTTTATTTTAACATGTATAATTTATAAGTTTGTAATTATTAAGGAATTAAGATTGAAAAGTCATACTTAATTATAGTTAAAAAAAAGGTTTACGTTTTTAGGCAACTTTTCACATGGCAAATTGTCAGATTACGACAAGGTAATATGAGTTAATTATATATTATTCAAGTTCATCATAATTTTTTTTTTTGGAAAAACAGCATTTTCAAGATAATTAAATTAATATTTTTAAAAATAATTTAATTATATTATTTTTCGAGCTATTGTTCTCTTAAGTAATATATTTATTTGTTGACACGTGTTAGGTAACTAAAATAATTTATGTTTATAATTTGCTTATAATTTTAATATATTATATAATTTTATTGTTTTTAATGTTATTCTTACTTTTTTTCACTCAATAAATTATTTTTGCCTGGCATTTTTAAAAATTATATTTTACTTAGACACTTATAATTTATTTTCAAATACATTAATTTTTATATTGCAATTTTAAATGACTGCAATATAATTCATTTTTTGATATATCACAAAAAGTGATTTTTTTTTCTAAGGCAAAAAGATAATAAAATTATGAAATGTGATGTACATTTTTAAAGTTGCTTTTATAATATATTAAAAAGTTATATGTAATATGAAATGGTAATTATGACTTTTTTATCTTAAAAAAATTAATATATCAAAAACTTGTTACTATTAATCTTTGTTTACGTATAAAATAATAAATGTAAGAAATAATAATTATTTAAAGGGTGAAATATGTTTTTATTGTGTAGTTATAGTCTAAACTTTAGATTTTCATATAGAAAATTAACATTTTTTTTAGAAATTTTAAATGTAAAATATATTATAATATTTACGTTAATATAAAATATTTTAACATCCTAATCTTAATTTGCATTAAAAAAAATTCTCACGTAAAATAGTTTAACAAAATTTCATTCCAATAACATTTTAAATACAAATACTCGGAATTTTAAAATTTGAAATGGATAAAAATCAGTAAAAATATTTCATATTTAACCTTTATTTAAAAATTAATATAAAAGATAACCGTCATATTACACTGAAAATTTAAAAAAATTAACAGTAAAGTATTTTTAATTATCAAATTTGTAAAAAATAATAAATACGTTATATAATTGAGCTAGCTATGTATCTAAAAGTTATTAAAGACTTTGACTAACAAATAAGCAAAACTTGGCAAAAAAAAAACATTCCATAAAAGAATGAGCTGACACAATAAAGATTTTAATTGCGTTGAGCAAATTTTGAATTTGCATGCTGATTTGTAATTATGATTTGTCCGAAGCAAGGAAATACCGCTTCTACAGGAAAAAGTGAAGTCCAAAACATTAGTGTTTCATGTTTTAAGAACGATAAGGTATGCTAGCTCCTATATACACCAGAAGGCTCCGCATTCTGAACAATCCATGGATGTTCTAGGAGTTTGTGCAATGGTAACCGTTGTGAGGAATCCTTGATCAGCATCTGCAAATAAAAAGAATAGAGGAAAAAGTTTAGGCAAAAATGCTTCAACAAATCTACTAAGTTGACAACACAAACCTGACTGATAAGATCCTTTGCACCAGAAGACACAATTGGTTTAGGAGGGAACTTGAGATCCACATGTACTATCCTATAAAAAAAAAGTTTCCAAAAGGGCACATGAGATCCACTTCCACTACGATTTAGATTGAATTAATGCTTACAAAGCAGTAAATAAGAATAAACCAGTAACATGAAAGTCAGAAGTAGATTCAGTAGCACAAGCACCCTAGTTGGTTAAATTATTTAACATCAATCCCCTGGATAATAAAATAAAAATAGTCTGAGCATGATGCTGATGCTAATCTACATTTCGACTTATTAGTGTTTTACCTCCTGTAGGTATCCGAATGCTCTTTAGCCTCAAAGGGAGGAACCCCATAAAGAAATTCATAGCACAGAACACCAAGGCTCCATATATCCACACTCGCATCATGTTCAACACTCTCCACTGTTGAAACATCAGAAGTATTAACAAGAAATTATTATTTTATTTTGTCTTATTCAATCATATTATCTTTCCACGGGATGTATTTATCTTTCTATTAGTCTTTTTATTAGCAATAATAAGAATATATTACTTTAATGTCACTTTACTAATATTATTATTATTAGCGAAAGTGTATTTACATTTTTATTATATTAAAAATATATAATTTTATTATTTTTACGAATAATTAATTAAAAATAATACAAATTATATATATATATTAAAATTATGTAACCATTATTTTAAAAAAAGAGTTCGAAATTATGTAACCATTAAAAAAGAGTTAAAAAAATTCAAAAATTTATAAAAATAATATTGAAAAATTATGTAACCATAATTTTTTTAAAAAGAGTTCAAAATTATTTATTTTATTAAATACATTATTTTTTATTTATTAAAAAATAAAAAATAAAAAATTGAATTAAAAAATGATATTAAAGAAAATTATCAAATATATATTTTTATATAATGGTGTATAATTATGATTATTATTATTATTAAAGGGAACATAGGCGTTTCCTTATTTTTTATTTTTAATTTTACTATTATTATATGTATATTTGTATTTATTTAAATGAAATATAAATTTATGTGTATCGGTATGTATGAGAGATGTGTATCCTTATATATGAGAGATACAAAAAGTATGAGAGACACACTGAGAGCATGAGAGTCATGTTATTAGATTTCAAGAGATTTGAGGTAGAAGAGAGATAAAATGAGAAAGAGCGAAAAGATAAAAAAAATGGTAATAAAATTCCAAAAATTCAATTTGAAAAGCAACTGTGAAAATTGAAAATATAAAAATATATTTTAGAAAATTAAATTAAAAAACTTTATGATATATTTTATAAAAAATAAAAAATAACGGTTCATAATACAATAATAAAATTAAATATTAATATAAAAATAAAATAGAAAAATAATTAACATCATAAATTTGTTTTTATTATTATAGTTAAAATATTGTTATATTTAACCATATTAAAAAAATCACATGGTACTGTAGTTTGATAATGACCTTTCACTTTATTATAGATCTCTTATTGAATGTAAACATATATCAATTTGAAAATAGTTAAAATATTGTTATATTTAAGAACATCTATAATATCTACCATTTCACATTTTAATTCCAATCAACTTAAACCAATAAATTCTATAAATCCATTTTAATTTAAATCAATTTTCAATCGACTCAAAACAAGAAAATCCTGCAAACAATTTTTTTGAATTGGTGACCATGTTACCCTCACATTCAGATCTTCTAGCCTAAGATTCTATTGAAAATTTAAACTAGCTCCCTTTACCTTTACTTCAGCAAATGCTCACTAGGAGCCCAAACCTACCAAAAGCTTCAATAGTAGTTTAACATACACCACAAAGTCCTAATAAAGAATCTAATTGTATCACTCTGACTCTCACCTAACAAAGACTAACCCTAAAACAAAAATGGTCACATGCGTAAACTTAGATCGAGACAGATCTACAAGTTCAAAATTTAACTCAAAGAGAAGAGTAAAAATTGAACTAACTCTATCAGATAATCTTATAGATTTTGCTTTCAAGAGTTTAATGGTTGACTCTGATGAGTGGGGAGGTTATAATCTTATAGAGAAGAAAAAAAAAAGAAAAAAAGATTTTCAAAGAGATAGTAATTCTTTTAAAATAAAACCTGAATAACTTACATTTATATTTATATTTTATTTATTTATTTTAATAATAAAATATTCATGATCATTTAAAATATATTACTTATACTCTAATATAATTTTCTAAAAAAATGTTTGTGGATATTTTTGGCTCACATATTTCTCATAGAAATACAGGAAATAGGTGGGCTCTATTTATTTGAGTGTTGTTTTGGCATTTTTTCCTGGTTTTTTTAGCATGGTTTTTTAAAAAACCTATTGAATCCCTTATTTTTTCTGCCAAACCACACAAATAATTGTATTTGTAATTGGAACTTCGTTATCCTGTGATCTTATTTTCCCTCCTCACTGTTTCATTGATTATACTAAATGATAGCGATATCTTTGATTTGGATATATTTTACTGGAATCTCTTGCCATAAATAATTGTTATTATTAAAGTATTAAATCACGTAAAATATAATCAATTCCTACTATTCAAACATTTTTTACTATACACGAATAAAAAGGTTAATTGGTGTTTCAAATGTATCTTTAATACTGTAGTAATTTTAATAAAAGGTAATATGGTTTTAAATCATCAACATATCCAACTTTAAAAAATATTGTTATACTTTTGCGTTTACGTACATGATGTTAAAATAAACTAAATAAATATAATTTGTTGAGATTGTTCGAATAAGAAAAAATTAGTTATTGGAATATTGAAGTTTCAATAAATAAAATTACACATCTTTTACTAAAAAAACCACAAAATGGAGTCAAACATCAATGGAGATATTAGTAAAATGTTAAATGACAATACTTACTCTTTAAGTTACCTATACTAATTCAACTAAGGAGAGATCTTGAATTTTGTTTTATTGGAAAAATATCAGTTAAGCAACTTGATCTTGATTAAGCAATCTAATCCATAGAACTACAGTTTTTTTTTTTGTCTAAAATATATTTAAACTTGATTTGAAGTGTTAATATGTGTAATTATTATAATTTAAATATTTAACTATTATGTTTCGATGAGTTAAATTGGTCGAGAAATGATGTGTTATAATTATGAGTGATATGGTGTATTAGATTATATTGTATATGTAAGGTGGACCAATGTGTTTACCAATTTGTTATTTGTAAGAATTAAGTTTATCACATATGACTATAATAAATATCATTAGTTCACTAATTATTTAAATTGTGTATTGAGACCGTAATGAAAGTTATGTTCAAAAGTATTGAGTTTTATATGAATGTTAATTTAGTTAATATACTGCTACTTACAAAGATAAATTTTTCTTTTCGATCTTTTATGTTATGATGGATAAAATGTTAGTTTTTGAAAAAATATATTTAATAAAAATATTTTAAAAGACATATGTTTAAGTTTCACTTGATAATTTGTCATAATTATGAATGGTATAATGTATTTAATTATATGTTTATCATTTTATAAGTGGTAGTCGGAGAGATAATATTGCTATAGTCAATCAGCACATTTAATGTATTTTCTGCTTTAGAGGTCGGTGTTGTTCTTAAAAAATGCCTCAACCGGTTGGAGAAGGAAGAAGTATATAAAGTGTTATTGACATCGACTCCTTAGTGATGTGAGACTATATTTGCGTACTAAAACAAACCTTCAAATCGAAGTTTAATTGTGTGTTTGGATTGGGGAGGGGATTTGAGAGAATAAATTTGGAGTGATTTTAGAGGAAAAAAAAGAAAGATTCCTATGGGAGGCTTAATTTAAGTTTATTATTAATTTATATATCTTATTCGATGATTGTTTAAATCATAATATTCTTATCTAAGTAGGTGAGAAGTAAAGAATTATAACGAAACACAAAGTAACAAGTTTAAGATACAAATAACTTATAAAGATAAAATATATTTATAAAGTACTATTTTTAAAATAGTCAATATTAATAATATATTTTAATATAAGAAGACTTGAAATAAAAAAAACACAGGATAGGATAAGTATTTTAGAAGATATATGTTTAATATTTACTTGAGTTTAAGGTAATGTTGTGGTTCTATTTTTTTTTTAAACAAATTGTATATAATCTTTTAGTTTAACAATATATTTATAATTAGTTTTATTATAATTGACTGATCCTTTTACATTATTTATATATTTATTATTTTTCACTTTGTATGGAATTAAATAATAAAAAATTTAGTGTATACATATATTATTTATATTAATTTATTTGTGTACATCTATACTATATATTTGGTAACTTGTTTTTGTAAACTCTTAATAAAAAAACCTTTTATTTTTACATGTAAAATTTATAAGTTTGTAATTATTAAGGATTTAAGATTGAAAAGTCATACTTAATTATAGTTAAAAAAAGGCTTACGTTTTAAGGCAACTTTTCACATGGCAAATTGTCAGATTACAACTGAGTTAATTATATATTGTTCTAGTTCATCAATTTTTTTTTTTTGGAAAAACAGCATTTTCAAGATAATTAAATTAATATTTTTAAAAATAATTTAATTATATTATTTTCGAGCTATTGTTCTCTTAAGTAATATATTTATTTATTGACACGTGTTAGGTAACTAAAATAATTTATGTTTATAATTTGCTTATAATTTTATTGTTTTTAATGTTATTCTTACTTTTTTTTCACTCAATAAATTATTTTTACCTGGCATTTTTAAAAATTATATTTTACTTAGACACTTATAATTTATTTTCAATACATTAACTTTTATATTGCAATTTTAAATGACTGCAATATAATTAATTTTTTGATATATCACAAAAAGTGAATTTTTCTCTAAGGCAAAAAGGTAATAAAATTATGAAATGTGATGTACATTTTTAAAGGTGCTTTTATAATATATTAAAAAGTTATATGTAATATGAAATGGTAATTATTACTTTTTTATCTTTATGAAATTAAAAAAATAATAACTTTTTTTACTATATAAAAATTTGGTTACTATTAATCTTTGTTTACGTATAAAATAATAAATGTAAGAAATAATAATTATTTAAATGGTGAAATATGTTTTTATTGTGTTATCATAGTCTAAGTAGACGAGTTTTTGTTAGAAAATATATTGCTTTAGTAATTTTTTTTAGATTTATACATAGGTTTTTGAATTTTTTTTAATAGAAAATTAATATATTTTTTTTAAGAATTTTCAGCACAAAATATATTATAATATTTATATCAATAATTAATTAATATAAATTTTTTTAACATCTTAATATTAATCTATATTGGATTTTTTTTTCACGTAAGAAAAATTAACAAAAATTCATTCTAATAATATTTTTAAAAAGGGATAAAAATCAGTAAAAAAATATCATATTTAATCTTTATTTAAAAATTAATATAAAAAATAATCGTCATATTACACTGAAAATTTTAAAAAATTAACAGTAATTTTTTTTAATTATCGTATTTGTAAAAAATAATAAATATGTTATATAATTGAGCTAGCTATGTATAAAAGTTATTAAAGACTTTGAAACTTGGCAAAACAAATATTTCCATAAAAGAATGAGCTGACATAATAAAGATTTTAATTGCGTTGAGCAAATTTTGAATTTGCATGATGATTTGTAATTATGATTTCAAAATTGGTCCGAAGCAAGGAAATACCGCTTCTAGAGGTAAAAGTGAAGTCCAAAACATTGGTCCTACAACTTAGAATGAGCAGTATCCGGTAAAACTGCGCCACCTGTTTTCTGCGAACACCGCATCTTGGTAAAACCAAGTCCTTTGAATTCCAGAAGCACTTCTCGCGCACTCTCAACTCTACTATAGTATCAGATTCGATCTTGATCGTCCATCTCCACCACGATCACGCGGGTGGACGGTTAAGATCCATCGTGACCTGTCAGAACTCAGATTCTCGTTGAAACTAAACCAATCGGCGCACAACCAAGCTATAAGTGTTATTTCTCTTTTCGCACGCATTCCACCCTCTTTCTGCTTCGTCGTTCACCCACACTATACAGTCCAAAAACAATTTGCAAAAAAAAAAAAGAAACTGAGAAATAATAAAGATTCCGTAGGGAAGAACAATGGCGTCCAGCGATTCTGATTCGCAGTTGAAGATCGTCCATGGCGACGCTGGTTACATACTCGAAGACGTTCCTCATTTCACCGACTACATTTTAAATCTTCCTGTATCTCTCTCTCTCTAGGATTTACTCGATTACATTTGCGAACTGCGTCACATTGACGCATTCACTCGCCGCTTGTATGTGTAATATTTTTTGCTATTTGCAGACGTATCCGAATCCGCTTCGGTCCAATCCTGCTTACTCGGTTGTTAAGTAAGTGAATCGCTCTGGTTCGTGCTGTGATTGTGATCTGATATTGGAATGTGTTCTGTTCGAAACGTTGATTCTCTATTTTTTTTTTGTATCTTTTCAGGCAGTATTTCGTGCACATGGACGACACTGTGCCTCAGAAGGTTCTATCTGTTTTTATTTGCGATGGCGACCTGTTTGTGCATTTATTTCTCCGTTTCATCAATCTTAAACACTTCTGCTGTGTACTATTTTGAGTTGCCTGACGTGTTCAATTTCAACGACGACTTTGCGATTGAATTAATATATTATTGCTTTGTTCGATGATTGGCGGAACAGGAAAACCTTTCCATTGGTTTCTGATACTTAATCAATTATCGTTGATGAGAAAGACTGGACTGAACCTCTTTTTTCTTTCGATGGTGAAGAAGGAAAAAAAAATGGAACCGTGGATTTATTTCTTGTATATCATCACTAGCAAGATGCATTGTTGTTTATGCTTTTATTTTGCCTTTTTGATAGGTTGTTGTTCACAAGGATAGTCCAAGAGGTGTACATTTTAGACGTGCAGGCCCTCGACAAAAGGTAGTTTCCTTTGGTTGTTTGCATATATTAAGCATATTTGAGAATGAATAATTAATTCTGTTTCAACTCACCGACTCCTAATCTAATGCTGTTCAGGTATACTTTAAATCGGATGATGTGCACGCTTGCATTGTCACGTGCGGCGGACTCTGCCCTGGCCTCAATACCGTCATAAGGGAAATTGTCTGTGGTCTTTCTTACATGTATGGTGTTAACAAAGTCCTTGGAATTGATGTGAGTAAATTCTCTTTGATGTATGTTCATTACGTAATCTGTTGCTCTGGATTGTATATCCTCTGCTTTGCATTAGGTAAAAAAGCTGACACTGCTATGATGTGCTTCTCTGTCCCTGGCTTCTTTGTGTGTGTAAATTTTATTTCATCCTTGCAAATCAAATTGCATGGATAGTTTAGCGGACAATCAACCAAACAGACTCTGATTTTGTACACACTCTTGGTTTGGATTTACTCCTTATTTTCTTTTTTTAGAGGCATCCTAAATACAGTTAAATGTAGTCTAAGTTGCAACTTCTGAATTAAAAATTTGGTTTAGCTTCCAGCTTATGAGAGCTTTTGTTAAAAGATTTTCTAAGGTTAAGAATACCAAAATCTGTTAATTAATAAGTGCTCACGGAGAAGTTAAATGAAAAGGCTTTAGAAAAAGGTTAAGGTTCATAAATTAATTTAAACTCACCAAGAAGTTAGATTCAGCTTATCTCCTTAATTCATTCTATTTTCTTTTTCCTTAGATGTTTATTAGGAAGTTTATCCAACCTAGCTTTCGTAGCTGCTTGGTTTTTCTTTACGGCTTTAGATCTGGGAATTTTCTTTGTTTTGTTGTTACTGAACCAGTTTGGAATTTCTTGTAACAAAACAAATCAATGTTTATTTGGGAACCTTGATGACCAATGGCTATGCAACAGATTATGAGCCTTTTTTTCTTAAATGAAAGCATTCCAATAATTGGTAGGTTAGATGAATCCTACATTTTGAAAAGGCAACATATTGAATACAAAGTGTGATGTAGTGTTTACATGAGATGTGTGCATTTCATTGTTTTTGCAAGTTCTGGCAAATTAATGCAGGTGTTTAATGAGAATATTCTGTGGATACCTGACTGAACAGACTTTTGGGTTTCATAAAGACGATTTACTATTCACATTATTTTTCCTGTTGGTTTTTTAACCTCAGTTACTTATTGATCCCTTGTCTTCACTACTATATTGTATCCAATATTACACAGGGAGGCTATAGAGGTTTTTATTCCAAGAACACCATTAATTTAACACCTAAGGTGGTCAATGACATCCATAAGCGTGGGGGTACAATTCTTGGCACCTCACGAGGAGGCCACGATACTGGCAAGATAGTTGACAGCATCCAGGATCGAGGAATTAATCAGGTTTACCTTATGTGTCAACTGTATTATAATAAAGTTTCTAATGATGATGAATGCTGGGATCACAAATTTAGAGTTTTGTTATATCAATGTGCTTGAAACCTTAGTAGGTTATTGTCATTGCATGGGTTTTCATTGTTTGGGTTATTATTGCAGGTTTATATTATTGGAGGAGATGGTACACAAAGAGGAGCAGCTGTGATTTATGAGGTAGGTATAGAAATTCTAAGTTTTTAATAATGTAATTTTTCTATCTTTGGTCTACAATAAAAAAATAAGAATACAATTTCATTGAAGAAAAAATATGTTTAATATATACCTTTTATGAGTGGCATATTTGTGTAATTTATTTTGGTTTATTTGTTGATTTTCTTGATTATGTTTAATGAAGCCAGCTAATCAGGCATTCCAAGTTTAATTTGCTTTCTGCATCTTAGTTGACATTGCATAAGCTTACACATGTTCACTCTACTTGCTGACGACACTAAGAGAAGATAGTACAAATAAAATAATTTCAGATGACAAATTATAGATTATTAATAATTAATGACGTTCTTACAAGGACTGAATAACCATATAAGACCATGATGCCTTCAACTTTCTCTCTTGTGCTTGTGTGCTTGTGTCTTTAGGTTTCGAGACATGCCAGGATGTCTCCTCCGCACTTTTCTGACTGAGAGGGATGATGTGTCTGCAAAGACACTTTGATTCTTATGTTAGCAAAGCGTATTGAAAGCGTAATAAATGTGCAATCAATGAACCATGTATACTTCATAAATGTGAACCTATTTATAATATTTTAATGGGCTTTTACCTAGATTAACTCTATCCAATATCCTTAATATCTAATTAGTGCCTTACCAAATATTTAGTTTCTTAATGGTGTTTATTTTGCTAATCCGATCTGATGTTGGTGTAGATGATCGATACCATCTAGCCCCCCAGTAATACATTGCCCCCCTAGGCTCGAGAGGCAGTTGAAAGGTTTACGAAGGAAAGAAAATTTCCATTTCTTTTGTGGTTGAGACCTTTTTGTCTATCACATTAGACTGACCCCTCATGCTTGAGAAATGACTAGGAATAAAGATTTTAGATGGAAGTGATAAGAGGTTTAAAATCAATCATGTCAGTAGTTATGAAGAAACGTGTGTTGGCAATTACACTCTTGGGAAGTGAAAGTGGTTCACATTCAAGGATTGTAGGATCTTAAAAATCTAAGTGGTGATGGTTGTTGCGATCTTGTGTCGTGTCTATAAATAGAGTTGGTCCCTTTTGTGGGACAACTTGTTTATAAATTTTGGTCTAGGAGGCAGATAAACATATCGTTTTCGTTAGGTTAGTATGCCTACTCATTCAGGCTCTAAGACTTCTTCTGGTGGATTGTTGGCTAAGGAAGACCGATTATTTGAGAAAGTAAATGTAGATGACGATTCTCTAGAAATCATCTAGTGTTGAGGAGGTTAGCAATGGTCAATACGTTTATGATTTGACTGTAATGATGGCCTTAGAATGGGTGGAGGATGACTTACTACTTCAACAAGGTTATGAATGGGTTGAGCCTAACATGCGAGAATATTTTTTGAAGTATCGGTCGTCATGTTTGTACGTTCAACAAGAGTGTCAGTATGCTTGATGCTTCCGTGGAGGAAGACATCATTTTAATAGATTGGGTGAGTGCCATTGATAATGTATGTCATGATTGAGAAGGGTTCTCGGACGAGTTCTTCTTCATGTATGTGTGCTTGATCATTGATATTCACATTCGCTTTCCTTTTGACGAGTTGACAATGGGGGTGCTTTAACTACTAAACATGGCACCAATTTAACTTCATCCCAACAGTTAGGCTTTGCTCCAAGCGTCTCGAGTTATCTGTTGAGCACTTCGCTTGAAACCCTACCCCTAGGTATTCTTTTCTTGGCGTGTGGTGTCTCAAATCGGACCTTGTTGCTGAAGTATTTAAGTTCTTCTAACCATATGAAATTAGCCGCCCGATGTCTTAGTTCATCCAATATGATTGTGGGCTTTTTGCCTAGTCTTAGAGTAGTGACCATGTGGTGTAATGCCACCTCGGGATTCAAGTTTCATATGTTAAGCGCCACCTTGACAATGCGCTCCATTAAGGTTCGCTTTCTTGCTTGTGTCTTCATGTTTCAAGACGCGTCAAATGTCTCCTTCACACTTCTTTGACCGAGAGGGGATGGTGTGCCTGCAGAAACATTCCAACGCTCATGTCAACAAAGTATATTGAAAGCCCAATAAATATGCAATCAATACATAATGTATACCTTATAAATGTGGACCAATTTATTATATTTTAGTGGACTTTTACCTGGATGAGTGTTACGTACCCAGAACTCACACACAGACACCACAAAGACACAGAGAAAAATACTGAATGACCTCTGTATTATTGGAATTGTACATTGTATTTGGATAACAACCAAGGAAACAAGTTTTCCTTCTCCACAGGAATGAACCTGTTAACAAACTGAATTCACCAAAGACATCCCTTTCCCCAGACCGGTTGGTCTTTATTTAAAGACCAACCCTTCCTAACCACTAACTGCCACCTACCCTTTATTTCTCCTCTAATACACTTTCCAAACTCTCTCCTTATTTCCCTTATGTTGTGTCCTCCCTTCAGACAGAACAACCTTGTCCTCAAGGTTGAATTCTGGAAACTGGTCCTGGATGATCTTCACGTCTTCCCATGTCGCCGTGTCCTTATCCCCTTATTCCATTTCACTAGAATCTGCGGAATGTTTGCTCCTTGGACGATTCGCTCCCGTCTATCCAAGATCTCTGTTGAATAATAACCTCCCGCCTGTCTTGCAACTCTTTCGGTAATTCAGGTTGAACTTCGTGCGACCCTACAACCAGCTTTAGTTGAGATACATGGAACACCGGATGTATTCGAGCTGTGTCAGGTAGTTGGAGTTTAAAAGCCACCGACCCTACTGCAGCTACAACTGGAAAAGGCCCATAGTATTTGGCTGCCAGCTTTGGATGCAGTTGAGTGGGCATGGACAACTGCTTATGAGGCCGAATCTTCAAGTAGACCATATCTCCTATTTTAATTGGAGATGGTCGTCTATGGCGGTTGGCAAAATGAGACATTTGATCCTGTGCCCTCCTTAGATGAAATTTAAGTTGGCCTCATCCCGGTTCCTCAAATCCTGCTCCACTGCTTCTACCATAGTTTCTCCTGGCACAAAGCGTGCTAATGAAGGGGGTGGTCGGCCATACACTGCGTCGCCCCGTGAAAACTAGTGTTATACCAATACTCTGCCCATGGAAGGAACGTCGCCCACAACTTTCGTTGTTCTGAACTAAAACACCGTAGGTACGTCTCTAGTGTTCTATTCAAAACTTCGGTGACCATCCGTTTCGGGGTGATACGTCGTGCTCATCTTCAACGTTCCCCTGCAACTTAAACAGCTCCTTCCAAAACAAGCTTAAAAAAGTTGAATCCCTGTCACTTACAATCAACGATGGGATACCATGTAATCGTACTATCTCTTTCACAAATACCTCCGCGATCGTTCTCGCGAATACGGGTGTTTCAGTGCAATGAAGTGCCCATACTTGCTTAGACGATCTACTACCACCAAAACTGCGTCCTTCCCACCTGATTTAGGAAGTCTGATAATGAAGTCCATGCTTATCTCTTCCCACACTGTTTTTGGAATCGGCAGTGGCTGAAGTAGGCCTTGAGGCGAACACGTTTGATATTTATTTTGTTGGCACACCACACACGCTTGGACATGGTCATTGACAGATTTTTTCATGCCCATCCAATGTAGAGACTGACCTATTCTCCTATAGGTGCGAAAAATTCCCGCGTGTCCCCCTAACGGAGTAGTGTGATACTTGTGCAGTAGCCTGGGTATCCAACTTGACGACGCTGATATCACCATCCGCCCCTTATAATGTAATCTTCCATTCTCTAGGGTATAATTTCTGTGTGTCTCCGGATTGATTTTTTAACTCCTCCATAATCTTCTTTAACATCAGGTCTTGTAGATTTTCTTCTTCCACTACTTCCACGTCCTCCCAATAAGGTTTGGACAAGACATTGATTTCCGCCGTTCTTTCTTCCTCTTCCTCCCATCTTTGTGACAATGCGTCTGCCACTCTATTAGACGCTCCAGGTTTATACACAATGTCAAAGTCATACCCCAGTAATTTGGCTAACCAATTTTGTTGGTTCTGGGTGGTAATCCGCTGTTCCAAGAGATACCTCAGGCTCTTCTGATCTGTGTATATTGTGAAATTCTGCCCCAACAGATATGGTCTCCAATGCTGAATAGCTAACACCAAAGCCATTAACTCCTTTTCGTATATTGATTTTGTGAGAGAGGTCTCGGCCAATGCTTTACTAAAAAAAACGATTCGTTGTTTTTCCTGAGACAACATTGCTCCCAATCCTGTGCCCGACGCATCACACTCAATGCAGAAAGGTTGGCTGAAATCTGGCATTCTTAAAACCGGCGCGGTCGTGACTGCTGTCTTTAATTGCTGCATGGCTTCCATGCTCTCTGCTGTCCACCCAAAATTCCCCTTCTTAAGCAGTTGAGTTAAGGGCCTAGCCAAACGTCCATAGTTGTATATGAACCTCCTATAGTACCCCGTTAGTCCCAAGAATCCTCTTAGAGCTTTCAAGGATTTAGGTGCTACCCACTGCAAGATGACTGAAACCTTCTGAGGATCCATTTGAACCCCTTGTCCTGAAATAATGTGCCCCAAATACTGCACCTCTTGCTTGCCAAATTCGCATTTCTTATAGTTTGCGTAAAACTGGTGTTGCTGCAGTGTCTTCAGAACCTGGCCCAGGTGTTCCAAGTGCTCCTCCCACGTTTTACTATAAATCAGAATGTCGTCAAAGAAGACCAGCACAAACTTCTTGTAAAATGCCATTCATTGTGCACTGAAACATGGCCGACGCATTAGTTAATCCAAATGGCATAACCAACGTTTCATAATGTCCATGGTGGGTACGAAAGGCGGTCTTGGGTATATCCGATTCATGCATGCGGATTTGATGGTATCCTGCCCTTAGATCTACCTTAGAAAAGAAATGGGCTCCATACAATTCATCTAACAGTTCTTTTATCACCGGAATAGGAAACTTATTTGGAATAGTAGCCTTGTTCAGGGCCCTATAATCCACGCAAAATCTCTAGCTGCCATCCTTTTTTTTAACGAGTATCACTGGACTAGAATAAGGGCTATTGCTAGGCCTGATTATCCCGCTCTTCATCATTTCCTCCACTTGTTTTTCTATTTCTGACTTCAGCAGATATGGGTACCGGTATGGCCTAACATTAATGTGGTCCACCCCTGCTTTAATAGGGATTTTATGATCAATTGCTCTGCTGGGAGGTAGTTGCTTGGGTTCTTCAAAACCCCCCTCATACTCCCTCAACACTCTGTCCAAATCTGTTGTTTGCTCCAGCGTTAATTCTGCAAGCTCTCGGTTATTCCCAGACTGATTTGGACTGGATTGGGTCGCGCCTTCCATCCCCCATACTTGGGACATTGCCTCAATCTCGCTCTCTTTTTTGAGTGCCTTTGGTGTTACCAATGTTCTAGCTAACTTGTGATCTCCTTTGATGTGCACTTTCTCTCCTTCTATGCAAAAACTCATGGTCAACGTCTTCCAATTTATTTTCACTTCCCCCAACGTTGCCAGCCATGCCACTCCAAAATCACGTCTACACTTCTGAACTCAAATAAGAAGAAGGTCTCCTTGATCATGTAATTTCCCAGGTATACCTCTATCTCTGGACAACACCCACTTGCTGTTTTTTTATGGCCATCCCCAGTCTCACGTTGTACGTTGGTGTGGATTCCACATGTAATCCCAACTGTTTGACCAGCTCTGTCAAGATAAAATTGTGGCTAGCCCCATTGTCAATTAACACCATTGCTGGTCTATTTTTAATGGACCTCTGTAATTTCATGGTATGCGGTTGTGTTAGACCTCCCGCAGAAAAAATGGACAGATCCATTTGGTGATACTCCCTCTCTTCTTCCTCCTCCTCTCCAATTTCTTCAATCTGCCCCAACAAGCCCTGATTCTCATCCACTGGACTTCCTTCCTCCTCTACACAAATGATTACTCACTCTTAAGTTCTTCTCTGGATAGCGATGTTCTGGGTTGTAAGCCCCTCCACAGTGAAAACACCTACCCTTTTCCCTTCGTCTCACATACTTCGGGTAAGGCAGTGTCCTTGATCCTTTGTTCCTTGCCCCTTTCCCTGGACGGAACTCTTGGTTGGATGATGCAGTTTCCTTCCTTGCATTTCTCGCCATACTTGACGTCGCGGGACCGCTGTTCCCCTATATACTTCTGTTCGCCTAGTTATTCACGAATGCCCAAAAAAGCCCATACTCCTATACCCTGTGCTGCCTCCTTTTTCTTCTTTTAAGGCCTCCTCTACATCAAGAGCAATCTCCATTGCCCTCATCACTTCTTTTAGTTCATGGGGTCTGATCTGATTTCGAATTCGGGGTTGTAACCCCGCAAAAAAATATCCCAGTAACTGCTCTTCCCCTGTCAACGGTGCCTGGGACACTAGTCCTTCAAAATCTTGAATGTAATCCTCCACTCTTCCATTCTGTTTGAGTTTGGCTAGCTTCTCAAAGACCGAACGCCTTTCTTTTCCCCCAAATCTCCTGTTTAAAGCCATTGAAAATTCTTCCCAAGAATGGTTCTTGGAGTTCTTTCTCCAGAACGTGAACCAAGAGTTGGCACTGCCCTCCATGCTGACGAAAGCCAGATGCAGTCTTTCCTGGCCTGATACCTTCTACACTTTGAAAAACTTTTCAGCTCTTGCCACCCATCCCAACGGATCTGTTCCTTCAAAACTGGGCAACTCCACCCTCTGTGTCCATGATCTCAGTTCTTCTTCCTCTTCCATATCAGATTTTGACCCGTGTCATGACTGCTCACTCCTTCTTTCTCCTCCATTCACCGAGCTTTCCCCTCCGTCGGATGCTCTATCTCCCTTCTTGATGTCCCTCAACAATTCTTTTATGTCAAGAAGACTCTCCTTCAACCCATGAATCTCCGTCTTCATCTCCACCATCATCTTCCCCTGTTCGCTGGCTAATTTTTCTAATGCCCCTGTTCTCTGTTCCATCCCTTACTCCTTGTTCTCGATTTTTCTTTTGGATCCGGCAGGTCAGACCAATTTGTTACGTACCCAGAACTCACACAGAGACACCACGAAGACAGAGAAAAATACTGAATGACCTCTGTATTATTGGAATTGTACATTGTATTTGGATAACAACCAAGGAAACAAGTTTTCCTTCTCCACAGGAATGAACCTGTTAACAAACTGAATTCACCAAAAACATCCCTTTCCCCAAACCGGTTGGTCTTTATTTAAAGACCAACCCTTCCTAACCACTAACTGCCACCTATCCTTTATTTCTCCTCTGATACACTTTCCAAACTCTCTCCTTATTTTCCTTATGTTGTGTCCTAACAATGAGCCTGGATTAAATCGATCCAATAGCCTCAATACCTGATTAGTAATACTAAATATTTAGTTGCGTAATGGTGTTTATTCCTCTAATCCGAGCTGATGTTAGGTAACCGACATCATCTTATCACTCTTATCAAAGAGTAGTACAACTAACAAGTCTCACATTCATCCCTTCTATTTGTGCAAGGTGGGGAACTGTATATTTTTGTAATAAATGCTATTTCTGATCTTACATTTGAGCCCTTTTTGTTTCATTCCAATAAACAGCACAATGATGATAGTTTATACCTCATGTAAATGTAGTTTCAGTGTCAAATTAAATAGAGTCACCTTAAACTATGTTGGTTTTCAAATTGAGTTTCTGTGGTGCAGTACTGCCTTTTACATATGGGTCGAGCTTCATGATAGTTTCAAGGGCCTGTTAGGAGCATGTGATTTTACTTAAACAAATTTGGTAGCATAAAATTAATGACTGCCTGATTGACCTGTAATTGTTCTTGGCATCTTTTAATATATGAATTAAGCATTATGAATATATTTTGGTATTATACAGGAAGTTAGACGGCGGGGTCTGAAGGTAGCAATTGCTGGAATTCCCAAAACCATAGATAATGACATCCCGGTATGCTTGATCAAAATGTCATGTCATTTTGTTTGTCTAGAACTCTAACGTTACTATTAAAATGCATCTGAAGTGTTGGTTATCTATGTTTGAGAAAACTTCATGTGGGAATTATCTTGTTTTACTTTAGGTTATTGACAAATCCTTTGGTTTTGATACTGCGGTCGAGGAGGCTCAACGTGCCATTAATGCAGCTCATGTTGAATCTGAAAGTATTGAGAATGGCATTGGTGTTGTAAAGCTAATGGGACGTTATAGTGGTATGAATACTTTGCATTTTTTTTATATTTTTTAGGCATCTAATTCAGATTATTTAAGCCCAAATTGGTTTCCCTGTTGGCTCTCAATCAGACTTGTGTTTTTTTGAATTAGCTCCTCTAAAATTTAGAGGATAAAGGCACTGATAACTGTTAATAGAAGAAGAAAAAGATTGAGATTGTTACTAACTTTGGAAACTTTTCGTACTTTATTTGATTTTATCATAATTCTCAACTGTTTATTTTTTAATCAACAATTGTAAGTGCATTTTATCCTCCAAAGAAGACCAGTTCTTTTACAGGAGCTGGATCTATTTGTTTTCCTTTTCCTGTGTTATGACGAGTACTGTGACTGCAGGCTTTATTGCTATGTATGCTACTCTTGCTAGCAGAGATGTAGACTGTTGCTTGATTCCAGAATCACCCTTCTACCTTGAAGGAAAGGGTGGACTTTTTGAATTTATTGAGAAAAGGCTGAAAGAAAATGGACATATGGTCATAGTCATAGCTGAGGGAGCAGGACAAGATCTTCTTACTGAAAGCATGCAAGCCATGGACCAGAAAGATGCTTCTGGAAACAAATTACTTCAAGATGTTGGTTTATGGATATCTCATAAGATCAAGGTATTGTTATACATGAGATGGTTCTTAAAACATAATTCTTTTTCCTTGGAATTTTTGTAGTATAATTCTACTTGCATAATTATACATCTCTGAGGAATTAATTACTTGGGGAGATCTTTCAAATTTTTATTAATTGGTTGGACAATATTTGATAGAAGCTGGATCAGAATTATATAAAAATCAATGAATTTGTATGGAATTATCTCCCCGTTCTCTAATTATATCCCTCCCTTTTTGTCTCCTCGTCTTATCTATGTAGGAAACTTGCCTTAAAACTTCTAATTTTCTCCACTCAATTAACTTATTCAGGATAACTACTGATATATTGTAATTAATTAGTGAAGTGGTTACCTAACAATATTCTTTTGATTAATTTCTATCTTATTGGGCTGTATTTCACTCCCTTAAGATAGATGTCCATGATAATCTAATCTCTGCCTTGCTGAGCACTAAAAACATTTTTGGATTCTTGAACTGTTAAAAAATACAAAAGTAGTTAGAAATTTGTTATGCGTCATCTGGTGAAACATTTTGAGGTGAGTTTTTCCTGATTTTGTTTCCTCTGCACTATCACTACTGTGTATATAATAGTAAATAGCTCACAACTTATCGTAGTCCTCTCCATCTCAGCAAATTGTTAGATGGCATATGTGTGTGTAGTTGTATATTGTTTATCTATATATATATATATATTTACTGTTCTTACCAGGACTGAAATGACCTTTTAAGATCGAGATGCGTTTTTCAACTTGCTCTCGTGCTTGTTTGCTTGTGTCTTCGAGTTTTGTGTCATGCTAGGATGTCTCCTTCGCACTTCTCTAATCTAGAGGGGTGATGTGGGCCTGTACAGATGAAGCTCAAGTCAACAAAGCGTAATAAATGAGCTATCAATAAACAATGTATACCTCATAAATGTAAACCTATTTATAGTATTTTAATAGACTTTTATCTGGATGGGCCTAAATTAACTCCCAATAACCTTAATACCTTATTAGTGCCTTATTGAGTATTTGGTTCTGTAATGGTATTTATTTTGCTAATCCCACTTGATGTCCGCGTAGGTGACACGGAGAGTAGTACATTTACAAGTCATGTTTTAGGGTTTTTTAGTTAGAAAAATCAATTGTACAATTCTCTTTCTTTCCCTTTTAAAAAACATTTTTCGTTCTGTAATAGGACCACTTTGCAAGGAAGGATAAAATTGCCATCAATCTTAAATATATAGGTCAGTTTCTCTTACATTATTTTCTTCTTCTTTTGACCTATTATTTATAGCTTTACTTAGTCTTCCATTTTCATTTGGGATTTGAAAAGTTTCTAAATATTCGAATTTAACAACTATTTAATTTCTAACTGAGTGTTCTGCTTGGTGGAATAAGCTTTTTTTTTTGTATCTGCTAGATCCAACCTACATGATCCGGGCAATTCCAAGCAACGCATCAGATAATGTCAACTGTACACTTCTTGCTCAGAGTGCAGTCCATGGTGTAATGGCAGGGTATAGCGGATTTACAGTTGGACTGGTCAATGGCAGACATACTTATATTCCATTCAATGTGAGTTACTACATATCCTTACCCAAATGTTGGATTGTTTCATAATGTTTTCCTCTTTTTTTGGTTTGGGTACAATAATTTTCTATTCTTATTTTTTATTATCAAGGGGATGGGGCTTAAGCGGTTGGATTTTGAGTTCTATTTTGTGAGTGTGCCTTTGTGAGTGTGCCGGACTTGAACAGGATTGTCTTCTTAGGAAATTCCTGCGTTCAAGGAAAAAAAGAAGAAGAGATATTCGCTAGTTAGCTACTATCATTGGGACGGAAGAATGATATTTACAATATTCATAGAGTTTGTTTTATGTTTTAGCGCACTGTGTACAGAATGAACATGACTAGTTGTTTTCTATTGCTTCTCCAATTTTACATTGATGGTTTATATTCAGAATTGATCTTTATACAATAGAGAGTTTATGTTCAAATTTTGATACCAGAGAATCACTGAGAGGCAGAACAAGGTTGTAATTACTGACAGAATGTGGGCAAGACTCCTTTCTTCCACCAACCAGCCAAGCTTTTTGAGCCCCAAAGACTTAGATGAAGCCAAGAAAGCAGAACAACCTCCGAGTGAATTGTTAGAAGGGAGCAATTGCAATGATATTGGTGAAGCTGAGAAAAAAGAAAACAATTTCCCTCATTTGTTACATGGGGACAATTTCAAAGATGAACAACAATCTGAAAACCATGCAGACAATAGTATCCAGACAATAAATTAGATATAGATTTGTTTACCTTCAAGTGTATTTGGTGATATGTATCATTTTTACCCAAGCCCTACAGTCTCCAAAAGCCTGGGGTAATAGGAGCTGTTCTTTTTGTCTCTTTCCTTGTTTTGCTAGTTGGTTGGTACATCTTGTTTTACTTCATTAGGGGCTTGAGGGACTAGTTTATCTTGTTGTATGTCTGTTTTGTTGTTGTTCTATGTATTTGATAGCGAGTGGCTCCAGTTTTTATAAACAGTTTTACTGGAACGAGGTATAAACACACGCTTTTTTAGTATCTTTTTTTTTCTTCCCTTTAATCTTACGTTTGTATAATGTGATAACCGGACCTTTCCCTATGAATAAACACATACTAAACTGAAATTTTTTATATACATATAAGTTTGAACAACATGCATTACATTAAGTATTTTATGGGTGAGGAAGCTCTTTGTCCACCCAACTAAACAAATCTAGTCAGAATGGAATGAACGCCATTACACTTTTAACCTTAATCCAAGGCTTTAATCAATTCATCTGGACATAACTTCTATAATTAAAACTATGAAAAATTATGTTTTTAGAAACCATTTCCTACAACATGATAAAAGTTGGGGTGATGTGAGTGCATGTGATAAAGTGATGGAGACCATTTGATAAAAGAGTCCATGATTATTGGAAAATAATTCGATAATGTCAAGATTATGTTATATAATATAATAAAATATTAATAATAATTAAAAATAATAATAGTTAAAATGATAATAATAAAAATATTTTTTTAAAATAAGTAATAATAAGTGAATTATAAAATACTACTAATAATATCAATAAATAATAAAAATGGTAATAATAATAAATTTTTAAAAAATAATAAAAATGTTAATAATAATAAATTCTAATAAAGATAATAAAATTAAAATTAAAATTAAAATTAATAATAATAATAAAAGTTTAAAATAAAAAATAATAGTGAATTAAGATAACAGTAATAATAATAAATTTAAAATAATAATAATGAACAGTTATAAATAATTTAATATTTGATTAAAAGTAATTTATAACATAAGGATAATTTAAATATTTTTATAAATACATTTTATAACTATCACGATTCAATTACTAAAGTTTCTTAGAGAAATATTGATGTCACGTACAATAATTTTTTTTAATAATTGTTCCATTAAAATTATTTGATTGTGAACTTGATTCTTCATAAAAAAAATTCCGTCTAAATGATTTGTTTTTTGGAATATAACTCGTGAACTTAATTTTGAAAATAATTATTATGTTAAAGATATGATAAATTATGCACGCATTTTCTCTGGAGTCTTTGAATATATGCTAAGAAAGTTTTGGTGCACTTTTTTCTCAATTTTCGTAAACATTGTTCTGGTTTTTCAAGCTTCTTCCACTCTTTCTCCTTGCAGATGTTCAGCATATCGAAACACAAAATGAGAAAGACCTTGTGCTGTTGAGTCTCTATTGCTATGACCATTATGGTGATGGAAGAATGTACTCTAGTGGCTATTTTAGTGTATGTGTTCTGCTATTTTTTTTCATGAATACAAACAATAACACTTTTTTACTCACATCTTATGAGAATAATACACATTATTTATTTAATTCATTTAAATAAAAATAAATAAATTTATTCAAAATTTATATTTTATATTTTTTATTAATTTTTTTAAAAAATATTTTTTATGCAGATAGTTACAGACCTAGATAGTCACTGACCTGCAGGCCAAATTTTATGTGAGATGAACCAAATGTCACATTCTCATCTTTGACCTTGTGTTCTTTCCAATCACCTTTCTCTTCACTCTTCACTTTTCAATCCTCTAAAATGTTCTTTCCAATCTACCTTTTTCTTCACTTTTTAATCTTCCAAGTAGCGTCTTCTTCTTAAAAAAAATTCCAAAAATAAATATTTCTTGATAAAAAAATATTTACTATGTTATAAATAGAAATCAATGTTTATCTTCAAATAATAACAAAATTAGTGAAATGCTTGTATTCCTTAATTCTGATTTATTTATTTTTGACAAAATTCACTCTTGTTCTTTTAGAAGAAAACTCTAGAGAGTTTTACTTTAATAATTTTCATCTTGATTTGAAGGTATGTTTAGAGGACTTCATGAAAAATATAAAAAATGAAATAACTTTTTTTAAAAATAACAAATTTATGCATGAGATAAAAATGAAAACTTCAAAAAATTATATGTTAAAATTTCTACTAATTTTAATTTAAACAATTAGTTTAGAATGCATTATAGAATTTATGATGTGTTTGGATTGCGGTGAAGATTTGTGGGGAAGAAAGATAGTGGATTATAGAGGATGTGTGAGGTTATTTAGATTGAAGGATGATAGAGTGAATATCTATGATTTATTGAAATTTGTGAGTAATGTGATAGTTATGAGATAATTTAGAAATTATTTTAAATGTGTAAAATATAAGTTTATAAATTTATCATTGTTATTAAAAAACATTTTAATAATGAATTGTGGTATATTTTTTTGTATAAGTTTGAGTTAATTATTTTTTCTAATATATAATATTCATAATTACTGTTATTTGTAATAAAAAATTATTGTGTTAAATTCAAATAAATTTATTAAATATATTAAAATTTATGAAAATAATATTTATTATCATATACATTTGTTATTTTATATAACTATATATGTTTTTGTTGATATTATAATTTTATTTTATTATTTTTATTATTTATAATTATATGTTGTTATTAATAGTATAATTAAATAATTTTGAAATTATTAAATAAATTTATCTTATATTTAAATTTGTATATTGTATATATATATATATCTATATATGATTATATTAATAATTATAATAGTGATAAAATAATTAATATTGTTAACATTTTGAATAATTTATATATTTTAAAAATAATGTATAATTTAAACATAGTAGTACTATAAAATTCCCATATTTTCATAAATATTATGAAATATTGACTAACAACATGAAAAAAATTATATTTTATTTTTTATGTATAATTTTTTATTTCAATTTGTATCCAATAAAATAAAATAAAAAATAATAACTTTCGGTTATCATTAATAAACATTGGATGAACATGAACTAGTAAGTGATTGTAATAAATATATAAAGTCATTACATTAGAATCCTAAATGATGTTGTGTCATCTGTTGCATGATATAATGAAACTAATTAATCATTACATTACTTTTTAGGCACCATAACATGAAACCATCTTCATGAACCAACTATGAGAAGTTGCTCTTCCGAAGACACAACATGTGCACCCATGTGTAATGAAGTAGTCTGTCATTCATAGTCAAACTACCTACGTTTCTTACATTTTGATCGTGCTTAATAGGACCTCTTAATGTATGTCCCTAGGGATGGTACCAGGGTAACAAGAGACCCTTGTAATTAATATGTTCATGTTTGTCCAAACAAACAAGTTTTCTGTGTACATTCAGAATTTAATTTTTTTTCTATGATTTATATGAATTTTATGTTCGAATCTATATATTACTTTCAATCTAGAGTAGAAAAGATTAAAAATAATATGGATAGGGGATAATAATTTTAATGGTAGGAAACAAAAAGATAATTTTACCAAAACTATATCAATTAATATTGACAAGAAACTCCTCTGTTATACTGCAATGCGAAATGAATAAAGTTATACAAGTTATTTCATAGATTGGTGCCCTGAACAAAATTATTATACAACAATCAAGTGATATCATTCTTTATAATAGAGGTGGTGGTAGTAAGGTTTTACAACCAATATAGGGTTTACAACAATAAAGTGATATCATTCTTTATAACAGGTAGTAAGGTTTCCAACCAAATGGATTTCATGTTTTAAGAACATGAACGATAAGGTATGCTAGCTCCTATATACACCAGAAGGCTCCGCATTCTGAACAATCCATGGATGTTCTAGGAGTTTGTGCAATGGTAACCGTTGTGAGGAATCCTTGATCAGCATCTGCAAATAAAAAGAATAGAGGAAAAAGTTACTAAGGCAAAAATGCTTCAACAAATCTACTAAGTTAAGTTGACAACACAAACCTGACTGATAAGATCCTTTGCACCAGAAGACACAATTGGTTTAGGAGGGAACTTGAGATCCACATGTACTATCCTATAAAAAAAAGTTTCCAAAAGGCACATAAGATCCACTTCCACTACGATTTAGATTGAATTAATGCTTACAAAGTAGTAAATAAGAAGAGACCAGTAGCATGGAAGTCAGAAGTAGATTCAGTAGCACAAGTAGTTGGTTAAACTATTTAGTAGGGTGGGATAATAAAATAAAAATAGTCTGAGCATGATGCTGATGCTAATCTACATTTCGACTGATTAGTGTTTTACCTCCTGTAGGTATCCGAATGCTCTTTAGCCTCAAAGGGAGGCACCCCATAAAGAAATTCATAGCACAGCACGCCAAGGCTCCATATATCCACACTCGCATCATGTTCATCCCTCTCCACTGTTGAAACCATCAAAAGTATTAAGAAATATAATGCAGCATCATTTATGAAAAAAATAGCATAAATACTTGTCGAGTGATTCATGTGAAATAGGCATACATACCCATCTCCGGAGGAAGATAATCCAGTGTGCCACACATGGTGCGCCTACGATCAAATGTATGCACTGACCACCCAAAGTCTGCTATTTTTAACTCACCCTAACATAAAAAAGTTAACATAATAATGAGGACAACAAAACAAAGATAGCCACATAGGAAACAGCAGCCTGGGTTTAGAACATCACCTGTGCACCAACAAGAAGGTTCTCTGGTTTAATGTCCCTATGTATTACATGTTTTCCATGGCAATATATTAGGGCCCGGGCCAATGATGCAACATACTGCTCTCAAATACAAAGGAAACATTTTGTCAATATCAGAATAATGTTGTTCTGAAACACTAAGAATGTGGACTGCCAAACACATAACTAATCAACTGCACTAGTCAAATGTTATGTCAAATGTTGTTTCAGTATTTACTTGCTTCCTAATATGATAATACAGTTATGTGGAAGAAAATAGTGAGTCAACGTGGAATTTTGTATTACACAAACAAGTACATGGGGATAGGAAAAGAACAATCGGTGCTATACTTACAGTAGCTGCACGCCTTTCACTGAAATATTTGCATTTTTGCAATTCTTTGTAAAGTTCACCTTTGGGTGCATACTCTAAAATCAAATACACTCGTTTCTGCAATGAAGTTATTTAACGTAAAATATTAATAGAAGTGAATTTTAAACCTCTTCAGCAATATCAGCATAAGTAAAAACAAGAATACCTGATCATAAAAGTATCCATAGAGGCGCAAGATGTGGGGATGACGAAGATGGCTCTGTATCTCAACTTCTCGCCGAAGTTGATGCACAACTTGGGATTGCTGCAATTGGACCTTAAAGAGTACTTTCAAAGCAACAATGTGATTACTCTGTACCAAAACCACATATCAGTTTCACAATAGAATTAGCTTCCGAATACAAAAAGGTGAGGAGAAACATCCTGTACAAATTAGCAACACTACATCACAGTCATCTCATATAAATACAAATCAACAATGGTCAATGGTCATGTGTAATGTAACAGGTCTTAGCTTGTCTTAGCTTAAACCACATATCAGTTTAACAATCAAATTAACCTCTGGAAACAATAAGGTAAGGAGAAACATCCTGTACAAATTAGCAACAATACATCACAGTCATCTCATATAAATACAAATCAGCAGTCAATGGCCATGTGTAATGTAACAGCTCTGGTCTTAAATCACATATCAGTTTCACAATAAAATTAAAGTCTGAAAACAAGAAGGTAAGGAGAAACATCCAGTACAACTTAGCAACAATACAATAGAGTCATATCATATAAATACAAATCAACAATGGTCAATGGTCATGTGTAATGTAACAGCTCTTATCTTAAACCAAGAATTCGAAAAACCTGTTATCAGTGTTATAAAGACATTTAGATGCTTTATATTGCATCCCATACTCGCTCATCCAAAGACTATAGTAATACCTTGTCACAAGCCAACAATTGTAAAGACTTGAGTAGCTACACCTCTAAACAGTTTACCGTTCAAACACTCAACCTCTAAACAGTTTATCGTTCAAACACTCAATTTGAAATTAAAAGAACGAAAAATTACAAAAACACCGTAGAATTCTTGCCAAAGCAGTGGCGCAAAATTATCCCCATATAAATCGAGAAGCGAATGAAATAATCCATATAAATTAGCATAATCACGAGCCATCGTCCCTGATCAGAAGAATACAAGATAAACAGCAGAAACCCTAGCAAAAGAAAACTCACACTCTTCTCTCTTGCCAAATAGACGTGGCCGAATTTTCCCCTTCCAAGAGGCTTTCCAATGTCGAAATCATTCAGCGTCCACCTCCGCTCCGCAGCTGAACCCGACGCATCAGAAAAATCCTAGCGAAAAGAAGCACGACAGAATCAGAACAGAACTCCGACGAAATCTTGTTGCCGATTAATTCCGCAAAATAAAATGGAAAAAATGGTTTGATATGGAGAAACGAAAACCCTAGATTTGTGTGTGAGAGAAAGGAAGAGAGACCTTGTGTTGTTGAGGCTGAGTCTCAGTTGCGTTGGCCATGGTGATGGAAGAAGCGCAATGGAAAGAAAGATGGAGAGAGAGAATCTGAGAGAGTGGTTTTAACGGACACAGGCTGTGTTGTGCTGTTGCGATGTGTTTTGCATTAACACAGAGCACAACAGCTTTCTTCTTGCAACGGTCGAATAACGGATAGCGAGCCACGTGTTCCAATCCCGCTTTCTACGCTTTTCAAATTTCTCCTTTTCTTTTTGTCTCTTTTTTTTTTCTTTTTTCTACGGACGAGGAGCCTCCTTTCTAGCACGTTATGTATCAAAAAACAACATTTTTTTCTTCTATAAAAATTGTTATTGTGTTATAAATAATAAACAAACGATCATTTTAAAATAATCAAACAAATTAATGTTTTTATGAAATTTGTTAATAATTTTTTTAATTATTAAATAAATCATCTTTAAAAAACAACTCATTTAAGAAATACAAGGAATTTGCTTCTTAATGAATTAGAAAAGTACTTTTTTTAAATAAGAAAAGTAGGAAAAAAATAAACAAATATTTTATTTTATTATAAAGTATATTAAAATAATAACGTTAAGCAAATTGATCACGACCCAAAAGAAATGAAATATGATAAATATTCAAGTTATAATAAGTATTTTTATTATGTCCTTTGGTGAACCACTAATAACACAGAAAATTTAAATGTCCTATCTTTTAATAATAATTATGCTGGTAAAATTTATCAATTTTCTTAATATAACAATATATAATAATGATGAGAATAATAGTAAACATGACAATAGTGAAAATGCTTACTGTTCTTTCTTTTAGATATTTTGTTGTATTTAAAATAAAGATTTGTGTTTATTGAGTTAAGAAAATATATTTTGTTATCTCTAATTTCTTCATGTATTTTTTATTATTGTTTTTCAAATCAAATGTGTAATAAACCATCATTGTACATCTGAATGTCCTAAAAAATTTGTAGTTCACACTATACCAATTGGTAAAATAATAATTTATTTTTTCTAATTTTCACCCATCCTGGTTCATTCTTTCTCCTCCTCTCATCTGAATATTAATAAATAATTTCTCTCCTTTATTAATAAATTTGTTTTCATTTATCCCAACCCAGATCTATAATAAACTGAGAGGTATTATCAAACCAATGTACTGTATATGTTTTTTTTAATATTATTAAATATAATAATATTTTAACTGCTATAATAGTAATTTAGTTAGTTTCATTTTTTATTTAAATAGTTTTATTCTTTAAAAACAAAAAAATTGTTTTCATTCGATCAGACTATAACAAAGTGAGAGGTTATTATCAAACCACCGTACTATATGCGATTTTTTTAATATTGGTAAATATAATAATATTTTAACTATATTACTAACAACAATTATCTATACATATATAAATACTTATATATGATATGAAGGGGATTTCTTTCTTTAACTCTTTTGAATTATTTTTTTATTTTAGTTTTAGATTTATATTTAATTTTTTATTGTATTATAAGCGTTATTTTTTTAAATATATTAAAATAGTTATTACAGTTTGAATGTAGAACAATTTTGTTTTTAGTGTTTTTTTTTTTGAAGTATATCTCTATTTCTTTAATTTTCATGGACAATTTCTGTTTTTCAATTTGAATTTTTGAGATTTTGTCACTGTTTTTTCTCTATTTGCTCTTTATCACTTTATCTCTCTTCTACTTCAAATCTTTTGAAATTCAATAACATGACTTTTATCTTTCTGTGTTTCTCATCTCTATGTGTCTCATTAATACGGATACACATAAATCTATATTTCATTTAAATAAATATAAATATGCATATAATAATAGTAAAAAATAAAAATAAAAATGCGAAAGGGTATGTGTTACTAATAGTAATAATAATAATTACAATTATATGCCCTTATATAAAAAGATATAATATTTGATAATTTTCTTTAATATTCTTTTTTAATTCAAAATTTTATATTTTAATAAATAAAATAAATAATTTTGAACTCTTTTTTAGAAATAATGGTTACATACTTTTTTAATACTATTTTTATAAAATTTGATTTTTTTGAACTTTAAAAAAAAAAATGGTTACATAATTTTAATATATATATATATATAATTTGTATTATTTTTTATTAATTATTCATAAAAATAATAAAAATAGATATTTTTAATATAATAAAAATGTAAATACACTTTCGCTAATAATAATAATAATATTAATAAAGTGACATTAAAGTAATATTTTTTTTATTATTGCTAATAAAGGGACTAATAAAAAGATAAATACATCCCGAACTTTGTGATAGAAACAAAGATAATATGATTGAATAAGACAAAAATAAAATAATAAATTTATAATTAAATTAAAAGAGAAAAAATCATTTCATGACATTAACATTTCATCCATTTCACTCCATTTTCTTTATTATTTTTTTCTTAACTCCATCAATCCAAATATAAATTTTATTTATTATTTTTATTTGTACAAAGAACTTGTTTTTTTTTAATATTAAACATATAAGTTAAGTTTAGATGGTCGGTTACTAAAAAAAGAATAAAACAATAATTTTATTAAATGAGTAAAAACTGAAAAGGATAAATACCCGTTTCTTCTCTTCTCGTAGATTTAAAATAATTTGGACGAAGATAATCAGTCACTCTTCTATTTTATTCTTTATTTTTTGATAAAAAATATAATTAAATGAAAGGATAAAAATGTATTTCATCATATTAAAATACATTTCAATTTTAGGGGTGATAAAAAAGTTTCAAAAAACTTGTATCAAATGGAATGAAGTTATCCACTTACTTTTATTTCATTTTTAAAATTAAATTATATAAACGGAATGAAATTGTTCTCGTCGGTTGACTCAGCCGTCGGTTGACTCAGCCGTCGTTGACTTTAAAGGCAGATGGTGGCTCCTTCTGTCTCTTGGTGGTTTCCGCTCTCTCCTTGGGTAGCTAAGAGTGGCTCCGTTGACACAGAGGGGTTCTACCCGTTGATTGCACTTCGACGATCAAGTTAGTACTGGGCTAAAAAATAGTAAAGTATGTAAAGCAGTTTCAGTCTTAGAAACGACGTACCTTTTCTAGGGTTGTTACCACCCTTTATATAGGTTGTATATAGGTCAACTCCATGTCTCACGAGGATCTTTCCTTTAGTTGAATTAGGGTTACTGGTGAGGCATCTTGTGACGCGTTGCACAAGCTTAGCGCAGCCGCGACATAAGACTTGCCTCTTCTGGAGTGCAAAATCTTTAACAGTATGGCCGCTAGAGTACCAACTCATGTACCAACGCTGCATGGCCATCTGTTTTATGGGTGCCATAAGTGTTCACGTGCCATGCATGCAGTCTACCCTTGGAAACCCTAATCCTAACGGGCCTTAGCGCCTCCAAGGATTATTTACTTGTGTTAGACCTGAACGTACCAGACACACCACATGCATGAACCTCTCGTGACTTAGGTCCCTCTTTCATATGGGTAATAACTCATTATTATTTATGGGACCCACCTACGTGGCCTATTAATGCGGCCAGACCACCGAGGTCCGATGTCGACGTTTGGTGTCGACCTCTTCGAAGCCGATGTCCGAGGTCTGGCCAGTACAGAAACTAATCACATACTATTCTATTTATTCTTATAATTTTAATAAAATAATAAACCTTAAATTGATTTTATTTAGGGATGGGATAAGTGTGAGTTTGACTATTATCATTCTAAGTAAAAATTTACCTCGTCCTTATTCTAATTATGAAATTTTTGTTTTATCCTCATCTCCATTGAGTGACATGTATACTTGTACATGTACTCATATCCATTTTCTTATTGTTACAAATATAATTAAATATTTCTTTTTTATAAAAAAAAATAGGAAACATGATATTAAGTATTTAGGCATTTGAAAACTTGAAATTAAGAATAAGATACTCTTATGTGAAAAATAAATATTGGAAATTTGGGAAGCAAAATTGTAATGGTGAAAACCTGTGTATGTAAAAAAAGGATAATTGTGAACCTTATACACAGTGAGAATGAAGAGTTCAGAAAAAAGTGAGTTTTAAGAGACAAAGAATCTCTAAGTGAAAAAGCGTAAATTGTATTCGTATATTCAAAGGGTAAAAAGAGAAGTACATATATAGAAAAAGTAAAGCCTAAAATAGTTGGCATAAAAAAGACAGAAAAGGCCCAATAGTAATTGTCAATGGGCCTTTAACACCCCCTCATGTTAGGAGTATATGTTGTGCATTTCCAGTTTGGATTTGAGTTTCTAGAACTGAATTGGAGGAAGTGGTTTGGTGAAAATGTATGCTATTTGTGTTGCGGAAGTGATTGGAAGTAGTTTGATGAGGCCAACATTAAGCCTTTCCCGAACAAGGTGGCCATCAATTTTAATGTGCTTTGTTCGTTTGTGCAAAACTTGGTTGGATGTAATCCAAATGGCAGATTGATTATCACAATATAGATTTTTTGGATGGGCATAGAAGATGCGGAGGTCTGTGAGAAGATAAGTCAACCATTGTAACTCACAGGTTGTGGTGGCGAGCGCTCTGTATTCAGTTTCGGAGGAGCTACAAGAGATAGTTTGTTGTTTCTTGGACTTCCAAGAGATGAGGGAATTGCTAAGAAATATGGAGTAATCAGTTATGGACTTGCAGGTGTCAGGACATGTGGCCCAGTTTGAGTCGTTAAAACCATGAAGATGAAGAGAGCTTGTGTTGGGCAGAAAGACACCATCACCAGGGTTTTCTTTTAAATAGTGTAGGAGTCATGAGGCAACTTGTTGGCGTAATGTTGTTAGGGCAGAGATGAATTAGCTAAGAGTGTTGACGGTGAAGGCAATGTCAGGGCGAGTATTGGTGAGGTAGGTGAGGCGTCCAATGAGTCGCCGATATGAAAAAGTGTCTTCGGGTGAGAGGATTGTACCATCTGAAGATGTGATTTTGGAAGACTGAGGCATTGGAGTTGGTATTGGAGCTGAGTTGAACATCCCGGTTTCTTGTAAGAGATCAATAATATATTTTCGTTGGCTAAGATGCATGCCTGTGCTATTCCTAGTGACCTCAAACCTGAGGAAGTAGGTGAGATTACCCAAATTTTTTATTTTAAAGTTGTGATTTAGAGCATTGGTGATAAAGTGAATTTCCTCAACATCATTACTTGTAAGTATCAAGTCATCAACATAAATAAGAATGGAAGTAAGAGTAAGACCATTATATTTAATAAATAATGAGCGATCAACAACAGATAAAACAAAATTGTTATCTAAGAGAAATGGGAAAGTTTTGAATCCCATTGTTTACCTGCTTGACATAGGCCATGAGTTTACAAACATGTTGAGGAGAAGGGACAAAGAGGCCAGGAGGGGGAGTCATATATACTTCCTCGTTAAGATCACCATGGAGGAAAGCATTGTTGACATCAAGTTGTTTTAAAAATCGATTTTGTGAAGTGGCAACAACAAGTAATAATCATAAAGTAGTTAATTGTGCAATAGGGGCAAAGGTGTCAAGAAAATTTATACCCTCAATTTGAGTAAAACCCTTGGCAACTAAGTGGGCTTTGTGGCGCTCAATAATACCATCAGATTTGTGTTTAACCTTGTATATCCACTTGCAACCAATAGGTTTCTTCCCAGGAGGAAGAGGACTGAGCTGCCGAGTAGATTGGAAGCTAGAGCGAAAAGCTCATCTTGCATAACTTGTTGCCAGCAAGAATGTTTGGAAGCCTCGTTGTATGAACGGGGTTCAGTGCTAGAATTGATGGAAGAAATAACATTCTTAAAAGAAGAAGATAAAGTTGTATAAGAGATGTAATGATGAATGTGATACCTAGTGGTGATGCATTTGAAGTAGTGAAATCAGCAAGGTAAGAAGGTGGTATGCGAGTTATGTTGGAGCGTCGTGGTGGGGGAGAAGCGATGATAATGGTACTGGCTGGTTCAGGCTCGGGAAGAGGTGCAAGGTTAAAGCAAAAATCATAATCAAAAGTATAGTTAGTGGGAACAGGTAAAGATAGAATGTTGGGACCTCTATCAAGATCATTATCCAATTTTTATGGAAAATGAGTTTCATGAAAGATAACATGTCTTGAGATTTCAAATTTAAAACAATGTAGCCCTTAGTATTTGTGGAAAACCAAGGAAAACAGCCCTGACAAATCTAACATCTAATTTTTTTCTATGTGCAGTGAGAGTGTTGGAATTGCAAAGGCAGCAAAAAATTTTGTGAAAAGAGAGATCACATGGTTTGCCATAAAGTTTTTCATGGGGAGTAAGATTAAAAAAGAGAGGAGTGGGGGTGGAATTAATTAAAAAAATACCGCATGATTAACTGCAAATTACCAAGATAAAGAAGGTAAGTTAGCTTGAAAAAGCAAAGGACGAGTAACATTTAAAATGTGTTGGTGCTTGCGTTCAACAATGTCATTTTGTTATGGTGTTTCAACACAAGAAGTTTGATGTGTTATGCCTTTAGAAACGAATAAAGCATACATACTAAATTCTTGTCCATTATTAGTTTGAATGGTTTTTATTTTTGTATGAAATTGAGTTTTCACATAATGAGTAGAGTTTATGATGTGATTAATAACTTCAGATTTATTATGCAACATGATAACCCATGTATAGTGAGAATAATCATCCACAACAATCAAGAAATACTTACAACCTTGCATAGAAGTAACAAAACAAGGTCCCCATATATAAAATATGTACAATGTAAAAAATAACAGTAATAGCAGTTGTACTCAAAGAAAAAGGCATTTGCTTTTGTTTGGCACAATTGTAAGTATCACACAAATGTAATTTGTCAATGGTAATAAAATGATATTGAGCACTCAAGACAGTTAATCTTTCATGAGAAGGGTAACCCATTCTACAATGCCACATATGTTTATCTTTAATATTGCAATTGATATAAGGAACATAAATTTGTGGTGTAGTGTGTGATACAATAGAAAAAACATTAAAAAGGTACAATCCAGTAGTAGCCTTAACTATATCAATCTTCTCGTGTGATAAATTGTCCTGTATTATGCAGTGAGTAGAAATGAAAGTTAAAGTGCATTTAAGTTGTAAAGACAATTTAGAAGTTGAAATAAGGTTTAATTTAAATTGAGGTACGTATAACACATCAAGAAGGTAACATTTATCAAAGAATTTTACTAAACCAGAATAATTTGCAAAAATAGTTGGGCCATTAGGAAGATTAATCAAAACAAGGGTAATTTTTTTGTAGTGTGTAAAAACAGAGAGATAAGTGCACACATGATCAGTGACACCTGAATCAAGTATCTAAGAATTATAAATATTAGGTATAAAAGAAAGTAAATTACTTGTTGGAGATTGGTGATTTTGTTTGATGGCATCAACCGAGAATGTGCCAACTTGGTTGATCCGTGCTTGAGCATAGGAAGCAACATGAGTGTTTTGGCGCATAAGGTCAATTAAGAATTGAAATTGTTAAGAGGTAAGTTGAATGTCTTTAACATCCTGCTCTTTAGAAATATTATCAACAGAGAGATCATCAGTAGTAACCAGGTTATGAATCTGGGTGGTCCGAGTGAGATTATGGGCTTTGTATGCAGGAGGAAAACCGTGTTTCTTGTAGCATGTGTCAATGGTGTGGCCAATTCGATTATAGTAAGTGCAGAGTTTTCTACCATATTGGTTTCTAGTGTCAGCAGTAGGAAAACCAACTTTTTAAAAATACAATCTCACTATGGTCCAGTTTACGACAAAAACCACACAACAGAGGATTTGATGGAGTAGTGCAACTAACATTAGTACTATGAACAGTAGGTAAAGGTAAAATAGTAGATAGTTGATGTTATTGTTGAACAATTAGAGAGAATTTTTTTAGGATTGGAGGTATGGGATTCATAAGCAAATCATGTGATCGAATGTTATTGTATTGATCATTCAAACCTCTAAGGAACTGCATAGCACGTTCTTCACATTTTCTTTGGTTTATGAAAATTTCAACAGAACAAAAACACTTAATAGAACAAGTGCAGTTTTGTAAAATAATCAGTAGCAGAAAGATCACTTTGACTTAAAGATGCAACTTCTAATTGTAAATCAGAAATGCGAGATAAATCACCCATAGAGTATCAGGTTTTTTCAAATCGTTTCAGATATCAATAACAACATCCATCCATATTATAATTTGCTTAATTAGGAGTGAAATGGAATGAACTAACCAGGAAGCCACCATGTTATTGCAGCGCGACCACGCAGAAAAGTTAGGGTTATCTTTCTAAGGACGAGGATGATCACCAAGGATGAATTCAACTTTGTTCTTGGCGCTAAGGGTTGTGCTGATTGAACGAATCCAAAAATGGTAGTTGGTGGAATCAAGAACTGGGGAAACCAGAGATGCTGCGAGATTTTCGCTTGGGTGCAAATACAAGAAACTGCTCATGGTTGTTTTGATTGATTGAGTGGCGCAACCTCCTCATCAACCATTATTTGCAAAACAGTGAGAGAAAAAAAATCAAGACGCTTAAAGAAAACAAGAAAGAAGAAAAAAAGCGAGCAAGAAAAGATGAAATGAAGGAGAGAAAACCAGAGAGACGCAACAAAGCTCTTCATTCGAAGAACTCTGATACCATATTGGAGATTTGGGAAACAAGATTGCAATGGTGAAAACTGTGTATGTAAAAAAAGGATAATTGTGAACCCTATACATAATGAGCATGAAGATAAGAGAAAAAGAGTGTGCGTAAAGAGAAAGAGAATCTCTGAGTGAAAAAGAGTAAATTGTATTCGTATATTCAAAAGGTAAAAGACAGGTACATATATAGAAAAAATAAACCCTAAAATTAGTTGGCATAAAAAAATAGAAAAGGCCCAATAGTAACTGAAATCGGGCCTTTAACAATAAACAATAAATAAAAATATTAAATAGGAGTAGAAATAATTAAATGTACATCCTAAAAATTATTTGATTTAATAAAAAAGGTACCTGCAACCTTCTTCCTACTATATGCTACCTGCAACCTTCTACCTACTATATGCTACTTGTAACCTTCTACCTGCTACCTGTTACCTCATACATGCTACCTGCAACCTGCTACCTGTTACTAAAATCTGCTACCTGCTAACCGAATCCTGCTACATGCAACCTGCTACCTGCAATGTGTTACCTGCAACCTGCTACCTGCAACAAGTTACCTGCAACCTGCTACCTGCAATGTGTTACCTGTAACCTTCTACCTGCTACCTGCTACCTCATATATGCTACCTGCTACCTCCTACCTATTACTACAATCTGTTACCTGCTAACTAAATCCTGCTACCTGCAACCTGCTACCTACAATGTGTTACCTGCAACTTGTTATGTGGTACCTGCAACTTGCTACCTGCAACGAGTTACATGCAACCGGCAATGTAGTACCTAGAACTTGCTATGTGCTACCTCCTACCTGCAACCTGCTACCTTATACCTACCTGTAACCTGCTACTTGCAACCTTCTATCTGTCACCTGCTTCCTGCTATCTACGACCGGCTACCTGTTACCTTCTACCCGCTACTTGCAACTTGCTACCTGCTACCTGCTACCTACTACCTGCAATATGCTACCTGCTACCTGCAACTTGTTACCTGCTACTTGTAACCTGCTACCTACTATATGCTACCTGCAATCTTCTACCTATTATGTGCTACCTTCAATCTTTTACCTGGTACCTGCTACCTCATACATGCTACTTGCTACGTGAAACCTGCTACCTGCAACTCGCTATGAGCAATGTGTTACCTACAACTTGTTATGTTGTAACTGCAACCTACTACCTGGTATATGCTCTTTGGAACTTGCTATCTGCAACGAGTTACCTGTTACCTGCAACTTCCTACTTTTAACCTGGTACCTGCTACCTGGTACCTGCAACCTTCTACCTGCCACCTGTTTCCTGCTATCTACAACCTGCAACCTGCTACATGCAACCTGCTATCTGCCACCTGCTACCTAATACCTGCAACCTACTACCTCCAACCTACTACCTGCAACATGCTACCTTCAACTTGCAACATGCTACCTGCAACTTGCTATTTGCAACCTGCTACCTGCAACCTACTACCTGCTACCTACAACCTGCCACCTGCTACATGCTATCTACTACCTGTTACCTGCAACCTGCTATTTGCCACCTGCGATCTACTACCTGCAACCTGCTACCCGCAACCTGCTATCTACCACCTGTTACCTGCAACCCACTACCTGTAACCTGCTACCTGCAACTGGCTACATGCTACCTGCTACCTGCAACCTGCTATATGCAACCTGCTACCTACAACCTGTAACCTGCTACCTGCATCCTTGTATCTGTCACCAACTACCTGCTATCTACAACCTGCTACCTGCAACCTGCTACCTGCTACCTGCAACTTGTTACCTGCAATCTGCTACCTGCTACATGCTACATGCTACCTGCAACCTGATACCTGCAACTTGCTACCTGTAACCTGCTACTTGCAACCTTCTACCTGCACCCTGCTACCTGTAACTTACTACCTGCAACCTGCTACCTGCTACCTGCTACCTGCTACCTACTACTTACTCCATGGTACCTGCAACCTTCTACCTTCTACCTGCTACCTGCAACATGGAACCTCCTACCTACAACCTGCTACTTGAAACCTGCTATCTGCAACTTGCTACCTGGAACCTGCTACCTGCTACCTGCAACCAGCTACCTGCTACTTGCTACCTGCTACTTGCTACCTGCTACCTGCTACGTGCTACCTGCAACTTGGTATCTGCCACCTGCTACCTACTACCTGCAACTTGGTATCTGCCACCTGCTACCTACTACCTGCTATCTACAACCTACTACCTGCTACCTGCAACTTGCTACCTGCAACTTGCTATCTGCAACCTGCTACCTGCAACCTGGTATCTGCAACCTGCTACCTGCAACCTGTTACTTGTAACCTGCTACCTGCTACCTACTATATGCTATCTGCAACCTTCTACGTACTATATGCTACCTGTAACCTTCTACCTAATACATGCTACCTCATACATGCTACCTGTAACCTACTGCCTGTTACTTATTACTACAATAAGCTACCTGAATCCTGCTACCTTCAATATTCTACCTGCAATGTGTTACCTGGAACTTGTTATGTGGTACCTGCAACTAGCTACCTGCAACAAGTTACTTGCAACCTGCAATGTGTTACATGCAACTTGCTTTGTGCTATCTTCTACCTGCAACCTGCTACCTACTACCTTATACCTACAACTTACTACTTGTAACCTACAACCTTCTATCTACCACCTGCTTCCTGCTATCCACAACCTGCTACCTGTGACCTTCTATATGCAACTTTTTACCTGCAACCTACAACCTGTTATATGCAACCTGCTACCTGCAACCTTGTACCTACTACCAATAACCTACTAACTGCAACCTGCTACCTGTTGCCTGCAACTTGCTATATGAAACTTGCTACCAACAACCTGCTACCTACAACCTGTAACTAGCTACCTGCATCCTTTTATCTTTCACCTGCTACATGCTATCTACAACCTGCTAGCTGCAACTTGCTAGCTGCAACCTGCTACATGCTACATTATACCTGCAACTTGCTACCTGTAACCAGCTACATGCAACCTTCTATCTGTCACCTGCTTCCGGCTATCTACGACCTGCTACCTGTTACCTTCTACCTGCTACTAGCAATTTGCTACCTACAACCTTCTACCTGCTACCAACTACCTATAACCTACTACCTCCAATCTGCTACATGCTACCTGCTACCTGCTACTTGCTACCTGTAACTTGCTACGTGCTACCTATAACCTGCTACGTGCTACCTATAACCTGCTACCTGTAACCTGCTACCTTCTATATGCTACATGCAACCCTCTACCTACTATATGCTACCTTCAACCTTTTACCTGGTACCTGATACATCATACATGCTATATGCAACCTGCTACCTGAAACCTGCTACCTGCAACCTGAAACCTGCTACCTGCAACCCGCTACGTGCAATGTGTTACCTACAACTTCTTATGTTGTAACTGCAACCTACTACCTGGTATATGCTTTTTGGAACCTGCTACCTGCAACGAGTTACGTGCTACCTGCTACCTGCTACCTGCAATCTGCTAACTTGCTACATTTAACCTGCTACATGGTACCTGCAACCTTCTACCTGCCACCTGCTTCCTGCTATTTACAACCTGCAACCTGCAACGTGCTACCTGCAACCTGCTATCTGCCACTTGCTACCTGCTGCCTAATACCTACCACCTACTACCTGCAACCTACTACCCTCAACCTGCTACCTGCAACCTGCTACCTTCAACCTGCTACCTGTAACCTGCAACCTGCTACCTGCAACCTGCTACCTGCTACATGCAACTTGCCACCTGCAACCTGCTACCTATTACCTGCTACCTATTACCTGCTACCTGTAACCTGCTACCTGTAACCTACTAACTGCAATCTGCTACCTGTTGCATGCAACTTGCTATATGAAACCTGCTACCTACAACCTGTAACTAGATACCTGCATCCTTTTATCTTTCACCTGCTACATGCTATCTACTACCTGCTAGCTGCAACTTGCTAGCTGCAACCTGCTACCTGCTATCTGCAACCTGCAACCTGTTACCTGCAACCTGCAACCTGCTACCTGCAACCTGCAACCTGCTATCTGCACCTGCTACCTGCTATCTACGACCTGCTACCTGTCACCTGCTACTTGCTATCTACTACCTGCTACCTGCAACCTGCTACCTATAACCTGTTACCCGCAACCTGCTATCTGCCACTTGCTACTTGCAACCTACTACCTATAACCTGCTACATGCTACCTCCAACTGGCTACCTGCTATATGGAACCTGCTACCTACCACCTGCAACCTCCTACCTGCATCTTTGTATCTGCCACCTTCTACCTGCTATCTACATCATGTTACCTGCAACCTGCTACTTGCAACCTGCTACCTGCAACCTGCAACCTGCTACTTGCAACCTGTTACCTGCAATCTGCTACCAGCTACGTGCCACCTGATACCTGCAACTTACTACCTGTAACCTGCTACCTGCAACCTGCTACCTGTAACTTGCTCTCTGCAACATGTTACCTATTACTTGCTACCTCTAACCTGCTACCTGCTACCTACTACCTACTTCATGGTACCTGCAACCTTCTACCTTCTACCTGTTACCTGCAACATGGAACCTCCTACCTATAATCAGCTACTTGCAACCTGCTACCTACAACCTGCTACCTGGAACCTGCTACCTGGAACCACCTACCTGCTACTTGCAACTTGGTATCTGCCACCTGTTACCTGCTATCGACAACCTACTACCTGCTACTTGCAACCTACTACCTGCTTCCCGTAACCTAGTATCTGCAACCTGCTACCTGCAATCTGCTACTTTCAACCTGCTACCTGTAACCTGCTACCTGCAACCAGCTACCTGCTACCTGTAACTTGGTATCTGCCACCTACTACCTGCTATCTACAACCTACTACCTGCAACTTGCTACCGACAACCTGCTACCTCCAACCAGCTACCTGCTACCTGCAACTTGGTATCTGCCACCTGCTACCTGCTATCTACAATCTACTACCTGCTACCTGCAACTTGCTACCGGCAACCTGCTACCTGCAACCTACTACATGCTTCTTGCAACCTGGTATCTAAAACCTGCTACCTGCAACAAGCTAATACATGCTACCTACAACCTACTACCTGCTACCTGCAACCTACTACCTGCTTCCTGTAACCTGGTATCTGCAACCTGCTACCTGCAATCTGCTACTTTCAACCTGCTACCCGCAACCTGCTATCTGCCACCTGCTACTTGCAACCTACTACCTATAACCTGCTACCTGCAACCTCCAACTGGCTACCTGCTATATGGAATCTGCTACCTACAACCTGCAACCTCCTATCTGCATCCTTGAGTCTGCCACCTTCTACCTGATATCTACATCCTGCTACCTGCAACCTGCTACTTGCAACCTGTTACCTGCAATCTGCTACCAGCTACGTGCAACCTGATACCTGCAACTTGCTACCTGTAACCTGCTACCTGCAACCTGCTACCTGTAACTTGCTCTCTGCAACCTGCTACCTGCAACCTGTTACCTATTACCTGCTACCTCTAACCTGCTACCTACTACCTACTACCTACTTCATGGTGTCTGCAACCTTCTACCTTCTACCTGCTACCTGCAACATGGAACCTCCTACCTATAATCAACTACTTGCAACTTGCTACCTACAACCTGCTACCTGGAACCTGCTACCTGGAACCAGCTACCTGCTACTTGCAACTTGGTATCTGCCACCTGCTACCTGCTATCTACAACCTACTACCTGCTACCTGCAACCTACTACCTGCTTCCTGTAACCTGCTATCTGCAACCTGCTACCTGCAATCTGCTACTTTCAAACCTGCTACCTGTAACCTGCTACCTGCAACCAGCTACCTGCTACCTGTAACTTGGTATCTGCAACCTTCTACCTTCTACCTGCTACCTGCAACATGGAACCTCCTACCTATAATCAGCTACTTGCAACATGCTACCTACAACCTGCTACCTGGAACCAGCTACCTGCTACTTGCAACTTGGTATCTGCCACCTGTTACCTGTTATCTACAACCTACTACCTGCTACCTGCAACCTACTACCTGCTACCTGTAACTTGGTATCTGCAACCTTCTACCTTCTACCTGCTACCTGCAACATGGAACCTCCTACCTATAATCAGCTACTTGCAACATGCTACCTACAACCTGCTACCTGGAACCTGCTACCTGGAACCAGCTACCTGCTACTTGCAACTTGGTATCTGCCACCTGTTACCTGTTATCTACAACCTACTACCTGCTACCTGCAACCTACTACCTGCTTCCCGTAACCTGGTATCTGCAACCTGCTACCTGCAATCTGCTACTTTCAACCTGCTACCTGTAACCTGCTACCTGCAACCAACTACCTGCTACCTGTAACGTGGTATCTGCCACCTGCTACCTGCTACCTACAACCTACTACCTGCAACTTGCTACCGACAACCTGCTATCTGCAACTTGCTACCTGCAACCTACTACCTGTTTCTGCAACTTGGTATCTGCAAACCGCTACCTGGAACCTGCTACCTGCAACTTGGTATCCGCCACCTGCTACCTGCTATCTACAATCTACTACCTGCTACCTGCAACTTGCTACCGGCAACCTGCTACCTCCAACCTACTACCTGCTTCTTGCAACCTGGTATCTAAAACCTGCTACCTGCAACCAGCTAATACATGCTACCTACAACCTACTACCTGCTACCTGCAACCTACTACCTGCTTCCTGTAACCTGGTATCTGCAACCTGCTACCTGCAATCTGCTACTTTCAACCTGTTACCTGTAACCTGCTACCAACAACCAGCTACCTACTACCTGTAACTTGCTATCTGCCACCTGCTACCTGCTATCTACAACCTACTACTTGCAACTTGCTACCGGCAACCTGCTATCTGCAACTTGCTGCAACCTACTACCTGTTTCTGCAACTTGGTATCTGCAACCCGCTACCTGCAACCAGCTACCTGCTACCTGCAACTTGGTATCTGCCACCTGCTACCTGCTATCTACAATCTACTACCTGCTACCTGCAACTTGCTACCGGCAACCTGCTACCTGCAACCTACTACTTGCTTCTTGCAACCTGGTATCTAAAACCTGTTACCTGCAATCGCTACTTGTAACCTGCAACCTCCTACCTACTATATGCTACATGCATCCTTCTACCTACTATATGCTTCCTTTAACCTTGTACCTGGTACCTGCTAGCTAATACATGCTACCTACAACTTGCTACCAGCTACCTGTTACTACAATATGCTATCTGCTAACTGAATCCTGCTACCTGTAACCTGGTACCTGCAACGTGTTACCTGTAACTTGTTATGTGGTACTTGTAACCTGCTACCTACAACGAGTTAACTGCAACCTGCAATGTGTTACCTGGAACTTGCTATGTGCTACCTGCTACCTGCAACCTGCTACCTGCTACATTATACCTGCAACTTGCTACCTGTAACCTGCTACATGCAACCTTCTATCTGTCACCTGCTTCCGGCTATCTACGACCTGCTATCTGTTACCTTCTACCTGCTACTAGCAATTTGCTACCTACAACCTTCTACCTGCTACCAACTACCTGTAACTTACTACCTCCAATCTGTTACCTGCTACATGCTACCTGCTACTTGCTACATGCTACCTGCAAACTGCTACCAGCAACTTGCTACTTGCTACCCATAACCTGCTACCTGTAACCTGCTACCTACTATATGCTACATGCAACCCTCTACCTACTATATGCTACCTTCAACCTTTTACCTGGTACCTGATACATCATACATGCTATCTGCAAGCTGCTACCTGCAACCTGCTACGTGCAATGTGTTACCTGCAACTTCTAATGTTGTAACTGCAACCTACTACCTGGTATATGCTTTTTGGAACCTGCTACCTGCAACGAGTTACGTGCTACCTGCTACCTGCAATCTGCTAAATGCAACTTGCTACTTTTAACCTGCTACATGGTACCTGCAACCTTCTACCTGCCACCTGCTTCCTGCTATTTACAACCTGCAACCTGCAACGTGCTACCTGCAACCTGCTATCTGCCACTTGCTACCAGCTGCCTAATACCTGCAACCTACTGCCCTTAACCTGCTACCTGCAACCTGCTACCTGCAACCTGCAACCTACTACCTACTACATGCAACTTGCCACCTGCAACCTGCTACCTATTACCTGCTACCTATAA